>NC_056726.1:1547392283-1547419783 GCF_019279795.1 Protopterus annectens
TAAGTTAGAAGGTTCTTGGCCCTCCTTTTTGGTGTTTGTGTACTTGTATTGTACTTGTTAATTTTGGCCTTTCTTTTAAAAAAAAAAAAAAAAAAAAAAAAAGGTTTTATTGTTGTTAAAATCTTTATTTAGTGACATAGTGTTTTTTTCTACTGATTTAGGGAGTGTTTTACAGGCATTATGTCCAAAGAGCATAGACCCTCAGGATTCAAGAAGTGCACGAGGTGCAATTATGAAATGTCCATCACCGATGATCACTCCTCGTGCATGTACTGTTTAGGCGCCAAACACCTACAGGAGTCCTGCAGCGTGTGTCACGCTTTTTCCTCTAGGGTCCTCCAAGAGAAGAAGAATAAATTAATCTTGAAAGGGCTTATCAAACCCTCCTTCGAGGAGGCCTTATCTTCCTCTTCCTCTCCAGCTAAGAAAAAGAAAGCGTCGGCTCCGACCAGCCCGTGGGAACCGACTACTAAGAAATCTAGGCAGGCTTCTCCATCGGCTCCACAGACTTCGGAGCCGAGGGTGGAACGGTCTGCCTCGATACCTCCAGTCTCGACTCCTCTGGTTTCGGAGCCGATGGCTGGGGCTTCGAGAAGCGGGTCACCTTCATCGGCTCCACTGATTTTGGAGCCGATGAGGGTTGCCGGCTCAGACTCTTCCCCTTCGGCGCCGAAGCCCTCCTCGGCACCGAGGGAAATTGTTTTGGAATCTCCCTCGGCACCGATACTGGTCGAGTCTATTCGGAGCCGGTCCCCCAGTCCTTCGGAGCCGATGGAGAAGTCGGTTCGGACCCGGTCGGTTTCCTCCCGATCTTCCAAGATGTCGGATTCAGACATCGACAGGGTGCTCCTAAGACTGTTTCAGTCTCCTGTATTCCAGAAATTAGTTTCGGCTCCAGCCCATTCGGCTTCGGAGCCGATGGCCCACCCTGTAGTTCTGGTTCCTCCTCCAACAGCCTCGGCACCATTGGAGCCGGTGCTGGTGGAGCCGATGGAGGTTTTCTGGTCGGCCCCGACCCTTACTCCAACCCCGGCTCTCGAGTCGGAGTTCGGTACATGGACCTCCTCCGTCGGCCCCGGGGGGGACACTTCGGGACCGATGTTTTCGGTTCCGAGCCTTCCTCTCGGTGCGTCGGCTGCGGGGGTACCGTCTACTGTTGTGGCCACGGGGGTTGGACCTTCCCAGGATTCTGGCGGTCCGGCCTTCAGGGCCATGAGGAGTGCGTTGGCCAAATCTTCTTTGGCTACCTCCACGGTCTCACCAGCACCTTCCCTACACACGGAGACTGGGTCTTTGGTAGTCCCCCTGTCCATAGACAGCGGAGACCCGGGGCCTGAGGTCACCCCCAGTGGGGGTTCCCCCCCTCCTGGAGGTCCCTCTGAAGTTTCTTCAGAGGAACCCCCAAGGAAAAGACCGTGCAAGAGGAAGCACGTCGACTCCCCCGATGAGTCTCTCACGTCGGACACCGATCTTGATGATGCGGAGGGGTCCCCTAAGTCATCCTCAGATGATGTCTCCTTTGCAGACATCTTGGAAGCCCTCAAACATCGAGGCGGCTGGCATTCCAAACCCCCTTCTGCTGACGAGTCGGTGTTCCTCAAGGCCTTCGGGGCTCAGCCCTCCGCCTCCTGGGTGTCTCCGCCCTTCGACGAGCTCCTAGATTTGATCTGTCGAAGGGAGTGGGAACATCCAGACTCTGTGGAACCGGTGCCTGCTCACCCAAATAAGTTCTTATCAACACCCCCAGAGAAGAAGATTTTGACCAAAGGTGTGGCTGTAGATGCCTTGGTGGTGGCATCTGCTACCCAACAAGATGTAGCAGAGGCCTCGACGTCCGTCCATCCTCCTAATAAGGAGTCTAGGAGCATGGATCGGTACGGGAAGCGCATCCTCAGTTCAGCGGCCTTTACCTTAAGGTCCCTGAACTATTTAACGCACTTCACTAGATTTCAGAGGGATCTGATCAAGGAGCTTTCAGATACCCTCTTGGGTAACCTACCTGAGCAGCTGGCCCAGACGGTTGGCTCTCAGTTGGCTACGCTGTCATCGATATCAAACTCATCCATGAGGCTCATTTCATATGCGGCCGAGGGGGCGAGTAGAGCGACGGGTACAGGTGTTGCTCTACGGAGGCAAGCCTGGCTCCGCCTGTGTCATTTTGCGGAAGCCTTTAAGTCTTCCTTTGCCGACGCTCCCTTTGATGGGTCCTCTTTGTTTGGACCTAAGGTAAAGGACACATTGACCCGCTGCGAGCAAGAAGGTAAGACTTTGACTGCAGTAGGGGCACGATTTTCCACTCCCTTTCGGCCTTATCCCAAGGCTAAAAGACGAAGGAAAATGTGGTTCTGTAAATCCCAGAAGTCTTATCCCTCGCAGCAGGATGATCCCCCTTCTAGAAGCAGAGGAGGGGGAAATCTTTCTGGAAGACGCCGTCCCAGAGGCGGCAGAGGCCCCCGCAACACTGGAGACCGCGAGTCCTTTCGTGGCTCTTCAGCCTTCCACAATCCCTGAAGGATTGCCCGACTGTGCAGCTCCGGAGCCAGTCGGGGGTCATATTTCGAGGCACCTAAAAGCCTGGGAGGGTATCACTCAGGACCGATGGGTGCTTCGAATCATCGCCGGAGGTTACGCCATCCCCTTTTCTCACTCCGCACCTCCGTCCAAAAAAATCCTGGACCCGCCACCCAGTCAACGGGAAATTGCGCCTTAGAAGTCTCAAAGCTGCTTCAAAAAGGAGTCATCCAACCGGTCCCCGCAGACCAGATCGGATTAGGGACTTACTCAAGATTCTTTTTGGTGCCAAAAAAGACCGGGGACTTGAGGGCCATTTTGGATCTCAGCATCCTAAATCGATCAGTCAAAAAGTCCAAGTTCCAAATGGTCACCTTACAATCCATTCTCCCACTGCTGGAGAAAGGTGTTTGGATGTGCTCCATAGATCTCAAGGACGCCTATTACCACATCCTGGTAGATCAGACGTTCAGGAGACATTTGTGCTTCAGCCTGGGAGACAGTCATTTTCAGTTCTGCGCACTGCCCTTTGGTCTCACCACAGCCCCAGGGTGTTCACCAAATGTTTGGCGGTCGTGACTGCTCACCTGAGGAGTCTAGGATTCCAGGTGTTTCCGTATCTGGATGACTGGCTCCTAACTGCCACCTCCAGGCGTCTACTATTGCAGAACCTACAAGCCACACTATCACTAGGCACTTCCCTTGGAATCACCTTCAATTGGCCAAAGTCTGTGTTGCTGCCATCTCAGCGCATAAGGTTCATCGGAGTAGAGATAGACTCAAACCGAATGCGGGTCTATCTTCCTACAGAAAGGATACAAACTATACATGCTCAAGTCCAAGCCTTGCTTCTCAGATCCAAAGCTCCAGCCAGGATGGTCCTGCAGCTATTGGGCTCTATGTCGGCCACTGTTCTTCTAGTCCCCCTAGCAAGATTGCATATAAGAATTCTCCAGTGGCTCCTTTCGACACAGTGGTCCTTTCAGGATCTCCCTCTCAGTCACCTCATACGGATCACGGAAACATGCAAACGGGACCTTCGCTGGTGGCTGGTGCCCTCCAATCTGGATCAGGGACGACCCTTTGTTCCACCTCCTCCTATGGCCACTTTGACTACGGACGCCTCCCAGATGGGGTGGGGGGGGCATTCCCTGGGCAGGTCAGTCCAAGGCAAATGGCATTCAGAAGAGAGTCTCCTTCATATCAACATTTTAGAAATGAGGGCGGTGTTTCTGTCTCTACAAGCCCTCCACGATTACCTCCCTCAGGGCGGAATTGCCGTTCACTCCGACAACATGTCAGTAGTCTGGTATCTGAACAAGCAGGGAGGGACCAGATCCTACCCTCTTTGCAGAGAGGCCATGAGAGTTTGGGAATGGGCAGTGGCGACCAAACGTTTTCTGGTAGCAACTCATATCCCTGGCAAATCCAACGTGTTAGCCAACAGACTAAGCAGAACTATCCTCTCTCCTCACGAGTGGTCTCTGAACGATGCAGTGACAACTCAGATCTTCAGCAGATGGGGAACTCCTTGTTGCGACCTTTTTGCAACCCCACTGAACACGAAGTGCAGAAAGTTCTTCTCTCTCACTCCAGCTCCGGGGGAGAGTCCTATGGACGCATTAGCCCATCCTTGGCCCACCGGCTTGCTATACGCCTTCCCTCCAGTTCCCCTCCTTCCCAGAGTCATCCAAAAGGCGTCTCACTTGGGGAGCAAAATGATCTTAGTTGCCCCTTACTGGCCTCGTCAGGTATGGTTCCCCTATCTTTGGAAATATGCACTGGACGGTCCATGGTTCCTGGATCAGATCCCAGACCTATTAATTCATCAGTCGGGACAACTCCATCAGTCCCTTCACACTTTGAAGTTAACAGCTTGGCTCCTCCTCTTCTGACTATAGTCAGGAATCATACCTTAGACCCGGAAGTCATACATATCTTATCCTTGGCCCCCAAGTCTGCCACTAAGAAATTGTATACTAGCAAATGGAAGAGATTTGCTATTTGGGCTCAACTCCGGGGTCTGCATCCCATCACTGTTCCGGTATCGGAAGTCCTGAAATTTCTGACTTCCCTATTCAATCAAGGTTCTTCAGTCTCTACCATCAAGGTCCAATTGGCAGCTATCTCCAATTTCCATGAATCTATAAACCCACCTTTAATGAGCAACAGATTGTGTAAAACCTTCATGAAAGGTGCTGTGCTTTTACGACCTCCGATTTCTCATCCTGCTCCTCCGTGGGATCTCGATGTGGTGTTACGTGCCTTAACCTCCTCCCCCTTCGAACCGGCAGCAACATGTGATTTGAAATTTCTTTCTTGGAAAACTGCCTTTCTGGTCACGATTACTTCTGCCAGAAGAGTTTCAGAGCTTCAAGCTCTATCTGTAAAACCACCCTACCTGGTTTTTCACAAAGATAGAGTATCCCTCAGGCCTAATCCATCCTTTGTCCCTAAAGTTTGTTCCAGTTTTTGCTTGCAACAGTCATTAGAACTTCCAGATGTTATGTGATCCTATCTCGCCTACATTCAATACTGATGGGCTCGGAGCCGATCCCTCGGCTCCGACTCGGCACGCTATGCTATAGAGTGAGGCCTCTTATTGGCTGAGCTATTTCTTATCCCAGGATGCACCACCACTAATCCCCCAGATCTCGTTTGCCGCTTACAAGCTAGGACGTGGTCTCAAACTTGGCTGGGCTAAGTACTGTTTTATTCAGACTTTTCCTGTCAGGAAATTTGCTAATTTGAACCCAAAAGCTGTTTTAACAGCTATTGTTGTTGTACAAGTGTGTTTTAAAAAAATCTGTTGAGAAAATTGTGTTTTTCGTTAAGGGAAGGTTTCCCGTTTAAGTTAGAGGGGCCTTCCCCTATTACTGTTACTATCTAGCGTTTTTTGTGTTTCCAGAGGTCAAGTACCTGCTTAAGTTAGAGGGTCTTGACCCTCATTTCTGTGTTTGTGCTACTAGTTGGTGAATTGTTTTTTGTCAAAAAAAAAACAAAAAAAACTTACTTAGTTTTCTCTTTCTGTATATTAATATCTTGTTTCTTAGGGTTTGTCAGCATGTCTAAGGAACATAGACCCTCTGGGTTTAAAAAGTGCGCGAGGTGTGGTTATAAAATGTCCATAACGGATGACCACTCCTTGTGCATTTATTGTTTAGGCGCCAAGCACCTACAAGAGTCCTGTAGCGTGTGTCACGCCTTTTCTTCGAGAGTCCTCCAGGAGAGGAAGAATAAATTAATTTTAAAAGGTCTGATTAAGCCATCCTTCGAGGAGGCTTTATCTTCCTCTTCCTCTCCTACGAAAAAGAAAAAAGCGTCGGCTCCGACCAGCCTGTCGGAACCGACTGCCAAAAAACCTAGGCAGGCTTCTCCATCGGCTCCACGGACTTCGGAGCCGAGGGCGGAACGGTTTGCCTCGATGCCTCCAGTCTCGACCCCTCTGGTTTCAGAGCAGAGGACTGGGGCATTGAGAGGCGGGTCACCTTCATCGGCTCCACTGATTTTGGAGCCGATGAGGGTTGCTGGCTCAGACTCTTCCCCTTCGGCGCCAAAGTCCTCATCGGCACCGAGGGAAATTGTTTTGAGATCTCCCTCGGAACCGATAGTAATCGAATCCATTTGGAGCCGGTACCCTAGTCCTATGGAGCCGATGGAGAAATCAGTTCGGACCCGATCGGTGTCATCTAGATCCTCCAAGATGTCTGATTCGGACATCGACAGGGTGCTCCTAAGACTTTTCCAGTCTCCGGTGTTTCAAAAGTTAGTTTCGGCTCCAGCCCATTCGGCTTTGGAGCCGATGGTCCACCCTGCTACTATGGTTCCTCCTCCAACAGCCTCGGCACCGTTGGAGCCGGTGCTGGTGGAACTGATGGAGGTTTTCGGGTCGGGCCCGACCCTTACTCCAACTCCGGCTCTTGAGTCGGAGTTCGGTACGCGGACTTCTTCTGTCGGCCCCGGGGGGACGCTTTGGGACTGATGTTTTTGGTCCCAAGCCTTCCTCTCGGTGCGTCGGCTGTGGGAGTGCCGTCTACCATTGTGGCCACGGAGGTGGGACCTTCCCAGGATTCTGGTGGTCCCGCCTTCAGGGCTATGAGGAGTGCGTTAGCCAAATCTTCTTTGGCTACCTCCACGGTCTCCCCAGCTCCTTCCCTGCATACTGAGACTGGGTCTTTGGCAGTCCCCCTGTCCTTAGACAGCGGAGCCCTGGGGCCTGAGGTTACCCCCACTGGGGTTTCCCCCCCTCCTGGAGGTCCCTCTGAAGCTTCTTCGGAGGAACCCCCCAGGAAAAGATCGTGCAAGAGGAAGCACGTTGACTCCCCTGATGAGTCTCTTACATCAGACACTGATCTCGATGATGCAGAGGGGTCCCCTAAGTCATCCTCAGATGATGTCTCCTTTGCAGACATCCTGGAAGCCCTTAAACAATGAGGTGGCTGGCAATCCAAACCCCCTTCTGCTGATGAGTCGGTGTTCCTTAAGGCCTTCGGGGCTCAGCCCTCCGCCTCCTGGGTGTCTCCGCCCTTCGACGAGCTCTTGGATTTGATCTGTCGAAGGGCGTGGGAACACCCAGACTCTGTGGAACCGGTGCCTGCTCGTCCTAATAAGTTCCTGTCAGCACCCCCGGAAAAAGAGTTTCTGACGAAAGGTGTGGCTGTAGATGCTTTGGTGGTATCATCTGCTACCCAGCAAGATGTAGCAGAGGCTTCGACATCCGTCCATCCTCCTAATAAGGAGTCTAGGAGCATGGATCGGTACGGTAAGCGCACCCTAAGTTCAGCGGCCTTTACATTAAGGTCCTTGAACTATCTCACGCACTTTACCAGATTTCAGAGGGATCTGATTAAAGAACTTTCCGATACCCTCTTGGGTAACCTGCCTGAGGAGCTGGCCCAGACGGTTGGCTCTCAGCTGGCTACGCTGTTGTCCATATCAAACTCGTCCATGAGGCTCATTTCTTATGCGGCCGAAGGGGCGAGTAGAGCGGCGGGTACAGGCATTGCTCTACGGAGACAAGCCTGGCTCCGCCTGTGTCATTTTGTGGAGGCCTTTAAGTCTTCCTTTGCCGACGCCCCCTTTGATGGGTCCTCCTTGTTTGGACCCAAGGTAAAGGACACACTGACCGCCAAGAGCAAGAAGGTAAGACTTTGACTGCCGTAGGGCACGATTTTCCACTCCCTTTCGGCCTTACCCCAAGGCTAAAAGAGGAGGGAAAATGTGGTTCCGTAGATCTCAGAAGTCTTACCCCTCACAGCAGGACGATCCCCCTTCCAGAGGCAGGGGAGGGGGAAATTCTTCTGGAAGATGCCGTCCCAGAGGCGGCAGAGGCCCTTGCAACACTGGAGACCGCGAGTCCTTTCGTGGCTCTTCAGCTTTTCACAGTCCCTGAGGGATTGCCCGACTGTGCAGCTCCGGAGCCAGTCGGGGGTCGTTTTTCGAGGCACCTAAAAGCCTGGGAGGGTATCACTCAGGACCGATGGGTGCTTCGAATTATCGCGGGAGGTTACGCCATCCCTTTCTCTCACTCTCCACCTCAGTCCAAAAAAATCCCGGACCCGCCACCCAGTCAACGGGAAACTGCAGCCTCAGAAGTTTCAAAGCTGCTGCAAAAAGGAGTCATCCAACCGGTCCCCGCAGACCAGATCGGATTAGGGACTTACTCAAGATTCTTTTTGGTGCCAAAAAAGACCGGGGACTTGAGGCCCATTTTGGAGCTCAGCATTCTAAACCGTTTAGTCAAAAAGTCCAAGTTCCGAATGGTCACCCTACAAACCATTCTCCCATTGCTGGAGAAAGGTGTTTGGATGTGCTCCATAGATCTCAATGACGCTTATTACCATATCATGGTACATCAAGCATCCAGGAGACATCTGCACTTCAGCCTAGGAGGCAGTCATTTTCAGTTCCGCGCGCTGCCCTTTGGTCTCACCACAGCCCCCAGGGTGTTCACCAAATGTTTGGCAGTCGTGACTGCTCACCTGAGGAGTCTAGGATTCCAGGTGTTTCCGTATCTGGACGACTGGCTCCTAACTGCCACCTCCAAGCATCTACTATTGCGGAGCCTACAAGCCACGATATCTCTGGGCAATTCTCTTGGAATCACCTTCAATTGGCCAAAATCTGTGTTGCTGCCATCTCAACGCATAAGATTCATCGGAGTAGAGATAGACTCAAACCAAATGCGGGTCTATCTACCTACAGACAGGATACAAACCATACAGACTCAAGTTCGAGCCTTACTTTCCAGATCCAAAGCCCCAGCCAGAATGGTCCTGCAGCTATTGGGATCCATGTCCGTCATGGTTCTTCTAGTTCTCCTAGCAAGATTGCACATGAGAATTCTCCAGTGGCTTCTTTCAGCTCAGTGGTCCTTTCAGGAACTCCCTCTCAATCACCTCATATGGATCACGGACACCTGCAAACGGGACCTTCACTGGTGGCTGGTGCCCTCCAATCTGGATCAGGGACGACCCTTTGTTCCACCTCCTCCTGTGGCCACTTTGACCACGGACGCCTCCCAGATGGGGTGGGGGGGGGCATTCCCTGGGCAGGTCAGTCCAAGGCAAATGGCATCCAGAAGAGACCCTACTTCATATCAACATCCTAGAAATGAGGGCGGTGCTTCTGTCCCTTCAAGCCCTTCACGATTACCTCCCTCAGGGCATAATTGCTGTTCACTCCGACAACATGTCAGTGGTCTGGTACCTGAACAAACAGGGAGGGACCAGATCCTATCCCCTTTGCAGAGAGGCCATGAGAGTTTGGGAATGGGCAGTGTCGACCAACCGCTTTCTAGTGGCAACTCATATCCTGGGCAAGTCCAATGTGATAGCCGACAGACTGAGCAGAACTATCCTCTCTCCACACGAATGGTCTCTGAACATTACAGTTGCAAATCAGATTTTCAGCAAATGGGGAGTTCCGTGTTGCAACCTCTTCGCGACTCCACTGAATGCGAAGTGTAAAAAGTTCTTCTCCCTCACCCCGGCTCCGGGGAAGAGCCCTATGGACGCACTAGCCCGTCCGTGGCCCACCGGCTTGCTTTATGCCTTTCCCCCAGTTCCTCTCCTTCCCAGGGTGATCCAAAAGGCATCTCTCTTGGGGAGCAAAATGATCTTAGTTGCTCCTTACTGGCCTTGTCAAGTATGGTTCCCCTATCTTCGGAAATATGCTCTGGAAGGTCCATGGTTCTTGGATCAGATCCCAGACCTATTAGTTCAACAGTCGGGACTATTCCACCAGTCCCTACACACCTTAAAATTGATGGCTTGGCTCCTCCTCTTCCGACTATAGTCAGGAGTCATACCTTGGATCCGGAAGTTGTACACATTTTATCTTCGGCCCACAAGTCTGCTACAAAGAAATTGTATTCTAGCAAATGGAAAAGATTTGCTATTTGGGCTCTGGATCCCATCACTAGTCCTGTATCAGAAGTACTGAAATTTCTAACTTCTCTTTTCAATCAAGGCTCTTTAGTCTCTACCATCAAGGTTCAATTGGCAGCTATTTCCAATTTTCACGAATCTATAAACCCACCTTTAATGAGCAACAGATTGTGTAAGACCTTCTTGAAAGGTGCTGCGCTTTTAAGACCTCCGATTTCTCATCCTGCTCCTCCATGGGATCTCGATGTCATGTTACGCGCCTTAACTTCCTCCCCCTTCGAACCGGCAGTGACATGAGATTTAAAATTTCTATCGTGGAAAACTGCCTTCCTGGTGGCGATTACTTCTGCCAGAAGGGTTTCAGAGCTTCAAGCTTTGTCTGTAAAACCTCCGTACTTGGTTTTTCACAAAGACAGAGTATCTCTCAGGCCAAATCCATCCTTTGTCCCTAAAGTTTGTTCCAGTTTCTGCCTACAACAGTCATTAGAACTTCCAGTCTTTTTTCCGAAGTATTCTAACAAAGCGGAATTCATATTCCACACATTAGATGTCCACAGGCAGTTGCGTTTTTATTTAGATAGGACCAAACAAACAAGGAAAACAGATCAGTTGTTTGTATCCTTTGCGGACAATAAATTGGGCAAAGCCATCACAAAGGTTACTATTGCCAAATGGATCAGGGACTGTATTACTCAAGCTTATTCTTATTCTAATAAAGAGCTTACCACCTCTGTCAAAGCTCATTCTACAAGAGCTATGGCTACTTCGATAGCATTTCATTCTAAGCTTGCCATTAGTGACATTTGTGCTGCAGCTACATGGTCTTCCCCGCACACTTTCATTTCCCACTACAAATTGGATGTGGCATCTAGAGGACGAGCTTCATTTGGTTCCACAGTGCTCAGGAGTGTTTTCCAATGAGCCACCCAGGATTTAGGTGCTAGGGACGCTGTCCCATCAGTATTAAATGTAGGCGAGATAGGATCACATAACATCTTTTAGTTATGTACTTACCATAACTTTAGATGTTTGGGATCCATCTCGCCTACATTCCCAATAACCCACCCTCCTTCCCCCTTCCTTGGAGATCAGAGGATATCAGAAGGTCCGAATCCTGTTGTTTCATCTTGAAACATCTGACAATGTTATATAAACAAGTTGTGCATGTGTGCATGAATGCGGACAAACAAGATCTGGGGGATTAGTGGTGGTGCATCCTGGGATAAGAAATAGCTCAGCCAATAAGAGGCCTCGCTCTATAGCATAGCGTGCCGAGTCGGAGCCGAGGGATTGGCTCCGAGCCCATCAGTATTGAATGTAGGCGAGATGGATCCCAAACATCTAAAGTTATGGTAAGTACATAACTAAAAGTTTTCTTTCCAAAGTACTCAAACAAAGCAGAATACATCTTCCACACATTGGATGTTCACAGGCAATTGCGTTTCTATTTAGACAGGACCCAACAAACAAGGAAAACAGATCAATTGTTTGTGTCCTTTTCGGATAATAAATTGGGCAAAGCCGTCACAAAGGTCACTATTGCCATATGGATCAGGGACTGTATTAGTCAGGCTTATTCCTCTTCTAATAAAGAGCTTACAACCTCTATCAAAGCTCACTCTACAAGAGCTATGGCTACTTCAATAGCATTCCATTCTAAGCTTGCCATTAGTGACATTTGTGCTGCGGCTACGTGGTCTTCCCTGCACACCTTCATTTCCCACTACAAATTGGATGTGGCATCTCGGGGGCGAGCTTCATTTGGTTCCACAGTGCTCAGGAGTGTTTTCCAGTGAGCCACCCAGGAATTAGGTGCTAGGGACGCTGTCCCATCAGTACAGAATGTAGGCGAGATAGGATCACATAACATCTTTTAGTTATGTACTTACCATAACTTTAGATGTTTGGGATCCATCTCGCCTACATTCCTAATAACCCACCCTCCTTCCCCCTGCCTTGGAGATCAGAAGAAATCGGACGGTCCGAATTCTATTGTTTCATCTCGAAACATCTGGCAATGTTATAAAACAGTTATGTGTGTGTGCATGAATGCGGACAAACAAGATCTGGGGGATTAGTGGTGGTGCATCCTGGGATAGAGAATAGCTCAGCCAATAAGAGGCTTCGCTCTATAGCATAGCGTGCCGAGTCGGAGCCGAGGATCGGCTCCGAGCCCATCAGTACAGAATGTAGGCGAGATGGATCCCAAACATCTAAAGTTATGGTAAGTACATAACTAAAAGTTTAATCTGATGCCTGACTGTGGTATGGGACAGGTGTCAATCTGCCTATACAAACATATATGCTGATAGGGTACCATAAACTGGAGCAGCATGCAACGTCAGATAGCACAGGATCAATGACATCTACCACAGTCTGTACACAGGCCAAGTAACATATTCACAATACATACTCTGTCAACAATCACTGTAAGTACACATACCTCACTACTGTACAGACTACAACAGAATGTCTAGGTTTTGTCCTCAAATATAAAGCCTACTATACATAACATGTCTAGCAGTCTGATATCTCACTAACTTGTTACCAGATATGATTTCAATAAATAATGATGTACTGTACATATGCACCTCTTACTGCATGACATATGGACAAAGGGTGATAGACTTGGGGGACAGAGGCACAAACACAGGGCCAATATGACATATTTCTCTGATAAACTGAGAAAATTCCTGGTGTAACAGGGTTTGTTATGACATATCTCTTCTGAGGGATATGAAGTCAGTAACTCACATGGATGTCACCATGTACTGACTGCAATCATCAAAGTATGCTACTGTATTTTTAAAGATAAGAAATGTGTGAGTAACACACCACATGTAAGACTCCAAACTCTGGCCAGTCTGCAGATAGCTCTACAGGTGAGAGTTTTCCTCAACCACATAACACCGTCATGCCAGACTTTAAATCAGGTAGAACAGCCATATCCACACAAACCTTGTTAAACCAACATTACTTCAAATGTAGAACAGCAATTCTTAAATTCTGGTCCCATGTCTGGAACATCCCCCTCCTGTTTGTTGGCCTGTCTCCACAATGTATGTTGTAAGAGGTATTTCCAACTACCCTCTGTGATGCTGTTTGTCAAACATCCACATGACGTCCTGCTCATAGTAAAGGAAACGGGCCAACACCCACATGAAGTGCTTAGTTATAGGAGTGTGTTTCCATGCAATTGGCTATAGGAATTATACCACAGCTGTTCTACATGCAATTAGCAAGTGGGCGACTGCAATTCATGCATAGGCCATCAGCTGATCATGAGCATTACTTACAAAACTCAAGCTGCTGCCTAGCAAAACATATGTACTTTTCCACATCCACCAGAGAGGGAGAGAGGGAGAGAGAGAGAAAGAGAGAGAGAGACAGAGACAGCGACAGAGACAGAGACAGAGACAAAGTAAGAAAGGATGGGAATAAGAGCCAAGCGTGTTTGTGTATGATCCATGGGTGGAGAGTGGTATCTGGGTATTATAACAGTTGCCTATATTGTTTACTAATTCATACTGTCACATAGTAATTTCACATGGCTGTAGACATTTATGGCTGAGGATTGTCTACAACAACCTCTACAGTGTTTGAAAACTGTTGGCCTTGTAATGTGGACATTGGGAAATAGATGTCCTCAATATAAAGATGTAGCAAAACCCATACTGCAATGGATCCTGTCATTACACAATCACCCACACAGGATACTGATGAGACACACTTATCAGTGCTGAATTTCAAACCCCTACTTGATTATGTATTGCTATTACAGTGTTACACAGTTATTGCATGCGTCACGGATCTTACGTGTTGAAGAGCTGTCCAAAGGTATCTTTAAAGGTGAATAACATCAGCAACAGTGCTGAAGGAGGGGTAAGGGAAGTGTAGTAACTGTGAATGTCCACAAAAGCAGGTGTCAATGAAGACATACACACACTTTCTCTCAGGGAGACACACACATTATCACAGTTGGCAGGATCAGGATTAGAACGTTTACCTAACTAGTTTGTTACACTACAGTAGTACATAGTTATCACAAGCACCACAGAGTTTATATGGCAGAAACATGGCCAAAGTATTATTTCAAGGTGAATGACATCAGCAGGCATGCTAAAGTAGGGCAATGGGAGGTGTATTGAGTGTGAATGGCTTCAACATCATTAATCTCCACACACACACACACACACACACACACACACACACACACACACACACACACACACACACACACACACACACACACACACACACACACACACACACACTTTCCAGTACTGAGATGCATAGGTTCAATGCTTCACAACTGTGTAGAAGGTGAATGGGCCTGAAGGCTGTACAAGCCTAGGCAAAGGGAATATCTTGGCATCAGGCCACATGACAATAGTCTCCAGTGTGGCTCAGGGGTGTAGTCCCTGGAGTGGTCCCCAGGGGTGGGTATTGTATTCACCATCCACTCATCTGGGTTACTATTGTGGGTGGCCAGTGATGTGTAATGCTTCCCATGTATGTGATCTATATGCCATAATATGGACAGTATCTGGGTTGTGCACATGTCCCACACACATGTTTTTTGATGTGGGAAGTGTACTTGAGGTCTCTGGGGCATGTTGTGTGGACAGATTGTTATCTTCTGATGTAGCATTCCTGACCTCATTTGGCAAGACCTGGCTATGGAACTGAGGCTGTGCTTGCACCTACAGTGACAGCATGATACAAGTATTCAGTGGAGTTAGTGACGTCTGTCCATACAGGACATGTGTATAAGGCATGGTATTCCTTTTGTGGGTTACATTTGCAGACTCTACAGTTGTTGCAGGTGTCCAGTGGGAAACATAGCAAAAGGACCACTGTAAGCATTTATTTGCTTGCTGCGAGGATGGAACAGGGTGCCATGTCCCTTTACTTGCTGGATAACACACACTCAGTCAGGAGATGTAACACATCACAGTACTTTCTGATGTCAGTGGCACTGTTGTGGTCATCAGGCATGTAGTCCACTGCAATCACACCGTGGTTACTATCTATGAGGCAATATGCAGAGAACTACCAATATAGTGGTTGTTGCCTAGCCAAGTGTGTTTGTGTATGAGACATGGGTGGAGAGTGTTCTCTGAGTAATAGAAGGGTTGCCTATACTGTTCAACAATCCATAATGTCACATGTAGGGCTATGAATTGTCTACACCAGCCTCTCTAGTGTTTGACATCTGTTGTCCTTGTAAGGTGGACATTGTGACATATACTAGGTCCTCAACATAATAATTTACCAAAACCCACCCCCCCAATGCATCCTGTTATTACACAATCACAGCAACCTCCACACAGGATACTGATGACAGACACACACACTTGCCAGTACTGAGATTCAACCCCCTACCTAGCTATGTATTGCTACTATAGTGTACCACATTTATCACATGGGCCACAGAGGTTATAGGATAAATGTTGTCCCAAAGTACTTCTAAGGTGAGAAACATCACCAACCCTTGTAAATACTGGCACTGGGTTATGTAGTGGGTGAGAGATAACATAAATAAGGTTCAAACCTCTATATAACAATTTTTACAGACCATTATGTTATGCATTTACCACATGCACCACTGACCTGACATGTTTTAGAGTTAGCAAAAGGTACTTCTAAGGTGGATGATATCTGCAGGACTACTAAAGTCAGGCTCTGAGATGTGTACACACACAAACGCTTGCCACAGATGAGATTCAAACCCATACTGTGTAGTTACTGCTACTACATTGTTCCACATTTATGGCACGTGCCATGGAGCTTACATGTTGGAGAGCTCTCCACAGGTATCTTTGAAGGTGACTAACATCAGCAGCAGTGCTAAAGGAGGGGTAAGGGGAGAGTAGTAAGTGTGAATGTCCATAATATCAGGTATTATCAAGGACACACACAGTTTCACAATTGCCATGTTTGGGGATTAGAACTCCTACCTAACTAGTATGTTATATTATAGCATTATGCAGTTATTGCACTTGCCAGGGAGCTTATGGGGTTGGCCCTTATCCAAAGGGGTATTTCAAGGTGAATGACATCAGCAGGCTTGCTAAAGTAGGCCAATGGGAGGTGGAGTGACTGTGAATGGCCTCAAAATCATTAATACACACACACACACACACACACACACACACACACACACACACACACACACACACACACACACACACACACACAGAGTTTCACAGTTGCCATGTCTGGGATTAGAACTCCTACATAACTAGTATGTTATACTATAGCATTACGCCATTATCACAAGCACAACTGAGCTTATGGGGGCTAGCCCTTATCCACAGGGGTATTTCAAGGTGACTGACAGGCTTGCTAAAGTAGGGCAATGGGAGGTGTAGTGACTGTAAATGACCTCAAAATCATTAATCTCCACACACACACACACACACACACACACACACACACACACACACACACACACACACACACACACAGTTTCCATGTCTGGGATTAGAACTCTTACCTAACTAGTATGTTACACTATAGAATTATGCAATTATCGCAAGCACCACTGAGCTTATGGGTCTGAGACTTGGCCAGAGGGTTATTTCAAGGAGACTGACATCGGCATGAGTGCTAACATGGGCAATGGAAAGTGCAGTGTGTGTGAATGGGCCATAAACCATTCCTCTGGAAACACACACACGACACCCAGTCACACACAACTTTACATTTGACAGGACTGGGTATACAAATGCTAGATGAATACTGATTTGTACTATCATGTTACACAGTTATCACAAGCGCCACAGACACTATAGAGCTGAGGGCTACCAAAAGCAAATGTCTACAGTGATTGACATCGGCACATCATGTGGCATTGGACAAATGGATGTGTGGTGGGTGGGACAGGTCTCATGATGGAAATCTCTCTGTCACTGTCTGTCTCTCTCTTCCCCACATCTGTGTGTGTGTATGTTTGACCTATTATAGTGTGTTGGCCTTAGATATGTGTGAGTATTCCTATCTAATGTGTGTGTAAAGCATGAATGGTGTACAATGTGGTGTGTGTGCACAGACATCTGCGACTAACAGATATGTATAGTCCACTGTGTTGTCAGACATAGGCTTCATTTCTCTAAGTGTAGGAGCATGCCCAGTATGACCTTCTCTATTGAGTGTGTGTGAATCCATTCCAGGTAGGTTGTACTCCAGTCCAGGATTTGATGTTCAACACCTACAGCTAGCGACCTGTTTCTGCAGGATATCTGTAGATAGGTTGACAATATGGAGTCACAATGGGCGAAAGATAGTGGGATACTGTAACTATTGTGTCTGTGCTGCTTGTGTTACATGGTTGGTGTTAGCAGAGATATTCAGACATATGTACTATTTTACACTGTGATGTATTATGTCAACTACTGACAGATATACATATTTCACATAAAGGACACAAAAGGATCCAAGGATAGCAAGGAATTCCAGTATAAATCTCTCCTTTAATATAAAACAACAAGTACATAAGTGCTTTTGTAGCAAGGCTACTTCATCAGATGTATACTAGGACACAGATAAAACCATGTATATAATCAATTCAGTAAATCACATGACTATTCACACTTAATACTAAAAGGTATATTACATCTATAAAAAACTACATCCAAAATTAGTAACATTTCATCTACAACTGAATGGTGGACACCAATACATTATATTCCTACAATAAATATTCATTCCAAAAATAAATATTCATATTCATTAAATAATTATAAAATTCATGAATACATGTATTATCTATTCAAACTTCTGGCTCTAAGTCTTGGTTTGATGGGTACCCTAGCATTAAGGCCATGCCCAAAGTCTCCTCTTAGTCTAATAATCCATTTGGATTCTAACAGCTCTGTTAAATTATTAATATCTCCTTTCCTGATGCTATCAAAAATACATTCCACTACCATAAACATAAAATAATGGGTGCTGTCTGTACTTAATATATGCTTGGACAGGGCACTAACATTACTACCCTTGTTAACATGATAGTAATGTTCTTGAATTCTCACCTTTAGTGTAATATATGCTTGGACAGGGCACTAACATTGCTACCTTTGTTAATATGATAGTAATGGTCTCTAATTCTTACCTTTAGTGTAATATATGTGTGGACAGGGCACTAACATTACTACCCTTGTTAATATGATAGTAATGTTATCTAATTCTCACCTTTAGTGTAACATATGCTTGGACAGGCACTACCTTATTTTGGTAAGAAATATACTAGGAATACTGCAGAGAATGTATATAGTAAAGAGAATGACAAACTAAAAATGTGTATGTATTACTCTAGTGATGTTAAATGCTATAGAAATATCATAGAGAAACACTGGAAATTGTTAACTACTGATGAGGCTATGAGAAGTATTATAACTGAGAAAGCTACATTTGTTTACAAAAATATGAAATCTCTAAAACAGCATATTTGTGCCCCTAAGAAGAATAAGAGATTGCTAAATAAACACTGTACTATGCCATGTGGACATTGCAAATGCTGTCAGTATATTGACAACAGTGGACAGTATACCCATCCTGATAAAAAGAAAATATATAAATTTAATGTTTATGCCACTTGTGACACTGCTCATGTAGTATATTTGACTTATTGTTCCACCTGTTTTAAATTTTATGTAATGAAAACGGACAGGACACTAAAGGTGATAATTAGAGGACATTACTATCATATTAACAAGGGCAGTAATGTTAGTGCCCTGTCCAAGCATATATTAAGTACAGACAGCTCCCATTCTTTTAAGTTTATGGTAGTGGAATGTATTTTTGATACCATCAGGAAAGGAGATATTAATAATTTAACAGAGCTGTTAGAATCAAAATGGATTATTAGGCTAAGAGGAGACTTTGGGCATGGCCTTAATGATAGAGTACCCATCAAACCAAGACTTAGAGCTAGAAGTTTGAATAGATAATACATGTATTCATGAATTTTATAATTATTTAATGAATATGAATATTTATTTTTGGAATGAATATTTATTGTAGGAATATAATGTATTGGTGTCCACCATTCAGTTGTAGATGAAATGTTACTAATTTTGGATGTAGTTTTTATAGATGTAATATACCTTTTAGTATTAAGTGTGAATAGTCATGTGATTTACTGAAATGATTATATAAATGGTTTTATCTGTGTCCTAATATACATCTGATGAAGTAGCCTTGCTACGAAAGCACTTATGTACTTGTTGTTTTATATTAAAGGAGAGGTTTGTACTGGAATTCCTCGCTATCCTTGGATCCTTTTGTGTCCTTTATGTGGTTTACATTTTGAATTTTGTGGGATTCAAGTACTGGCTGGGATTGGTGGTTTGTGTTTCTCTTAAGAAGATATACATATTTGCTCACAGTTATTTCCTGGGAAATACAAGATGAATGAAGCTGTGTCCAGTATTGTGGTCTGCAGCTTACATACTCTTGCAGACTCATGCCATTCTGGAGGGGTAGCTGCAGACACTTGCTGATGGGTCTGTGTAAATAGTCCAGCACTTTGGTACTGTGGTGGCTGAGGATCCCCTACTTGTACATTTATCGACATAACAGAATGTCTATATCCTGCTGTGGCCATACCTCTCAACTGTACAGATTCACCCAGGTTACCCAGAGGCAGCACTCATATATCTGGTCAGTTCCCCTTCACATTGTGGTTTACAAGCAGGTTTGTAGCCACCCATTACCGGGTTTGCAGGCAGGGGTAGTATGGGCACACATCGTTTCAAACTTTACACACTCCATGGCGTCCATACTTCTACACCCCCCCCACTCTGTTATTCTATCCTCTTCCTAACATTCTGCGAGCGATATCTGAGAAGTATCCCAATAGTTGTCCTTTCATCCCAGCAGTATTTAGGGGTTGGTCTACAGTTCATGCAGTAGGACATGGTGGGCATGCTACTGGGATTTGTCAACATGGCCTTACATTTGTATTCTGTGGACTGTGTTATGTTGTTAGTTGGGACCCCATGAGATAATATACATTGGCAGTACGGGTGAGGCACAGGCCTTTGACAGAGGACTGTAGAGCATTTGGTAGTGATGCAGGCCATCTGTAGCAAGCCAGTGCATTCTGTCACTCCTACATTCCCAGGCTGCGAGCCACTGGATTCCCCTGGGGTGACAGGGTAAGTGTGCGAGGTATTAATGGCAATAGTTCCTGTCCATATTAATCCATTGGTCTGGATGCTGGCAGGGTGCTGCTTACAGCTAGGGACACACCTGCATGGGACACCTCTTCAGCATGTTGCATTCTGTGGGTATTCCCATACAGAAGTGGGGGTCATGCTGTACTTATTCTCAACAGCAGGGATATGACCTGTGATAAACCTGTGGGTGATGGTGGGCTGAGCTGAGTGCATGTGTGATATGGAAGCTTCTTGCAGCAGACTCACAGATATACCTGGGATATTCCCCTTATACTGCCTTGTGCGGGTACATAGACAGTCTCTCATTACTTCATAACTGCTTTTTGTGGTGTGCAGTGATTGGCCAGACTACATCAGTATTCCATACTACACAGACAACTAATGTGCTGCTAACCTGTATGTACAATTCCAAAGGTGTGTGCAGTTGGTAGTTAAATTTTATTTACTCTGCCTAGGGAACTTCCACCTATGTACTGTGTGTATGTATGGGCCCACATTCATGGCATGTCCATCTTTCAGATGGTGACAGATATTGACATCTGAACCATGAGTATGGACGACTGATGAACTGGGTCTTGCTGGGATGCATTGTGGTTGGCACTGCAGTTGTCAGAACATGCCCCTGTCAACAGTACTGGCCATGTGCCACCAAGACACAACCCTCCATACCTACATACTGATCACTTCCACACAATATAGAACACACAACAACCTAACACACGGACATCTGCATACTGTACACATGCAACAATCTATCATGTAAATTGGGCCAGCTCAGATAATCTGTGCTCCACTGTTATTAAACCCACACGTACATGTTACTGCATTTGTACATAGGATTGTGGGGGGCGGGGGTACACTCAACAACTGTAAACATTTGCTATGACTGTACTGGTATTTCAGGTACTCTGTTGGCTTCCATTTCATTTTGTATTCTGACCTATCATGCAGACTAGAGGCATATCAGTAGAGTACAGATCTTAAGTTTTATTGACCTACATTTCAGTACTTACCCTTCAGTACTAGCATACAACTGCCAGACCTGTTGTAGTCTGTCTGTGTAGGTCTGGAGGGGGGCTGTTCTCCAATGTCATCAATTCAAGGCCTTAGCACAGCCTTTCTTTATGGTCATCTACACCTTTTCTGCTGGCTGAGGCTGTTATTGGGTATGTCAGCCTCACTAACATGCATGCATGTGTGTGTCCTATGGACACACATTTGGGCCATCACATGTTCTGCAGTGGGATTTGTCACCTTGTCTAGTACTATCTACTTTGTTGACACCAGTATTTGTTATGGATTTCATGCTGCCCATATAGGTGTCTACTATGTGCTGCCATCCCATTCAGCCACCCGATTCCCTTGCATGCTCACATCCATACCATAGATACAACTAGCAGAACATACGACTTCATTCAGCAACTGATAGGAAGAGTGACTTACCTTGTGGCTGTGCCAGTACTGAGGATGGTGCTGGAGGGCCGACTATGTCGGGTGCACATAGTACACTCCGTTTACATGGTAAAGCACAGGTAGTGTTATGTTTGGCATCCCTTTTACTGTGTGTGCAAGTCAGAGAGAGGTGGCATTCCCTAAGTCCCTACCGTGTCAGTCTATGTG
This sequence comes from Protopterus annectens, assembly GCF_019279795.1. NCBI lineage: Eukaryota > Metazoa > Chordata > Ceratodontiformes > Protopteridae > Protopterus > Protopterus annectens. The sequence goes on from NC_056726.1 coordinate 1,547,413,987, forward strand.
CTATACATTGCCTCTTTGCCAAAGCGTAGGCATACTGGGCATGCCTCCTTCTGCCTACATGGGCAGGCTCAGGTTGTTCCTCCTCCTCCGAGTTCCTCTGTGCCTGTGCTAGCCTTGGCAATGGTGGGGGGCTGTGTGGCCCTGCCCCATGCTGTTCCTGCTGCAGTAGTTTCCACAGGATCATATTGTGTAGCATGGCACATACAATGAAAATTTGTGTACGCGTAGCTGGAGAGTACTGCAAGGTTCCACCGGATATGTCCAGGCACCGGAACCATGACTTGAGCATCCCAAGCACATGCTCTGTTATGATTCTGGTTTGTGTATGTGCCTCATTGTGGAGTTCTTGTTCAGGTGTGTGTGCATTTCTGATGGGTGTCATCAGCCACAGCTCCAGTGTGTAACCAGCATCCCCACTAGATGACCATATGGGATGTCCCCACTAGCACATCTCTGGTACAGCTGTGTCATATGCCAGATATGGGAGTCGTGATAGCTTCCAGGGCTGCCTGCACACACATTCAAGATAATGCCCTGGGCATCGCACATGACCTGGCAGTTGATGGAGGGGAAGCCCTTGTGGTTTATGTAGACCTTACCCCACCCACCGGGTGGTGCTCTGATGTGTATGTGCATGCTGTCTATAGCACCCACTACCTCAGGGTATTCTCCTATTTAGTGGAAGAGTAGTATATTGCTGGTCAATGCCTCATGGGTGTTGAGGAAATATATGTGCTCACTGGCATGTGCTGACATGGCATCCAGGAGCTGGTGGAGTACCCTGGATGCTGATGCCTGTGAGAGCCCCATGATATCCCCAGTTGGCCTTTGGAAGGTGCATGTGGCTAGTATTCTTAACCCTACACATACCTTGGTATCCACTGGGATGGGTTCCCCTCTGTTGGTTCTGTGTGTGAGGCATGGCCAGCACAGCTCAACATTTTGCTGTAGGATGTCCCTGCCCACTGTATAGTGCTCCACTATCTCCAGCTCATGTAGCCCCTGGTAGGTTACCCTGGGTCTGTACACTCTTCTCCTTCTCCTCACTGTGGGTTGGTCATCAGCATTCTCATCCTCACCACCCTCAGCTTCTTCCACATATTGATCTATGAGAGCGACAGCAGCCCCTATCATTTTGTTAGTTTTGTCAGGTAAAATTTCCTAATCTGTGTACACCAGTGGTGTAGAGCTTGTGGGAAAAAACAGAGTGAAAGGTGTTTGCATATTTTATAGTAGTGTGCTGAGCTGGGCTGTTGCCTGTGTAATTGGCTGATTCTGATACATTTCACCTGTCAGCTATGCTAGTTCTCCTTGATTGCCTTCCTACTGCTGTTTTCCCTTCCCATTGCCTTCCCGTTTAAGCCCAAGGCATGCCGTGCATACCCAGTGCTAAGATGTGAACAGAGCTGCTATTTCCTGTGTTTTTTTTGTTTTTTTAAATCCGGTGTGAGGCATGCACACTCATTTAAGCAATGTAAACACTCTTAGGCAGCCTCAGACACCCCCCTTCCTTAGCTGTGCTTAGCTAAGGGCAAACACAGGCCAAAGAGCTCCAATAAGCTTATGGCATGCATGAGACTCCCCTTTATGAGGTCATCTACCTCTTATACTTATACCATGGTGTTGCTGCACCTACACTGTTGGGTGCAAGCTAAAACCGAGGGGAAATCTCTGACTCAGTATCAATCCCCTCATTTGCATAAAACTGACTGTGAATGCAAACTGACACTCAGCCTTCCCCCTTAGCAACCACTATTCCATGGTATTGTTGTCTTATGCATGCCATTGACTATTACAGCAGAATGCTGATTTGGGTTTAAAAGCTTATTTCCAACTTTTTTCCTTATTTTTTTGGCCGATCCCGTTTGCGCACTGCTGCCCTATGCTTAAACGTCCGAAATCAGCCCAAAAAAAAAGTAATTTTTTATAATTTTGCAACTATTTCCCATGCCAATGGGTATATATTTGGCCATTGACATGCTTACTACATTGAATACATGCTTTCTTTTGAGCTGTCATGACTCTGTTTTGTAATTTGCAAAAATGTATTTGGTTGGTAACCGAATACATTTCTGCAGGTTACACTATTCCTGCACAGACGCCTGCCTGCTTCCTGGATCACTTATTCACCTCATTTGCATGGTTTTCACAAGCAAATGGGGTAATTAGCATACAGGAGTTGTGTCGATGCAGGAATAGTGTAGGAGCGCCCATGCATGTCCCGGGAGCTCATTCCTGGATTGCTCGTTGACCACATTGTGTGCAGCAGCTCTTGCACTATTCCTGCACTCTGTGCAGAGCTTGTTGAATCCCAGGGATGGCTTTGTAAGTCAAGCAGAGGTTTCCTCTAAGTAGGTGATATGAGACAGAGAATAGTTGGAGTTCTTTGAGTCTGTCCATATAGGACAAGTGTTTAAGGCCTAGGATCCTCTTTGTGAGGTACATTTGTGGCCTTTCCAGTTCTTGCAGGTGTCTAGTGAGATATATGCCAAATGGGGCATTGTACTTGATGACTGGCCTAATGAGGGAAGAGTAGAGGGAGACAATGACCTCTTTCTTCCCGGATGCAAAACCCTTAATAATGAGATGTGCCACATAGAAGGACTTTTTCACTACAGTGGCAATGTGGTGGTCAAAAGAGAGGTTGCTGTCAAACTGTGTTCCCAGATCTCTTATAACACCTTCTGTGTTCATTGGACTACCATCAATGTGGTAATTCATGAGAACTGGGTTTTTCCAAAGTGGATGACAACACATTTTTTGGCATTGTGCTTAAGGCCATGGTTCTGACACCAATCGTTGGTCTCCGTGAGGCCTTTCTGTAGGATGTCAACATCACTTGGGGAGTTAATAATAACTCCCAACTTGCAATTGTCTACAAACTTTGTCAGCCAAAGTCCCTTCGTGTTAATCTGGACTTCAGAGAAGTATATACCAAACAGGAGAGGACCCAGGACCGAACCCTGTGGGACTCCACTCGTGACTCATTGGCAGTCTGACTTGGAGTCAGCTACCTTCACACTGTTGGTTCTGTCTGTGAGCCAGTTTGCAACCCACCTAGTGTTATATGGGTTGATGCCCAGCTTAGTGAGTTTTATCTATGATTCCTGAGTGGGGAATGGTATCAAAGGCCTTGGCCAGATCAAGGTAGGCTGTATGAACCACCTTGCCTTCATCCACAGCTCTGGTGACTCACTCAAAAAAGTCAACCAGATTGATCAGGCATGATCTACCTTTCACAACAACAAACTGTGTAGGATCCAGAGTTTGGAAATTCCCTATATCCTTGTTTATTAGGTCCATGATGATGCGTTCCATAGCTTTGCATATCAGACTCATCAGGCTACTGGGGCGATAGTTCCCAGGATCTGTAGTCGCTCCTCCTTTGTGGAGAGGGATGACTGTAGCAGTGCACCATTTGCTAGGGACATAGCCTGAGGTGAGGCTGTGATTGAACAGGGCACACAGGTGAGGTGCCAGTTCACTCTGTAGTTTATGTAGAACACAGCCAGGGATATTGTCAGGTCCCATAGAAGCTGTATTCTTGACCTTGGACAGTGCTGTTTTAACCTGTGCTGCAGTAATACTGGGTGCCTGACAATCTACTGGTATTGTGATTGGTTCTTTGGGGGGGGTAAAGTTGGCACTGAATCTGTTGGCCAGTATATTGACAATATCTGTTGGATCGGTATAGGAGATATTATTGTGCAGTAGCTCAGAGAAAATCTGGGTATTGCTGTGGAGATTCTTTACATAACTATAGAAGGCCTTGTGGTTGTCTTTACTATCTGCTGCAATTCTGTTTTCATAGCTACCTTTAGAGGATTTGATGAGGTATCTCCGCTTTTGTTGAGGCTGATAAGGAAGTTTTTCCAGTCTTGGGACTTCACCTTATTCCACATCAGTTTCCTCCTTCTGTAGTAGAGTTTGTTTATGGCAGGGGTCCACCAGATTGGCTTCCTTTTTTTGGAGGAAAACGTATTGGTTCTATTGGATATGGCGAGATCAATGCATATGTGTACGTGTTCATACAGTGCATTGGTGTATGATTTGGCGGTCATGCAACTATTCTCCATTTGCATGGGTGCCTTGAAGTTAGCCACCTCTGTTTTTAGGAGCTGAAAGTTAGCTTTGGGGAAGTTTTTCATGGTGGTTACCTTTGTGTGGGGGGTTGGGGGGGTGGGAGGGATGTGGATTTCCAAGGTGGTTAGTTTGGAGTCAGATCTAACCAGGGAGGAGTTGACTATTGGTGTAGAGCAATGGTCGCCCATGTTAGCAATGACCAGGTAAGGATGTTGCTGCCTCTAGTGGGGGTAAGAACAAGATGGTCCAGGGCATTGGAATTAATGAAGTCCAGGAAACGTTGGGCAAGTGCATTGGTACATGAGTAGCTTTCCCAGTTAATAGAGGGGTAGTTGAAGTTGCCCAGTATGAGAGTGTTAGGTTGGACCCTGATATTCTCCAGGGTGCTTAGGAATGTGGAGTGTGAGTCTAGGAACATGATTGGGGACCTATAGCAGGCTATGACCTGAATCGCTGTCTTACCCACTTGTGAGGGCCAGAACAACATGTTGGCCACAATCGAGGAGAAAAGACAGGTGTGTGAGGCACTTGCGAAACTGGTTATTTATAAAAGGCAAAAGTAATAACCAACACTTTTTTTTTCAAAAGCAAATCCATCGTATAGCCTTTTATGTATTACCGCAAATCAGTTGTTATGATGCATTATGCAAATAACATTTGCAAACTATGTACACATTTATCAAAGTATAATTTCACTGCATAGCTTGTAAGGTTTGGAACAGAAATGACTAATTTCATTAAGTCAATAATTTCCCAAAGTATGAAACATTTCTGTCCTGCTTGAGTTAATACGCAAGTACCTAATACTGTTCTCAGTGAACCAAGATTTTGTTTTTTAAATGCACTGAGTGTAAAAAATATATATATATTATATTATAAGGTTCAACAAAGTAAAGCAACTATGAAGAAAAGTGATGGTAAAGGAATTAAACTCTATTATAATCGTATTTATTGCACTTATTTTAAGGTGACCACTTGTTTATACATCCTATTGCAAAAAAAAAAAAAAAAAAGTTATTATGTCAGGTAGAGACCAATACATTATCCTGATGCATTCTGATACCAGGTCAAGAACATGACTTTACATTTTTAATGTCTTGGACAGGTGATTTAGTGACCCTCACAGCAAAGAGAGTATATTCCTGGATTTACAGGTTTCAGGCTGATTGCCCACCTGGCTTAAGTGATACATATAGCCTAAAACCACTGTTAAAACCAAGACCATTGAAAATATTATTGAATGTTTCAACCTTTTTAAAACTTTGTTCTGCTATGCTAATTATATTTAACTGCATACAATCTCTGTTTTTTTTTTCTTTTTAGGAATGTGTGTTTTTTTTTTTCATTTCTGTTTTTAAAGGTCACCTGTATGTGGAGTGCTTTAAAACACTTTACAAAGCATAGGTTGTGTGAAAGCTTGTGGTTCATACTGAATAAATTTTGGTGTTTTTTTTTTAATTTTTTGAGCCATTCTCTGTTTTTATTTTGTAGTTGACTCATAACTTAGTCAAGCCAGTATTCCCAACTCATATCTCCTTTCTTATTGTACAGTTTATTTCCTAGTCAGACCTGTTTTTTTTCTAGATTATCCTTTTGCAGAAGTACTTCAGCCAGTAGGATATTACTGTGGTTCATTTGAAACCTGTGTACATTTGTTACCTGGGAATAACTCAGCAGTAATCAAGCTGCTATAGATAACAACTCTTGCTCTTCA
>NC_056726.1:1547424783-1547662283 GCF_019279795.1 Protopterus annectens
ATTTTGAAGGGGTGGGACTTTTAGAGGATGATTTACTAGCTTGTGGGTGAGTGAGAGTTGGTACCATTGAAGGAGGTGAGGGAGTTCTAGCCAGCCAAGTTCAGTAAGTGAGGTGCAGTGGTGACTACGGTAGGCTGCACCAGTGGCAAACTTGGCAATTTTGTTGTAGCAAGTCTCTAGTTTTTTTAATTCGCTCTGCCTTAGGTTGGTAAATGTTGGAGAGGCGTAGAGTAGAGAGGAGATCAGGTGGGAAATTGCAGCTGATATTCTGGCTGTTTTGGAGAAGAATTGCTTATTTCTGTATAAAGCTCCTAGTTTTTTGTGTACTTTTTTATGGTTAAGGAAACGTGAATGTCAGACTTGAGGTTATTGTTAGTCTCATCTCTTAGTAGTTTGGTGTGGTCTGTCGGGGGATAATGGTGTTATCATTGGCTGTAATATTAAAGTGGGGGAGCTTTAGTTTGTGTTTAGTGGGTTGGAAGATGAGGAGTTTAGTTTTGTTTGGATTAAGTATTAACTGTGCATCAGATAGCCAAGTTTCGATTTAGGAAAAGGCTTCCTGCGTCATCTTTTGAAGTTCAGGAAGGGATTGGGCTGAGCAGGTGATGGTGGAATCATCTCCGTACTGTATGAGAGAGACCTGTCTGGTGGCAGAACCTAGATTGTTCGTGAAAATGGAGAAGAGTAAGGGTCCAAGGATGGATCCTTGGGGAATCCCAATTGAGACAGGAAGTTAGGGGATATATCATTATGCCAAACAATGGATTGCTGGTGGCCAGTCAGGTAGCTCTGAAACCAGTTTGTGATAAACTGAGAAAATGATAGGTTATTGAGGATTGAGATGAGTTATTTGTGTGAGACCATGTCAAATGCTTTAGATAGGTCTAGGAAAGTTGCAGACGAGAAATACCCATTGTTTTTATGATGTAGGATAGTGTTAGTAAAAGAAAATAAGGCAGTGGTTGTGCTGTGGTATGGCCTGAAGCCACCATATTGACTGTTAGATAGGAAGATGTTAGTAAGGAGGTAGTGTAGAACTTGAGAGTGAATGCATCTCTCAAGTATTTTGTAGAGTAGAGAGAGAGAATTGCTATGGGCTGGTAATTGGTGAGTTCTGTGGAGGGGCCACCTTTGTGGAGGGGAATGATGTGGGATATTTTCCATAGTGAAGGGACATAGCATTCAGATAAAGATTGGCTGATCAAGAAAGACTGGGTAGGCTAGGTCTTCAGCTGCAATTTTTAGGAATTCATTCGGGAGGTTGTCATCTGCTAGTTTAGTGGGCATTAGTTTTGACAAGAGTTTTTTTATGTTGGAGGTAGGAAAAGGAAAAAAAGAGAAAGTAGTGGGCAGATTACTAGGTGTAGGTGTGGGATGGGAGGAAGAGGGGTTATGCTGTCTAGCTAGTGAAAGAACGGTTTGTGTGAAGTATGTATTGAATGCGGTGGCAATATTTTCAGAGGAGTTCATTGTGTTTGGTGGAGGGGTACCAACTTTCCCTGGGTGGAGGATGGAGTTGATGGATGACCAGAATTGCTTGGGGTTGTACTGGGTGGAGTTAAGGGCAGACTGATAAAATTGGATTTTGCCTTGTTTTATTAGTTTTTTGACTCTATTATGTAATTCAAGGAATTTCTGTCTATCAGAGGGGTTTTTGGTTTTGCGCCAGTGATTCCAGGCTCTATCTCGGATTGTCATTACTGACCTAGTGGCTTTTTGTAGCCATGGGGAGGACTGGGCTTTAACTCTAGTAAGTCTTGCAGGTGCATGGGTGTTTAGGACTTCAAGGAAGGTAGTATTGAAAAATTGGACAGCATCATCTAGATTGAGGTATTTTAGTGGAGTCCAGTTGCAGCTTTTAAGGGATGAGATGAATTTGTGTGGGTTAAAGTTTACCTTATTATATATTTGCTAGTAGGTAATGGGTTTAGCCTGATATACATGTTTTTTTAGTAGGAATGTTGAGTTATGATCGCTGAGGCTCTCTGGTAGGCAGTCAGCTGTATATTATTGGGAGTTCTTGTTGACTATTACCAATCAAGAGTAGTATGCTTGTTGGGATTTTTATTTATTCTGGTGGGAGACTGGATGAGTTGGGAGAAAGCATGAAGATTTAGATAGTGGGCTGGATGGTAGTTGGAACAGGATTGCCAGTCAATATTAAAATCACCTAAAATTATGGTCTCTTGGAGAAGATGGTGGTTTACCCAGCTGAGGAGGTTTTCTAGTGGAGGGATATTATGGCCAGGTGGGAAGTAGAATCCTATTATGTTAATAGTTTTGTCTTAGTTTACTTTTAGGTTGGTACAAATTATTTCTTCTTTATTAATTTGAGGGGCTTGTAAGTTTAGGATTTGAAAGTTTAGATGCTGTTTAAACATTACAGCTACACCACCCTTTTTTGTGCAACTGATCTGCTCTTAGTATGTCATAACCTGTAGGGAGAATTTGCTCACTGGTAATGTGAGGTTTAGGCCAGGTTTCTGTCAGAATGATAATATCTGCAGAGTATAAGTCTATGTTAGTGTGGAGTTCATGGATTCTACTGGTTATACTTCTGATATTTAGGCTTAGGATAAGGAAGTCAGTTGGCTTTCTATTGGCTGTAATTTGAGAGACGGTGAGGTTATTGTATTGATTATTAGTGGTGGAGTTGGAGGGGTCAGGGTTTAGGTGGATGTCACCATTGAGGGCAAGTTTTGTTCTGCCTGAGGACATTAGTTCTATTAATGAGAGGATTAGTTTAGGTTTTGGGGTAACTTTTTGTTTGAGTGTAGTGGGTGATAGATAATGTGGGTGGAGGATTAGTTTATAAAGTTTTAGGAATGCTTTTTGTTTGTGCATTGGAGGTGATAGATTATGTGGGTTGTGCATTGGGATGTATTTTTTGTTTGAGGTGTATGAGTAGTGAGAGGGTGAGTCATGAATGGTGGTGATTGTAGTTGTGCAGTGAAAGTTGTTTAGTGGGAGAATAATGGTGTTTTGGTAAGATGTAATGTGTGCAAGAAGAGTGCCAGTAATAAGTATAGGTAGAGTGTGATGAATCATATTAGTAGACGTGGAAGATTAATTGTAGGCTGGAGGTGGGGTTAAAGTTGGTAGCATTGGTGTGATTGGTTGTCAGTTTGATGGGAGGGTTTTTTGTTTAGAGTAAATGTGGGAGTAGTGGGGGTGAGTGGGATTTTGGGGTAGAGAGGGGAGAGTAGCAAGCGTAGTGGGCAGAAACCCTATTTTTTGTTCTTATCAGGGATGTGGGCTGGAAACAATCAAGCACCTAAAATAATCTGCATTGGTGAAAGGTCTGTTAGATAACCCCATTTTTACAGACTCACTTCTAATTTTACTTTAGTTTTTTAATGTAAATTAAAATACTAGTTTTGCGTATGTAGGTTCATAGGTTCATAGGTTGGTACTAGGCTATCAGCCCTAGGGCCTATACAAGCCTAGCCATAACAATTCCCTGGCTATTTCTTCCCACATTATTTACTTTCCTGGACCCCTGTCTAGCAGGGCGACTGACGTGATCCCTGGGGTGAATTTCCTTTCTCCCATCCAATCGTCAAGGTTCCTCTTGAAGAGGTCCAAAGAGGCACTCTGCTTGACATGTATGGGCAATCTATTCCAGAGTCTGGGGAGTCTCTGGGTCAGGAACCTATCCCTCCAGCATGTTTTGTTTATTGTGATGACAAGGTTTAGATCCCTGGAGCGTGTAGCTCTGAGGGATTTCTTTAAGTGTAGCATGTCCAACAGCTCTGGGTTTGACATGGCCTTGTATGTTAAGCAGAGATCGCCTCTGAGTAGACGATATGCGACAGAGTATATCTGGAGTTTTTTAAGGTGGTCAGCGTAGGGCATCTGCTTTAGGCCTGTGATTCTTTTAGTGAGGTATTTCTGAGGCCTTTCCAGTTGTTGCAGATGTCTTGAGAGGTACATACCAAATGGGGCGTTGTATTCTATAATGGGTCTAATGAGGGATGAGTAGAGTGGGAGAATGATCTCTTTTTTTCTGGATGAAAAGCCCTTCGTGATGAGGTGTGCCACATAGAAGGATTTCCTGACTGTTATGGCAATGTGGTTATTGAAGGTGAGACCAGATCAGGTACATTATTAAGGAGAAGAAAGCTCTGAGTGTTAAATGGGTTGTAATAACAGGGATGGGAAGAATACTAGGAGAGAAAAATAAAATAAAAAAAAAACTAACATGAAAAGCAAACCTTCTTTTCAGTGCAACCAACTGAATACACATTTCAGGATATTGTCTGTCAGGTATGAGAACACATGCATAATGTGACCCCATTACCAAGGAACGCAGGTCAGGAATTTGCCCTCCTACTTTACTGTTTGGTATCTAAAAGACATCTAGTTTCCCATAACTGTTTCTGCTGTGGTTCTAAAGATGAGCATTATATCTCAGTCCCCAGTATACTACCCTCCTGAAGCAGAATTATTAGCTTGGTACATTTTTAGGAAGCATAGCTTTGCATTTTTGGTTTTGTCTGTGAGGGTATTAAACTGTTTAACAAATATGCTCATTATTATTATTGTTACATATTGAATGAAGCAGAGCAGTCTGTGGAAGAAATATATGAGGTGAAGATAAAGGAGAAAATTACATTTCAGTCTTCATAGCCACTTTCCTGTGGCAGGTCAGATACGGATTTGCTGTGTCCAGGACTGTTTGTGAGCTCCTAACCCCCCCCCCCCCACACACACACACACGCACACACTTAACTGGGCTTAAACTATTCCTGGCACCATAAAGTCTGTTTTTCATAATTTCCCTTGCAACTAGCCAGCTTTTTAGTTTTAGCACTCATCTGTTTCTTTGATCTCAGCACTTGTTCAGAACTCATTGTAAGCACTAAATAAGTTACAAATTACTACAGCACTCAACTTTCCTCACTTGTCCAGAGGAAAACAATTTTTAGTACTTAATAAATAAGCACCTATTCAGGCATGTCTAAAGGTCAGCTCCCGGTGTTTTCTCCTGTCTACCTGATGAATCTGGGCATCTTGGGACAATGCAGCAATTGCCTCATGTACACAGACAACCCTCTCCTCCTACCACCCAACACTACGACCTGTGAGAGATGCACTTATATAGCCAAACTGGAAGCAAAGCTCTCTTTACCAAAGACAGGCCTAGACAGTCAAGAGGAGAAGGTAAACACTTGCACCGCACCACACTCATCACATAGTCCCTCAAAACCTACACCACCAAAACACACACACAGAACCACAAAACACACACCTACATTCGCAGAGGCTCTCTGTACTAATCTGCCCAAACAACAGAGACCTCCAAAGCAGAAATGCAAGCAACCTCCACCCCACAACACAACCCAAATGACACAGTCCACATACTCAGTGTGCCACTCAACTACAGACCATAAGGCATAATGTACCCAAGACTCTAGTCATAGGTGACTCTATAGTCAGGCACACGGATGTTCCACTCACCAGGCTAAACAAGGAAAATGTTACTGTCAGCTGCCTGTCAGGTGCCAGGATCTGCCACATAATGCACACACTCAGGTCACTCCACAACAAGTACAAATATGACTCTGTCATTGTCCATGTTGGTGTGAATGACCTGAGATGTACCTCCCTGGACTACATGAAAAGAGACATGGAGGAGCTCTCTGATCTTGTAGCCCAGGCCGGTATGACCCTAGCCCTGAGTAGCATCCTGCCATCACCCAGAATGACACCACAGTACAAGGACAAAATGATTGACTTTAACAATTGGCTAAGCTTCTGGTGTCATTCTAAGGGAATCCAGTATCTGTCTGCCTGGGATGACATGATCGACAGACCACACTGCTTTGCCAAAGATGGCCTGCACCTGTCGCCCTTGGGATTCCGGATACTGGCAAAGGCTCTTGCCACCCCTATAGTGCCTTTTTTAGGCAAGGTTCAAATGACAAATTCACTACCATAACAGGTACAAGAAAGCAAAATCTGAGGGTAATGCTACTCAATGCTAGAAGTCTAAACCTCAAAATGCACTCACTCGAGGCACTTAAAATGGAGAACATTGACATCTGTGCAGTGACAGAGACCTGGTTCAAAGCTCCAGAGAGCACCCCTGCATCACCAGGCTATAATTCATACCACACCTTTCGGCCACCAAACCCGGACCAAAACACTAAAGGTGGAGGCGTGTCCATATTCATTAAGGATATCCACACCTCCAAGCTAGTTGCTCAGCATAATGCATCCGAGATTATCCAAGTTCAACTAACTCTGGGCAAAACCGCAATCCAGATTTTAGCTTGCTACAGACCCCCCACCATGCCCCAGGATTCCCACTCCTCTTTTCTTGATACACTGGAAAATATTAAGGTACAACCCAACACTCTAATAATGGGTGATTTCAACTACCCTACCATTAACTGGGAAAACTACTCATGTACCAACTCTTTTGCTCAACGTTTTCTGGAAATCATCAATTCCAACACTTTGGATCAACTTATCCACACCCCCACCAGAGGCAGCAATATCCTAGACCTGGTCATCACCAACATGGGTGACCGGTGTTCCACACCAGAGGTCAGCTCCTCGTTGGTCAGATCCGACCACAAGCTAATCACCCTAGACATCCACATCCCGCTCCCCCATTAGGAAAACAACCATAAAAAATTTCTCCAAAGCCAACTTCATGCTTCTTAAGACAGAAGTGGCAAACATCATGACACCCATGCAGATGGACAATAGAGGTACGACTGCTGAATCCTACACAAATGCACTTTATAAGCACTTACATGAGTGCATGGATCGTGCTATTCCTAACAGAACCAAGATGCTATCCTCCAAAAAAAGGAAGCCAATCTGGTGGTCTTCTACCATAAACAAACTCTACAACAGAAGAAATAAACTGTTGCAAAAAAGAGTAAAATCCCACGATTGGAGGAACTCCCTGGTCAACCTCAGTAAGAAACTGAGATCCCTCATAAAATCCTCCAAAGCTAGTTATGAAAACAAAATTGCCACTGATTCTAAAGACAACCACAAAGCATTCTATAGCTATGTCAAAAATCTCAATGGCAACACTCAGATCTGCTCTGAGTTACAGCACAATGACACTAAATATACAGAACCAACTGATATTGCCAACATCCTGGCAGATAGGTTCAGTGCTAACTTTACCCCCCTCTCACCCCTAAAGGGCCCATCTTTATACTGGAAGAATGCAAAGTTCCTGTAATCACGGCTGCACAGGTAAAAACTTCACTCTCCAAAGCCAAGAACACAGCATCCATGGGACCTGACAACATCCCAGGCTGCCTTCTACATGAACTACAGAATGAACTGGCACCCCACCTAAGTACCATGTTCAATCATAGCCTCACCTCAGGCTTTGTTCCCATTGAATGGCACACCGTGACAGTAATCCCACTCCACAAAGGGGGGGCCACAACAGACCCCGGGAACTACCGCCCCATTAGCCTGACGAGCCTTGTCTGCAAGGCCATGGAACGTATCATCATGGAACTCATAAAAAAAGACATTGGAGATCTCCAAACCCTGGACCCCACACAGTTTGGGTTTGTAAAAGGCAGATTATGTCTCCTAAACCTGATAGACTTCTTTGAAGTAGTCACCAAAGCCATAGATGAGGGTAAGGTGGTTCACACAGCCTATCTAGATCTCACCAAGGCGTTCAGCACAATCCCTCACTCTGGAATTATAGATAAACTCACTAAACTAGGTATAAATCCCTATGTCACAAGATGGGTTGCCAACTGGCTTACTGAAAGAACCCACACTGTGAAAGTAGCAGACTCCAAATCAGACCTCAGACCAGTGACAAGTGGAGTACCACAGGGTTCAGTCCTGGGTCCTCTCTTGTTTGGTATCTACTTCTCTGAAGTACAGGCTAACACAGAAGGTCTTTGGCTAACTAAATTTGCAGATGACTGCAAACTAGGAGCCATAACTGAAACTCCTAACAATGTGAACATCCTACAAAAGGGCCTCACTGAGACAGATGCCTGGTGTCAAAGACATGGTCTCAAGCTCAATGCCAAAAAGTGCATTGTCATCCCCTTTGGTAAAAATTCTGTACCCATGAGCTACCACATAGGCAGTAGTCTACTTAACACCGAAAGTGTAATAAGAGACCTTGGGACACAGGTGGACAGTAGTCTCTCCTTTGATAATCACATCACCAAAGTGGTCAGGAAATCCTTCTATGTGGCACACCTCATCACAAAAGGTTTCTCATCCAGAAAAAAAGAGGTCATTGTTCCCCTCTACTCATCACTCATTAGACCCATTATAGAGTACAATGCCCCTTTTGGTATGTACCTCACAAGACATCTACAACAACTGGAAAGGCTGCAAAAATACCTCACAAAGAGGATTACTGGCCTCAAACAGATGCCTTACGCAGATCGTCTCAAAAAACTCCAGCTTTACTCCATCGCATATCGCCTACTTAGAGGCGATCTCTGCCTAACATACAAAGCTATGTCAAACCCAGAGCTGTTGGACATGCTCCACTTAAAGAAATCCCAATCCCTCTGAGCTACATGCTCTAGGGGCCTAAACCTTGTCACCACAATAAACAGAACATGCTGGAGGGATAGATTCCTGTCCCAGAGACTTCCCATACTCTGGAACAGACTACCTATCTATGTCAAACAGAGCTCCTCATTAGCACTCTTCAAGAAAAATCTTGATGATTGGATGGGAAATAGGAAATTCACCCCGGGGATCACTTCTGTGGTTCTGCTTGACAGGGGCACAGGAAAATAATTTTCTTGGGTGGCGAAAGCCAGGGTACATTTTTGGCTAGGCTTGTATAGGCCCTAGGGCCAATATGCTAGTACCTACCTATGAACCTATGAACCTAAATAGGCAGTCTGATGGTCCACTTCTCTTAGGATGTTACATATGGACCAGGCAGGGAAACTATGCTCTTCATATAAGACTTGTATAGTAATGTAAAGAGAAGTGAGTTTCACTTTAGTTGTTATATGTACTTTACAGCACTTTACTGTCCTTGGCAGTAAACAGCTTAAAGGTGGACAACTATTAGCAGAGACAAACAGTGAGAAATACAAAAAGTGTGCTGCACTCCCCTATGGCATAAAGGCTGAGACAAATTCCTTTATGAAAAATACAAGGGTGGAATAGGAAAAATATGGTGGAACCTCCATTATCCATTGTATGAAAATGTGGAAATGAAGAAACTGAAAGTACTTAAGAGGTTCTTCGCACAAAACTGCATGTATTTAATATCATAGAAATGATAACTCTGGGATCTGGATATTTATATTAGAATGGGGATGTTTTCCTTTTACTTGCCATCATACCTTTGAACTTCTCTGCTCAAAAATTCTGGATTAAGTCAAAACCAATGTGGGAGAAAGGCCAAAAATCAGGGGCATTTTAAATAGTGTTGTAATTAATTTAAAAACTAATAGAACAACAGATTTTGCACCAACATACATTTTCAGAACAATAAGAACTGTGTGTGTGTGTGTGTGTGTGTGTGTGTGTGTGTGTGTGTGTGTGTGTGTGTGTGTGTGTGTGATTTAAAAAAAATAACAAAACGAGATTTTTCATCAACATACATGTTCAGAACAATGAGTATGTGTGAGTTTGTGTATGCTTCTGTGTGTTTGTGTCTGTGATGAGTATATATGTTTATGTATATTCTCATATTCTCAAATGAGTGCAAGTGTACAGGAATATCTGTAGCAGAGAGGGTGGCACTCCCGTGTGTGTGTGTGTGTGTGTAAATTCTAGTATTATTCATTGACTGTAATCCTTAGTAATTTAACTGAAAAAAAATATGCAGCAAAATTAGGGACATTTGGCAAAATCAGTGACAGGTGAGAGGCATGCCTGCTACATATAAATGCTTTTAAACATGAAGCAGCAAAACTTCTTGTTATACATGTGTAGGGATGGGCAACCGTTTGATTTTCTGAAACTCATAACTGTGAGTCCTAGAGTGGTGGTATTGAATGAGTGAAAAAGAAAACTTGCACATACCAAGTCCGTGAATCCCCTTTCTTGGAGTATTTGCTATATATACATTTGGGGGATGTGGTGGCTTGCCCCCTGCAATTGGGCAGTATGGGGAAGGGAGTGGCTTGCTGATTTGAAAAAAATATTTAAAGGGAGAACAGCAGGGTTCTACATCTGCTGCTCTTCTCTATTTTCAAATTTTTTTTTGTAATTCATGACTCACACTTATAAGTCTCGGAATTATAATAGGGAGAAGTAAGAATAATTATTATGATGCAGCAATGAATAGTATGCAGCGTAAAAATGGATTGACTGAGTGTGTGTGTGTCTATGTGTCTGTGTGTGTGTTTGTATGTGTGTTTGTGATGAACATATATGCATATATATATATATATATATATATATATATATATATATATATATATATATATATATATATATATATATGCTCACACAGGTATACCTGAGTATTTTAGTAAAGAGGGTGGCACTCATGAATGTGTTTCATTGTGTTTGTGTAAGGTTTTACTTTTCATCAGCACCTTTCCTTAATGTCACTTATTACAGGATATACCATTTTGTAAGACAGAAGCAACTACTCGGATGTCAAGTATCAGAGAATATTCCAGAAAAATCTAGATAATCTCATGCATGTATCTTACTTATTAAATTAGGCGTTCATTAAAAAAATCAATGCATTTTGAAATAAGGTGCCTTGTGGTCAGAAAAAAAAACAATTGTGTGACTTTTGGTCATTGAGATGTATTTTAAATGCATTTCTTTTAATTATACTGTTTTTTATTTGCTCATTCTAAATACTGTAAATAATTTCATAAATGCATTTTGACAATCAGATGTTCTTTTTCCCTAGAAATTAATGTCACTGCCACTAGTAATTCAATTGTTTCTCATGTAATTTTTTAAGTCTGTATGAATGATGGGACTGGTTCTTCTATAAAAACAGAATTTCTTGTTTTATCTGTTACTTCCCTGGACTGATGTAAGATTGATACTTTTCAGTCCCAATCAAGACCAAAGGCATCAAAATGCAGAGTATGTACATTAAGCAATATTTAAAGATGCTTAATAAATTACATGCAGAATTGTTTGACAGTGTGTGGAATGACTTGTCTCAAACATAATTGACTTTGTCATGGTGGATACAAGGATAGAATTGTAGTTTTCACTTAGCTCAAAACAAACAACTTAAACAAACACAGGAATCAATAAAATGCACATTAAAATAAAAAAGAGGAAAACCAACAGCATGAACTGTATTGATTTTTACACCAGCACATTAGTATTTTAGTTATGATGCAGTTTTTCATCAACATACACATAGTGCTGTTATAAGTTTGTTCGCTGAATCAACCAACAAACCTACAGCCATGTCTGAGTAAAAGTGCTGGCATCTTTACAAAAGTTTGTTAATGTAGCATTGTGTACTTGGATAGATTTTAAATACTTAATGAAAGAACAGAATTAAACCATAAAACTCGGAATTGACTGTTAACTCCTTAAAAAGATCTTTTGCTTTTTACTTGTGCCCGGAAATTGTTCATCACTGCATGAGTCAATCTGATATTCTTTAAAAGTTTTAAAGGCTGTATTGATAGCTTTTAAGTCCGTTAGAATATCCATCATCCGACTTCCCCTTGACAGTACTCATCCAGGTATTAGTGACTAACATGATGTATTACAATACGAAGGGACGATCCTCCAGAGAATAGTTTTGCAGATTGGTTACGTGGGATTCACACTGCACCCTCATAGGGAATCCTATCCATTTAAAAAGTGAGAATTAGAGCCAGTTTCTGGGAAATGACATATGCATTCACGTTAATGAGTGTGTAAGGAAAAAAATATTGACAGGGCGTACTGTTGCAGGCTACTATGTTAATAGGATATCCAGCACTCATGCACAGATGTATCTGTATCTGATGTTAAAGGCTATACTGTATGTTAAAATGCCATATATTTTAACATGCACATCATAATATAAGGCCTATATTATTTTTTTAAAGCTCAAGCTTTTATTAGTTGTATTAATCTTTGAAAAATGCAATTCCTTAACATCTTATGGTCTTGGTTTTTCCAGTATTATTTATAGGCAAGCCGTGGAACAGAGAGTCGGCAGAGTTGCTGAAGGTCAAAGAAAGATAATCTTTTGCTTACTGATGGGTACACTTTTTCTCATTTTTAGGAAGTTAGTTTACTCCCTTTGTCTTATATTTTCATCACTATACTAGATCCTGACCTATGTTTATGTTTCCTGTCTGTTAACAGATTAAAATATAAAAAGAAGTGAGGGTAGGGTCATTTGTAAATGTTTTTCTGAAGAAGTTCACAGAATTAAAAGTGGATGAAAGCGCTAATATACTGTTCCAGTGTGGTCCTTGGATTTGTGTCACAGGACTGGTTTTCTTTGTGTTTCCTGGTTTGGTCTTTGAAAGTTTTTCTATGTATATGTTTGTTTTGTTTACAGAGCTTAACTATTCTGATGAGTTACATTTCAAAACACTGGATATCATTCTGGTTTTGTGGCTGTGTATTTTTTCAGACTCTAGTCTATCTCTTTCAAACAGAGAATTTCATGCAGTATTGATCAGTGTAAAAAAAAAATTGTTCCAGCACAAATTAAATATTTGTTGAGAAACAGAAGAGATAACATGAGGAGAGGTATAGGGTGCTAGTTTCAAAAGTTATTTCTTATGGTGCAATATCTGGCCTACTTGTAAACATATTTGCAATACTGGGTTCACAATGTTCTTTATTGTGTTGTGTTGATTATGCATCTGTTTATAGTTAAGTCTAGTTTCATAGCAGAAATCTGCTCATTAGCAAAAAAACACTACCCTTCTCCCAACCCAGGTGCTTCATCTTTCATTTTTTTAAATTTCTTTGACTCAGAAAATTCTCTTTACTCTGACCTCTTTTTTCTTGAGGCCATTCTTTGCCACTGTGTTGATGTCCTCTCCCAAACACTCTGTACACACAGAAATGCCTCACGGTATGTTAATCTTTTTCTCTGTCATTTTCTATCCTAATCTTTATTCTGTCATTTTTAAACAGGTATCAGTATCGTAGTCTTACTTCGGATAATGCTATCTTGGTATCCCTAACAGCTGCTGCTACACCCCTCCTTTCTTCTTATATCCTCTTCAGAGAAAAATGTTGAATTTCTCCATAACAACCTTGAATCTTAAATATTTCTGTGCGTTGATTGTTTTATTTCCTTGTCTTGCAGGTAGGGTCACTACATTCCTGATGTTGCTATTCTAATTAGAATGTATAATAAAGGCAGGACTTATAAGAATGACAGATACTATCAAAGATAATGGGAAATCTAGCAGAATTTATTTATCTTTGTTGACTTGGAAAGTTTTCAGCGGGGGCCTAGAGAGCAAAGTTCCACAAGTTAAAAACATTGTAAAAATTTCTCAATGTGTCCTTGGGCTTCTGCATTTCCTTTGAAACTGTATCACAGTTATGGATGATAAAAGTTATTACAGGCATGGCCAGTAGAGCCAGGCTACTACAGTAGCTGGAGAAATGATTTGTGGATGGTAAAAAGAGGGTGGCACTTATGAGACATATATAGTGAGAAGCCATTATTAGCTTGTGGTTGGCACAGGTCTTGGTAAAGGGATCAACTATTTGCATTCATTTTTCTGTTAAAGTTCATGTTTTAGTGGAAGGTTAGAAGTCGTTTAATGATACACTGGAGTGAATATTCTAGATAGAAGTTCAGACAATGACATGACTGGGTTAAATGACTCTGTCCATCTGGAGTAGTTGGGAAATCATGCACAGAACTGTTGAATATTTATATTTATGGAGATTTAGGGCATGGTGCTGTAGTCCCTTTTTGATCTGACAAGTTAACTCTTCAATTAATGTGAGAGGAATCTATACATGATTTATGTGATATCAGAGCTGATTCAGGGAAGCACTTTAGTGTTAATGCACCTGTGTGCTGTACTGGACTACTCAGGACTGAGAGAAAGATTGAGTTTATGATGCATAACAGGAACGCAGGAGCAATGCTAGGTAAACACTCATAAGAACCATACATGAGATTTCTAACCATAAAAAACACCTTTAGACAGGCACACACAAAAGCGTTTGACATCCTTTTCAAGTACTCAATAGGGTTCACCTCCCAAATCAAGCCATGTGGTACATGATGACCCTGGAGTAAATTTTAATCTACCCATCCAGTTGTCGAGACTAGCCTTAATGTTAGCCAAAATAGTGCTTTATGTGACCTGCAGTCGAAAGTTATTCCATAGCCATAGAATACTTTGAAATAGGGTCCTATCTCTCTATTACAGAAAAAGAGAACATGGGAAAAATGTATTGGGAGGTATTCAGGCTGGCTAGTTCTCTTGCATTTGTGCTAATTGTGTCTGCCAATAGTACTACAGTGCTAACTAATTTTTCATAGACATGCAAGAGACACGTGGAGCAAAAGGCTACTTGACATGAATCTGGAATCAGCCACCTAGCATGAATGAAACAAGTATGCTAGAGCTTTCCCTGTCAAAAATGGAATTCTGTGGCATGACCACCTACAGACACACATAGGCACACAGTCCACACACACACACACACACACACACACACACACACACACACACACACACACACACACACACACACACACACACACACACAAAATACAGCCCTAATCATGCCTTTACACACACACACACACACACACACATGCACAGACATACACACACACACTGCCAATCATGCCCTTACACACACACACACACACACACACACACACACACACACACACACACACACACACACACACACACACACACACACACACCCTACAGTGCCAATCATGCCCTTACACACACATAAACACACTCACACACTCACACACTCACACAGACAGAAAGACAGACACGCACACACACACACACACACAAAATGAAGTCCCAATTGTGGCCTTACACACACATATACATACACACAATACAGTCCCAATCATGCTCTTACGCACACACACACAAACACACACACACATACATACACACAATACAGTCCCAATCATGCCCTTACATACCCACACACACACACACACACACACACACACACACACACACACACACACACACACACACACACACACACACACACACACACACACATATCATTGCACTGCTTACATGTTGTGGTGCTCCCTGCTCTACCGCTGTCACACACAGTGGGAAGTCAATGCTAGGAAACAGCTGCTCATTTTATTTCCACAGCTCTGCTCCAAAGTACTGTCATAGAATGCACCTTTAAATTGCTCTGCTAGGCTGTTTCACCCTCAAAGTAAGGCTCTGGGGTAGAATGTGTGTCTAAATTACATCAGGCATGCATCCAGACTGCTGAATTTGCATGTGACATTATCATGTAGTCCACTGTAGTGCAAGTTACCCTAGAATTAATAGGACTGCAGTGCTACAGGAGACTATAAAGCTCACAACTATAATGCACTGAATAAGCCTGCTAGGAACAAGGATGTACAACATTCCATTTGGTTCTTCATACTCCACATATTTCCATTGTCTAATCAAAGAAATAAAATATCATTTTTTTGTATGTAAACAGGAATGTGTGACTTGCAATTTAATTAGGGCAACTTTCTGTTAATCCAGTTCTACTAAAATGTCATTATAGAGGTTAATACATATTAGTTTTGGGTCTGTGTTCAGCCATTGAACTGAAAAAGTATCGAACTGCGTATCTCATCAAACATAATATTCATCGAGCCATTGGAGTAAGATTGCATTATGGTAGGGATCAAGAAATTTGCCCTTTCCCCATTGTTGTGCGATCTCAGAGTTGGTATATATAATTAGTGGGGGGTGTGAGGAGTTTCGGTGAATGGCATTTTTGATGTAATGACGTTCAGCAATTTTTCTGTTCCATGGCTGAAAATAGACCTGGTAGTTTTATATCAAAAAAGAATGCACTGAACATAGATAATACAATACTGGAAAAAACCCCCAGCAAAATGGCTCAAGTATGCAGCAAAGCATGACTTGCAAAATGTTTTCTCAGACTGGTACAACTTTCTTCTCTAAGCTGGCAATATTATAGTTACATTGTATTTTATGTGTGTTTTCCTTGATACATAGACTTTTATTCAGTTAGTAAAATGTAGTCTGTTAGTAGTCTGCTGTGTGCTTTGCAAAGTTATTTATTTATGTGACATTTGTTAACTGGGTTAGTCTGATTGGGCAAGAAGCCCTTTTTTAGCAGAGGCCCAAGGAGCAAAGCTCCAAACATTTGAAACATGTACAAATACAGAGCTCATCTAATAATAACAAGTAACTTATATGGTAAACCAACAGCAGTCAGACTTATCAACATAAAAATTAAATAGTTGCATACACTCAGAAAGTAAGACTGCAGTTAACACTTGGCAAATAACAAGTTAAAATATGTAAAGTAGATTAGCTATATACACTTAACTCAGAGAAAACAGGTTATTTATAGTCACAGACAGTTTCTGATTTTTTGGTAAATTGCTGGAAGAAAGAAAAGTAATAGGGGTATAGTTACTGAAACATTGTATTAACAGAGATATAGGAGGAAGAAAGTTGAGGAGGAATAGGGCAGGGACAGGTCCACCTTTTAAGCATCTGATATTTTGGCACTAGGCCAACTTTGGGTATTTTGTGTGTGT
Organism: Protopterus annectens; assembly: GCF_019279795.1. NCBI lineage: Eukaryota > Metazoa > Chordata > Ceratodontiformes > Protopteridae > Protopterus > Protopterus annectens. Next base: position 1,547,441,462 of record NC_056726.1, read on the forward strand.
GTGTGTGTGTGTGTCTGTGTGTCTGTGTGTGTCTGTGAATGTGCATGCACATGTATGCACAGGAGCATACACACATGATTGCATATACTGTGTGTTTGTGTGTTTGCATCTGCATTTCTGTATAAGATCTTACACAGCAACTGCAGTTAAATGGAATAATAATGAGTTTTGTTTACTGGTTTGCATTAATTTTAAGTTCTGTAATATTACTGTTGTAATAGCACAGCATTTGATGTAAAACTCAGCTTTATATGTTTTTCAGAAGCAAAATAAAATCACAACTACCAGTGGACTTTTTTTTAAATATTATATTCTCAGCTTCCTGATGACCAGCAGCTCTTCCAACCAGTGTTCAACCTATTTATTGTCCTGATAACAGTGACCATCCACTGCCTGAAATGAGAGCTGACAAGATGGAGTCATCAGCCAGGCAGACATTAAGATCATTCATACTCTACCCCATCTCAAACCTTCTACCCTGTTCCAGAGACAAGATACCCCTTGTCCCAGTGGCACTGGGTCTGGCTTCACCTCCCAGACTGGGGCTGCCTGCATTTAGGATAGACCCTAATTGTCCCTCAGCTATAGAACTACTCACAATGCCTTTTCTTATAGCTGCTTCAGCCATGATACAGACGTCAGGGTTTTTGCTAGTAAGCCTATCTGTCTAGCATTTGGAAGTTGATATGTGCACCCATATCATCTCTTGGGCTCACAATAACCTGCTGACACATATACACTTCTGTGCATGTGCTGCAATGGCTTTAGTCACTGGCTGGGTAGAGTCATGTGGTCCTTCCCAGTCCCATATTCCATTTTTGCACAAGCCTGATCAGTGGAGCATTACGATTACATTGCCTCCCTCCTCATCAGGACAGGAAAACCACCCACCCTCCTGCTGTCACCTCCTCCAGTGTCTGGGCCTCTAATCAAACCCAGGTTGCCTGGGTTATTGTCAGAGTTTATCTCTGCGCAATAGACCTTACAGCTGCCAGTGGACTTTTGAAATGTTCAATGCATGCTGAATGGAGATGCATCACATGATTAAGAGTTTTGAAAACCTCAGATCTAGGTTTTCACCTTGATGGTTTCACTAAAAGTTCTGTTTTTACTATGCTTGCTTTGTCACTTTAGTTTTCAGGACCACTTTGTTCTTCATTTAACTTACTATTAAAACAAACATATTTAAATCTCTTTTGTTCTTTTAGCTGTTCCTGTTAGATGTTGCCACTGTAGATCATCTGTTTCTATTTCTTCCTGTCCTCTGCATCTTGCTGTGTCATACTAACCACCTGCATGTCCTCTCTCACCACATCCATAAACCTTATCTTAGGGCCTTCTTCTTTTCCACTTACCTGGTAGCTCCAGCCTTAGCATCCATTTCCCAATATACCCAGCATCCCTCCTCAACACATGTCCAAACCAGTGCAATCTCACCTGTCTGGCTTTATCTCGAAACCATCACTCCTGAGCTGACTCTCTAATATACCGATTCCTAATCCTGTCCATCCTCGTCACACCCAATGCAAATCTTAACATCTTTAACTCTGCCACCTCCAGCTCTGACTCCTGCCTTTTTGTCAATGCCACTGTCTCCAACCCATATAAAATAGCTGGTCTCACTACCCTCTTGTAGACCTTCCCTTTCACTCTTACTGATACCTGTCTGTCATAAATCACTCCTGACACTCTTCTCCACCCACTCCACCCTGCCTGTACTTTCTTCTTCACCTCTCTTCCACACTCACCATTACTCTGGACTGTTGATCCCAAGTATTTAAACTCATCCACCTTCGCCAACTCTGCTCACTGCAGCCTCATCATTCCTCTATCCTCCCTCTCATTCACACACATATAGTCTGTCTTAGTCCTGCTGACCTTCATTCCTCTCCTCTCTAGAGCATATCTCCACCTCTCCAGGGTCTCCTTACCCTGTTCCCTACTCTCACTACAGATCACAATGTCATCCACAAGCATCATAGTCCATGGTGACTCCTGCCTGATCTCATCTGTCAACCTGTCCATCACCATTGCAAATAAGAAAGGGCTCAGAGCTGATCCTTGATGTAATCCCACCTCCACCTTAAATGCATCCATCACTCCTACCGTAGACCTCAGCACTGTCACACTACCCTTGTACATATCCTGTACCATAGGTTCATAGGTTCATAGGTAGGTACTAGGCTATTGGCCCTAGGTCCTATATAAGCCTAACCAAAGGTACCCAGGCTTCCGCCACCCAAGAAAATTATTTTCCTGTGCCACTGTCGAGCAGAGCCACAGAAGAGATCCCCGGGGTGAATTTCCTATCTCCCATCCAATCATCAAGATTTTTCTTGAACAGTGCTAATGAGGAGCTTTGTTTGATATAAATAGGTAGTTTGTTCCAGAGTATGGAAAGTCTCTGGGACAGGAATCTATCCCTCCAGCATGTTCTGTTTATTGTGGTGACGAGGTTTAGGTCCCTAGAGCATGTAGCTCTAGGGATTGGGATTTCTTTAAGTGGAGCATGTCTAAAAGCTCTGGGTTTAACATAGCTTTGTGTGTTAGGCAGAGATCGCCTCTGAGTAGGTGATATGCAATGGAGTAAAGCTGCAGTTTTTTGAGACGGTCTGCATAGGGCATCTCTTTGAGGCCAGTAATCCTCTTTGTGAGGTATTTCTGTGGCCTTTCCAGTTGCTGTAGATGTCTTGTGAGGTACATACCAAATGGGGCATTGTACTCTATAATGGGTCTAATGAGTGACGAGTACAGGGGAACAATGACCTCTTTTTTCCTGGATGAGAAACCTTTTGTGATGAGGTGTGCCACATAGAAGGATTTTCTGACTACTGTGGCAATGTGATTATCAAAGGAGAGACTACTGTCCACCTGAGTCCCAAGGTTTCGTATCACACTTTTGGTGTTAAGTAGACTACCACCTATGTGGTAGTTCATGGGTACTGAGTTTGTACCAAAAGGAATGACAATGCACTTTTTGGCATTGAGCTTGAGGCCATGGCTTTGACACCAGGCATCTGTCTCAGCAAGTCCCTTTTGTAGGATGTCCACATCTTTTGGAGTTTTGATTATGGCTCCTAGTTTGCAGTCATCTGTGAACTTTGTTAGCCAAAGACCTTTTGCGTTGGTCTGTACTTCAGAAAAGTAGATACCAAACAGGACAGGACCCAGGACTGAACCCTGTGGTACTCCACTTGTCACTGGTCTGAAGCTGGATTTGGAGTCTGCTACTTTCACAGTGTGGGTTCTGTCAGTGAGCCAGTTGGCAACCCATCTTGTGACATAGGGATTTATACCTAGTTTAGTGAGTTTATCTATAATTCCAGAGTGGGGGATGGTGTCAAAAGCCTTGGCGAGATCTAGATAGGCTGTGTGAACCACCTTACCCTCATCTACGGCTTTGGTGACTGCTTCAAAGAAGTCTATCAGGTTTAGGAGACATGATCTGCCTTTTACAAACCTGAACTGGGTGGGGTCCTGAGTTTGGAGATTACCAATGTCATTGTTTATAAGTTCCATGATGATATGCTCCATAGCCTTGCAGACCAGGCTTCAGAAAAGTAGATACCAAACAGGACAGGACCCAGGACTGAACCCTGTGGTACTCCACTTGTCACTGGTCTGAAGCTGGATTTGGAGTCTGCTACTTTCACAGTGTGGGTTCTGTCAGTGAGCCAGTTGGCAACCCATCTTGTGACATAGGGATTTATACCTAGTTTAGTGAGTTTATCTATAACTCCAGAGTGGGGGATGGTGTCAAAAGCCTTGGCGAGATCTAGATAGGCTGTGTGAACCACCTTACCCTCATCTACGGCTTTGGTGACTGCTTCAAAGAAGTCTATCAGGTTTAGGAGACATGATCTGCCTTTTACAAACCTGAACTGGGTGGGGTCCTGAGTTTGGAGATTACCAATGTCATTGTTTATAAGTTCCATGATGATATGCTCCATAGCCTTGCAGACCAGGCTCGTTAGGCTAATGGGGCAGTAGTTTCCGGGGTCTGTGGTGGCTCCCCCTTTGTGGAGTGGGATAACTGTCACTGTGCGCCATTCAGTGGGCACATAAGCTGAGGTGAGGCTATGATTGAACATGGTACTTAGGTGGGGTGCCAGTTCGTTCTGTAGTTCATGTAGAACACAGCCTGAGATGTCGTCAGGTCCCATGGATGCTGTGTTCTTGGCTTTGGATAGTGTGTTTTTTACGTGTGCAGCCGTGATTACAGGAACTCTGCATTCTTCTGGTATAGAGATGGGGCCTTTAGGGGATGACAGAGGGGTAAAGTTAGCACTGAACCTATCTGCCAGGATGTTGGCAATATCCGTTGATTCTGTATATTTAGTGTCATTGTGCTGTAACTGAGAGCAGATCTGAGTGTTGCCACTGAGATTCTTGACATACCTATAGAATGCTTTGTAGTTGTCTTTAGAGTCAGTGGTGATTTTGTTTTCATAACCAGCTTTGGAGGATTTTATGAGGGATCTCAGCTTCTTACTGAAGCTGACCAGGGAGTTACTCCAATAATGGGATTTTACTCTTTTTTGCAACGGTTTCTTTCTTCTGTTGTAGAGTTTGTTTATGGCAGGGGACCACCAGATTGGCTTCCTTTTTTTGGAGGATAGCATCTTGGTTCTGTTAGGGATTGCACGATCCATGCACTAATGTAAGTGCTTATAAAGTGCATTTGTGTAGGATCCAGCAGTCATACCTCTATTGTCCATCAGCATGGGTGTCGTGAAGTTTGCCACTTCTCTCTTAAGAAACGTGAAGTTGGCTTTGTAGAAATTTTTTACTGTGGTTTACCTAATGGGGGGTGCGGGAGGGATGTGGATGTCTAGGGTGATTAGCTTATGGTCGGATCTGACCAACGAGGAATTGACCTCTGGTGTGGAGCGCTGGTTGCCCATGTTGGTAATAACCAGGTCTAGGATATTGCTGCCCCTGGTGGGGGTGTGGATAAGTTGATCCATGGCATTGGAATTTATGAATTCCAGAAAACGTTGAGCACAAGAGTTGGTATATGAGTAGTTTTCCCAGTTAATGGTAGGGTAGTTGAAATCACCCATTATTAGGGTGTTAGGTTGTACCCTAATATTTTCCAGTGTATTAAGAAATGAGGAGTGGGAATCCTGGGACATGGTGGGGGATCTGTAGCAAGCTACAATTTGGGTTGCGGTCTTGCCCAGAGTTAGTTGCACTTGGATAATCTCGGATGCATTATGCTGAGCAACTAGCCTGGAGGTGTGGATATCCTTAATGAATATGGACACGCCTCCACCTTTAGTGTTTCGGTCCAGGTTAGGTAGCCGAAAGGTGTGGTATGAATTATAGCATGGTAATGCAGGGGTACTCTCTGGAGCCTTGAACCAGGTCTCTGTCACTGCACAGATGTCGATGTTCTCCATTTTAAGGAGTGCCTCGAGTGAGTGCATTTTGAGGTTTAGACTTCTAGCATTGAGTAGCAATACCCTCAGATTCTTCTTGTCTGTACCTGTTAGGATGGTGAATTTGTTATTTGAACCTTGTCTAAAAAAGGCACTATAGGGGTGGCTAGAGCCTTAACCAGTATCAGGAATCCCAGGGGCGACAGGTGCAGGCCATCTCTGGCAAAGCATCGTGGCTTGTCGATCATGTCATCCCAGACATACAGATACTGGATCCCCTTAGAATGACACCAGAAGTTTCTCTGCCACTCCCGACTTTCTCATACAATACCACAACTCCTCTCTAGGCACCCTGGAATATACTTTCTCTAATTCCACAAAGACACAATAACTCCTTCTGACCTTCTCTACACTTCTCCATCAACACCCTCAAGGCAAAAATCTGTAGTGCTCTTTCCTGGCATGAAACCATACTGCTGCTCACTAATCATCGCCTCCCTTCTTAACCTAGCTTCCACTACTCTTTCCCATAACTTCATGCTGTGACAGATCAATTTTATCCCTTTGTAATTCCTACAGCTCTGCATATCACCCTTATTCTTAAAAATCGGCACCAAAACACTTCTTCTCCACTCCTCAGGCATCCTCTCCCTTTCCAAGATTTCATTAAACAATCTGGTTAAAAACTCCACTGCCATCTCTCCTAAACACCTCCATGCTTCCACAGGTATGTCATCTGGACCAACAGACTTTTCATTCTTCATCCTCTTCATAGCTGTCCTTACTTCCTTCTTGCTAATCTGTTGCACTTCCTGTTTCACTATCCCCACATCATCCAACCTTCTCTCTCTCTCATTCTCTTAATTCATCAGCCCCTCAAAGTAGTCTTTCCATCTGCTCAACACACTCTCCTTGCTTGTGAGCACGTTTCCCTCATTATCCTATATCACCCTTACCTGCTGCACATCTTTCCTAGCTTGGTCCTTTTGTTTAGCCAGTTGGTACAGATAATTTTCTCCCTCCTAGGTGTCTAACCTTTACCTGCTGTCACATTGTTTGAACAGGTGCTACTTAAAAAAAAGTTGAACTGGAATACTTTAAGTTTTTGAAAACTAGTTAGTGTTTTAATTTAACAAAGCAGGAATGGCAGGCTTTAAAACAATTGAAAAGATGCACTGAACAATATGCAATTAAGCACTCTGACAAAGAGGGAAATTGGGTGGTTTTGCCCAGGGAAAAGTACAATGTCATGATTAGGAATTTATTGCTAAATGAGGAAGAACATGTTAAATTGCCTAATAATCCAATTAAGCACTTTAATGCATCACTGCTTGAATTGTTGGGGCAGGACTTGGTTTTTTGAATTCTATCGATGTTAAGAGGTTATATGTCACTAAGCCTGTGGACCCAATATTGTACGCCATCCCTAACGTGCATAAAAGTTTATCTGACCCACCTGGAAGACCTATAGTATCAGGGGTAAATTCATTTGTGCAGAATGTTGGTATTTTTTCTTGCCTCTTTTCTTAAGAAATATTTATGTATGGTGCCTGCACATGTTAAAAAGGTTTACTATAGTAAGGTTGAAGTGAGTTTGGTCGAACCCACTCCAGTCGAAGTCCGGAGGCTGAACAGCGACAATGTCGAACCCAACATTGTCGAAGTATGAATCTTGTCCCTATCTCGACCCATGTTAAAGCCCATTTCGAGGTCGACGTCGAGAGGAAATGTTTAAATGAACTAATTCAGTCCAGGGATTATAGGGTCATGAAACCTGATAAAGGTGTGGGGGGGGGGTCTCATCATTATGAGTCAACTAGATTATGTCAGTGAAATGTTCAATATTTTGAACGACATGGTTACGTATGAGAGGGTATCCCAAAACGAGGTATGTAGAGCATACATGAAGATTGACTTATTTTTGCACAACTCCTTTTTTCAAGGGGGTCATTTCCAAGGGGGAACTGGATTATCTCACAGTCAGTACTCCGATTATACTGATTATATTAGGGATAACCAAAATTCACAAGAATTTGGATATCCCCCCTTTAACACATAGTTTCTACTAGAAAATCTAAAAGAGAACCCCTGGCTGCATACATTGACAATTATTCAAAACATGTATTACAGGACAAAAAACATACACTTAGGGACTCATGGCATTGTCTCGAAATTTTGAGGGATATAGACATGAGGGAGGATTACATATTCCTAGCGGTTGATGTTGTAAACTTGTTTGGTGTTATTCTGCATCAGTTAGGCTTGGAGTATTATAGACAAGGCTTGAGGACATGGAAAGGCTTGTACAAACAAGAGTGATTTTTTTTGTTTGAGATCATGGAGCTAGTATTGATTAATAACTTTGTATTCTTTTTAGGGGGAAACATTCAGTCAAAAAAAGGGGTGGCCATGGACGCTAAATGCGCACCAGTATTTGCAAATGTGGTTATGGCAGAATGGGAGACCACATTTGTGTTCAATTCAGTTTATCAAGACCAAATCAAATGTTACCTAGGATTTTTGGATGACATTTTAGTTCTTTGGAAAGGAACAGCTGAACAGGCTCAGGAATTTGTGAATTATTTGGTTAGGACAACTGAATTTTTGAAGTTCACATTTAGGATTAATGGTATAGAAATCGATTACCTAGACATCCTTATCAAAAGTGATACTGTAAGTCATATCATCACATCATCTATTTTTAGAAAGAAAACATTTTCCAACTCCCTGTTAATATTTGACAGCTGCCAGCCCTTACAGCATAAGAAAAGTGTAGCAAAGGGACAGATGGTGAGACTGTCTAGAGTGAATAGTGAGGATGATAGTTTTTTATTGGAAGTGAACAAGTTGGTGGACATGCTTATTGACAGGGGATACCCCCCCCCCCCGTTTTTATCAAAGATAAAAAGAGAAATTGTAAGAAATAGGAAGGGCAGATTTATCCCCATTTTAAAAACAAATAATGGTCAGAGTTTACTCAGGAGTGAGGTAATTGATTTTGGACATGAAGTGATGATTATCAAGTTTAATGAACAAGCCCAGGAGATAATTTCTAGGGTTAACATGTTTTGGGAGGGCATATTCCACAACAATTTAACATTAAAGTTGTGTATGAGACCAAAGACGACTTTCAGTAGAGGAAGAAATTTAAAATAGTTACTTGAGGCAAGTCAGCAAGTAGGACAGAGTACATATAGATCACATATGGGAAAATGTGGCATTTGTAGATGTTGCAAATACATCAGTAGTGGCCCTTGCATATCTATTCCTGGTTATGATAAAACCTTGAATGTCCTGGCAGATGCAACTGTGACACAAGTTATGTTGTCTACGTTGCATCTTGTACAGGATGCCTGGCATTCTATCGGGAAAACTGTCAGGAAGCTTAAGGAAAGGATCTCAGAACATGTGAGTGATATTAAGAACAAGAAAGAATGCAGTGCATTGTACATGCACAGAATTAGTTGTATAAATTTCAAAAAAAAAATATTTTTTGTAATTGATAGGATCAAATTCAATGAAAGAGGAGGAGATCCTAAATTGGACGTAGAAATCAGGGAAACAGAGTTGCAGATTAGACTTAATGTCCATGTACCCCCAGGAATTAATAATTTTATTTCTATCAAAGCCATTTTGAAAAAAAAAGAGTAACTATTATTTAGGGACTACAATAATCTGTATACATGTTCTGCTTTTTTTGCTGGTTATTATTAATTATTATATTATTCTGTTTTACTTTATCACCTTATTATTCAGTAGGTTTAGTAGCAGGGGATTATTGTTGAACACAAATCTATTTACATGCACTTTATATGTTTTATTTTATATTTTACATTTTATTTATTTTTTCACTGTACTCTGTGGTGGTGGTGCTGTGGTAGCATTGTTGCCTCACAGCAAGACGTTGTGCCGTTCGATTCTCAGCTAGTGCATCTTCTGTTTGGAGGCATGCGTGAATGGGCGTACCTTCGTTGAAGGTTGTGCATCAGGGCTGGCAAATTCGGCACGTAAAAAATCTACTGCCAATCATTAGCGGACTGGAGTTCCGCTGTGGCAACCCCTAACTGGGAAAAGCCGAAAGACACAAACAAAATTTTTTTTTCACTGTAGTTATTTATAAATATATAAGAATTGTTTGGCACATAATGTTTTATGAAGTGTACACAATGCCGGAATATACACAAGAATTATAGATTTTAATACATTGATTAACATTTGGTGAAACAGAAAATGAGGTAATCAAATGTTTGATTTTAATTGTATAAATTTGAGGTTTGTAATGTCCACATTAACTTTGATGATGCCCAGTTTTGGGTGAAAGCACTAAGTTCAACATGGCTTGTGCTGTGGTTTTGTTTTATAATAAAAGGTGTACCATTTCTAAGTTGAGCCGGTATTTTATTTTTTATTTTTATTGCAATTAAGTTATGGTGCAGTTTGTGCTTTTCTTTGGTTCAAGTTGTATTTCGACAATGTCGGAATTCGACATTGTCATTTTCGCGGATGTGGGTTGAAGATCCCATCATTTGATGGGGTCCGGTTCGACCTTACCATAGTAAACCATTAAAAATGCCCAGAAAGTAAGCCAGTTGATGTCTGAGCCGGAATGAAAGCAAAATTACTAATGGGCAGTTGTGGATGTAAATGCTTTATACTCCAATATTGATATAAAATGAGGTTTGGAGACCATCTGGAATGTTATGGGAGAAGGTTCATGTACTGCATTTGTAGTGAGACTTTTGGAATATTGTTTTAAACACAGTTATTTTGAGTTCGAGAATGAGGTTTATTTACAAAATAGAGGATCTGCTATGGGTGCACTATATGCTCCCTCATATGCAATTCCATACAAGGGGGAGTTTGAAAAGAAGTTCATCTAAAGCACTCAGTTTTTTAGACAGCAAGTTATCTTGTATAAGAGGTTTATTGAAAAATTGTTTTTTATTTGTCAAGGACCTATGGGTGAATTTTCGGTATTTATGGAGCAAATAGATAAAATTTCACATGGGTTAAAATTTTCTTTTGAATGGCGAGAAAATGCCATAGGGTTCCTTGATGTAGAATTTTATGTAGATGAGCATGGGAAAACCCAGTTTAAGCTCTACGGTAAGCCCATTGCTGTCAGTAATTTTTTGCATCTGGATAGCATGTTGTTGTTGTGTCTTTCGGCTATTCACGGTTAGGGTTGCCACAGCAGAAGTCTGCTAATGATTGGCAGTAGATTTCTACGTGCCGAGTTGCCAGCCCTGACGCACAACCTTCAATGAAGGTACGCCCATTCACGCATATCTCCACACAGAAGACACTACCGCAGCACCACCATGTGGATAGCATGCACCTCATTAATTCCCTTCCAGTTGGTGAAATGAAACGTACCCTATGTAATACATCTGAAGAAAAATTTAAGAAAAGTAAGACTAATGAAGTGGTAGATAGATTAGTTGCAAGACGGTATGATAGGAAGTTATTGATATGGAGGTGCTAAAATAAGTTGGAATGTGAAGAATGGTAACACTGAGGGCAGGGGCAGATGGAGGTTTATTGATGCAGTGGATGATCAGTGGGGCAATGAAGCAGACAGGAGAGATTTGTAATTTTGTTACCAAATACTCCCCATTTTCTGATATTTTGAGAAAAGAATGGAGCTTTGGCACCTTGTGCAATGAGATGAACAATATGGAGGCTTATTTCCTGGTTATGAAAAATTTTCTTATGGTAGATATCTGAATCGTAAAGAATTGTTGAATACGAGACAGGTGGATGCAAGTTGTGATAAGGGTGTACATTCCCTTGTAGGCATTGTGCGGTATATAAAAGGGTAAAGAATTTGTCAGGTAAATATATTAATGGAAGAAAATTGACTTCTAGAGGTCAGTTTAGTTGCAATTCTGGTGGGGTGATTTATATTTTGGGTTGTGGTTGTAGTAACGTTAAGTGGCATGTAGGGCAAACTAAAAGAATGGCTAAGGTTAGAATTCTGGAACATTTGGGTGATATTAGGAAAATAATTTTATTAGTCTTGTGGCTGAGCGCTTTCACGTGGCTCGTGTTGAGTCAGATAAAACTTTATTGTTTTGTGTGTTGGGTCAACCCTATAATGTGAAAGGTGGTGATTTTATTGCCAGGTGCTTAGACTGTAAAGTAGGATGATCATTAATTTTGGTACACTTTCTCCAAGAGGTCTTAAACTTGAGGTTAATTTGAATGTATAATCAGCTAACTTACATTGCACCTAGTAATAAAGCTGTTATATTTGAGTGTATAATTAAGCTATGTTGCACTATATTTAGGGATATAACTGTAAGATCTAATTGTGTCAGCAAGAAAATATGACAGCTTTTGAATGATTTTTTTAATATGTAAATGTTATAAAGTGGGGATGGTGGCTTTGTGATATGTATATTGGTAAAGAAATGTGATTCTGAAATGTTTTTAACCAATCAGTAGGGGGCATTGCTGTATATAAGAAATTGGAATGTGATTGTTACTTATCCTTGAAGATGAAATGCCGAGGTACCAGAGACGACTAAAAGTGAATTCAACTTCTGTATTTGAGTGCCTCATTTTTTTAATTTGTATACTGTTATTTTGAGACTTTTTTTTATTAATCCATTGCATTTCCTGATTCATTATTCCCATATCATCCAACCTTCTTTCTCTGTCATTCTCTTCATTCATCAGGCCCTCAAAGTACTCTTTCCATCTGCTCAACACACACTTTCCTCACTTGTAAATACGTATCCCTCATTATCCTTTATCACCCTTACCTGCTGCACATCTTTCCCAGCTTGGTCCCTCTGTCCAGCCAATTGGTACAGGTCCTTTTCTCCCTCCTTAGTGTCCAACCTTTCATACATCTCTCCATATGCCTTACCCTTAGCTTTCACCACCTCTGTCTTCACCATATGACTCATGTCCTTATATTCCTGTCTACTTTCTTCATCTCACTGACAATCCCACTTCTTCTTCACCAACCTCTTTCTCTGTATACTCTCCTGTACTTCCTCATTCCACCACCATGTCTCCCTGTCCTCCTTTCTCTGCCCAGATGTCACATCAAGCACCTTTCTAGCTGTCTCCCTTACCAGCTCTGCTGTAGTTACCCAGCTATTTAGTAACTCTTCACTGCCACTGAGTGCATGTCTTAACTCTTCCCTGAACTCCACCTCACAATAACCCTTTTTTAGCCTCCACCATTTGATCCTTGGCACTGCCCTCACACTCTTCTTGATCACCAATATCATCCCACAGACCACCATCCTATGCTGCCTAACTACACTTTCCCCTGCCACCACTTTACAGTCTCCAGTCTCCTTCAAACTGGCCCTCCTACATAGGATATAATCCACTTTTATGCATCTTCCTCCAGTCTTGTACATCACCCTATGCTCCTCCCTCTTCTTAAAATATGTATTCACCACAGCCATGCCCAGACTTTTTGCAAAATCCACTACCATCTGACCTTCTCCATTCCTCTCCTTAACACCGTACCTACCAATCACTTTCTCATCCCTTCTGTTCCCTTCACCAATATGCCCATTGAAATATGCTCCAATCACCACTGTCTCACCCTTGGGTACACTCACCACCACTTCATTCAGCTCATTCCAAAATTTTTTTTCTCATCCATCGCACACCCAACTTGCGGAGCATATGCACTAACAACATTCATCATCACACCATCAATTTCCGTCTTCATAAACATCACTCTATCTGACACTCTTTTCACCTCTAAAACACTTGTAGCATACTGTTCCTTCAGAATAACCCCTACCCCATTTCTCCTCTCATCCACACCATGACAGAACAATTTCAACCCACCTCCAATATACCTTGTCTTACTCCCCTTCCATCTGGTCTCTTGCACATGCAATATAGCAACCTTCCTTCTCTCCATCATATCGGCTAGCTCTCTCTCTATATACCACTCATACTGCCAACATTCACAGTTCCTACACTCACTACCACACTAACCTTCCTCTTCTCTTCCTTTCCTGCCTTTGGGCAATGCTTCCCCCTCTTCTTCTCCTTCTTATTTGGCCAACAGTTGTTCAATTTCCACCAACACCCTGTTGGCTAACAGTACTGGTGGTTGTTGTTAACTGTATTACTTAATTTTATCACACAAGATTTTGAACATATCATCCATAAATTTACCATCTGATGTTGTTAATCGTCGTTCATTCCTTACTGATGGGTTATTGGTTCCGTCCTCAGAACCAAGTGGGCCATATATCAAGCTTGCATCAGATAAAAACTCTCAAGCCAAGATACTACCCAGAATGCTCTGCTCCCTATTACCTCAGATCTCGTTTGCTGCATTGCTGTACAGCTGTGTCAAGCCACTCTCTCTCAGCTATGTGACTAATTTTTTGAAAGTTTATATATCGTTTATACTTTAAAGTATTTCACTCAATCTCTTGTATTATTCTCCTACCCTATCGTATCTTTAAGACTCTCTTCCTTTAGTCCATTTCCCTTTATTACCCCTTTTCTTGCCTTTGATGTAATTTTTCATTACCGTTGTTGGTAATCCTTCTTTTCTTCTCTCTTCTTACTGGCTGGGTAGCCTTTCTTCTTCTTGATACTGTTATTCTTCTCCACATCATTATGTCGGATAAGAAAAAGAGTGTTGGTTTTAAACAGTGTAAAGATTGTGGCCGTAAGTTACCACTTTCCGATGGCCATAACTTATGTGTCCATTGTTTGAATGTCTCCCACCTTACTGTGGATCCCCCATGTGGGATTTGTAGAAATTTTTCGACCAGGACTCTTAATGAGAGAAAGAACAAGTTAATCCTGAAAGATCTTCTCATATCTCCTTTCTGTGAGGCTATCTCTGGGTCGGAGGGCTCCCTCCCTCCTGCTAAACTCCGTAAGAGGCATTCTTCCTCTTCCTCATTGAGGTCACTCACTTCATCTCCCTCTGGAGATCACAGGGAGTCGACTAATAAAAAAGTGAAAATTACTACTTCGGCACTGCCACCTGTGACCCTTTCAGCTCTCAGCACGGCACTGCCCCAGTTGATTCTTGCTCCAGCCATGTCCTCCTTATCGACACCAGCACCAGTGTTCCCAGTGCAGACACTTACAGCTCCAACAGTTATGTCGCAGCCCTTACTGGCACTGTCCATGCAGGTACAGTCTCCTTCGGCACCATTGGTGCAATCTCCTTTGGCCTCGACTATGACGTTACTGACCTCCATGGTGCAGACACTTACAGCACCGACATGCTCTTTGGTGCAGTCCTTTTCGGCACCTTCATTGTTACCAGTGTAGACACCTTCTTTGACAGCACTGTACCCATCAGTGCAGACACTTGCTTTAACAATGCAGACACCTTCGACTTCAATGGAGCTGACTTCATCAGTGCAGACTACTTCGACACCATTCTCTTTGGTGCAGACATCCTCGTTCCAGGCTCTGCACCTCTCGAATTACCAAGGACCAAGTACTCTCCTTCCTTGCATCCATTTGTTGGTAGCCAATATAGTTCTTTTCTAGAAAGGCCAGAATTGCCCTCAGGTTTCTCTATGAAGTCGACCAGGAGCCTCTCTGAACAAGATGTGTTGCGGCTTGTTGACCAGTTGCTTGTGGTCAGAGGTCTCTCTCAACTGTTGAAACCCATGTTCCCTCCTTCACGTCAATGTATTTCTCTTCAAACCCCAATGTACACTCCTCCTTCGACTTCCACCCAAGTATTGAAGCCCATTACTCTGACAGCAGCTATCCTCTGACCCCAGTAGTGGATCTCACTTTGGAACTGGAGTGATCCTTGTGGCTCTCGGTGCACTGGGCATTGGGCTCTTCTCAGGCCAGTGGCTGTGCCATGGGGAGGGCATTCTTGGTTCCACGCCGATTTTTTCTACGGTACCCTCCAGGAATCCTCCCTCTCTCATGCTCCACAGTCCTCTTGAGACTCCTGGTCTGGGGGTCAGCTCATTGGGGCAGGGTGTGACCTCGGTTAAGAGGTTGTTGTGCTTGGTTCCGGGCTCCCATTCCTCCTTGGGTGGGCCGGCCTTCCAGGCCATGCAGATGGAGCTTGCCTTTGCTGCCAAACCCCACATGGAGGAGTCCTCTCTCTCCTCTGTGCCACAACTCTCACAAGCCACAACTGCTGGACACCGGGTACAAGGGCCTCAGGTTTCTTCCCCTCAGAAGACTCCCTTTTTGCAGTCTTCCCCAGAACCTCCTACTGAGGAAGTACCCAACAAAGGTTTATGCAAGAAGAAGCACATGAACTCCACTGAGGAGTCTTTGACTGAGGATATTGACTTTGATGATGGTGAAGGGTCCCCACGGTCACCCTCTGATGAGATGTCCTTTGGTGACATCCTTGAGATCCTTAGACAGAGGGGTGAATGGAAGTCCTCTAATCCTTTCTCAGAGAAATCCGTATTCCTGCAGGCCTTTTGTGCCTGGCCTCCTACCTCCTGAATTACCCTGCTGCCTGATGAGCTTGTCCAGCTCATTTTCCAGTGTGCATGGAAGGCTTCTGACACCCTGGAAGTGATAACATGCAGGCCTGATAAAATCTTATCTCCCTCAGCTGAGCATTCCCGTTGGTCAAGAGGTCTTTCAGTAGATGCCATGGTGGTGATGGCTGCAACAAAGAAAGACTTGGCAGAAGAGAGCCAAACTGTCCATCCACCCAACAAGGAGTCCCGGGCAATAGACAGACTAGGGAAGCATGTGTTTGCTTCATCGACCTTCGCCGTAAGGTTTTTGAACTATTTGGCTAACTTTACGAGGCTCCAGAGGGATCTTATCAACCAACTCCATGAAACCATGGCAGGAGCTGTTTCTGATGAGGTCTGTGACAATGTAGCTTCTCAGATAGCCACCCTAGAGTCCATTTCCAATTCTTCCATGCATCTTATTTCTCACACAATGGAAGGAGCGGCTAGAGAAGCAGGCCCAGGTATAGTCACCATACAACATGCCTGGATGTGTCTTTGTGACTTTACAGACTCCTTTAAGGCTTCCATCGTGAATGGCCCCATTGAGGCCACCTCTTTGTTTGGCCCTAAAGTGAAAGATATGCTGGCAAGGTGCGAACAAGATGGCAAGACCCTATCTGCTGATGGTGTTAGACACTCCACTCCTCAATGATTCTACTCCAGAAATCAGAGAAGCGGGAAGATGTGGCACAGGAAATCACCGCTCTTTCCGTGATGCACATGCTGAGTTCTCCCCTAGAGGAAGAGGGAGAAATTCCAATGGAAGACACCCTTTTCGGGGCAGAGGAGGTTCACAAAACTGGGGTTCCAGAGATTCTTTCTCTGGCCAACCCTATCAGCACTCCTGAAGCATTGCCCGACTGCTCACCTCTGGAAGCAGTTGGGGGTCATTTTTCCTAGTACCCCACTGCCTGGCGAAACATAACCATCGACTCTTGGGTACAACGGATAATATCCAGAGGCTATCACATCCCCTTCCATCTTTGTCCAACCTCATCCAGAGAATTATCCGATGTTCCACCCAGTCAAAGGGAAGCAGCAGCACACGAAATCCAAAAGCTGCTACAAAAAAGAGTCATCCAAACAGTCCCCCCAGACCAGATAGGATTTGTTTTTTACTCAAGGTTCTTTTTAGTGCCAAAAAAGACAGGGAACTGGAGATCAATTCTGGATGTCAACACACTGAACAAATTTGTAAAAACAGAGAAATTCTGGATGGTCATGGTTCAGTCTATCCTTCCTCTACTGGAAGAAGACAATTGGATGTGCTCTTTAGATCTTCAAGATGCGTATTACCACATAAAAATGGACAAACGCTCAAGAAGATACTTCCACTTCTGCATAGGAGCCAGTCACTACCAGTTTTGAGCACTGTCCTTTGGTCTCTCTACAGCCCCTAGAGTGTTCACCAAATGCATGGTGGTGGTTATTGCTCACTTGTGACTTCAAGGATTCCAGGCATTTCCATATCTAGATGACTGGCTCCTCATAGCCCCCACCAAGCGTCTACTGGAAGAAGCCCTGCACTACCACTCTCCTTACAGCACAACACCTGGGAATTACTATAAACTGGGAAAAGTCCAACACAACCCCAGCCCAGTCTTTAGAATTCATAGGGGTACTGTTGGACATGACAAATTGCACAGCATCTCTTCCGGACCACAGGCTTCAAAGAATAAGGCAACAGGTTCAGCCGCTGCTCTGCCACCACAAATCTCCTGTTTGATCTATACCACAAATCTCCACTTGATCTATACTCCACCTCTTGGGGTCAATGGCAGCCTTGACCGCCATTGTTCCTCTAGCCATATTCCACATGAGGCTCCTTCAGTGGTTACTTCTCACTCAGTGGCACCCTATACAACATCCTTTGTCTTTTCAAATAAGTATAACTCAGAGATGCAAGCAAGATTTACTCTGGTGGACGTCTTGAAATCCCCAACAATGGTCTCGCCCCTTCAGCCTCAATCAGCCGAAAGCCACAGTGACCACGGAAGCCTCCCTGATGGGGTGGGGGGGACTATGTCAGGGAAACTCAGTTCAAGGCACCTGGTCGGAGACAGAGGCCCTTTGGCATATCAATGTCCTGGAACTGAGGGCGGTGCTTCTAGTGTTGCAAGCATTCCATTCCATCTTTCCGTCAGGGACTATTGCAATCCAATCAAACAACATGTCAGTGGTCTGGTACATCAACAAGCAAGGGGGCACCAGATCTTATCCATTATGCCGAGAGGCCTTGAGAATATGACAATGGGTGATAACTTCCAACTGCTTTCTAATTGCAATGTATATTCCTGGGAGCTCCAATGTGATAGCGGACAAATTGAGCAGGTGCATTCTACAACCTCACAAGTGGTCCCTTAACCCTGTGATAGTGGCAAAAATCTTCAATTTCTGGGGCCAGCCTTGCTGCGACTTATTTGCCTCCCCAACCAACTACAAGTGCGGCAACTATTTTGCCCTGATTGTCCCTCTGGGACACTCACCATGAGACACTCTAGTCCACACTTGGCCCTTGGGTCTACTTTATGCTTATCCTCCTCTCCCCCTCATCTCCCAATTCCTGAAGAAAGCACAGCAGTTGAAATGCAAAGTGATCCTCATTGTTCCATATTGGTGTTGACAAGTCTGGTTCCCCTTCCTCTGGCCTCACCTGCTAGATCAACCATGGATTCTCAATCCACCCCCAACATTGATCTCCCATCCACAGGGTCTGACTCACCCCAATCTAACAACCCTGAAACTGACAGCTTGGTTTCTCCACTTGCAATGATTGCCAGGCAGGAAAACCTCTCATCCCCAGAGTGCAATATTCTTATTGCATCTCATAAATCGTCCAACAGGCTAATCTATCTCAATAAATGGAAAAGGTTTTCTCTATGGGCAGTGAATAAACAATTAGACCCCTTGTCAGCCTCAGTTTTGGTGGTTTTGGATTGCTTATCACATCTTTTCCACTCTGAGGTGTCTGCCTCATTTAGCTGCCATTTCAAATTTCCACATTGGTTTTCAGGATTCTTCGCTGATGTCACATAGACTCTGTAAAACTTTTTTGAAGGGGGTTCTTCACCTAAAACTTCCCTTTAGAGAACCAGTACAACCGTAGGATTTGGCCTTAGTCCTGAAATTCCTAACAGCTCCCCCCTTTGAATCTGTGTCTTCATGTGATTTAAAATATCTATCTTGGAAAACTCTGTTTCTGATTGCAGTCACATCGGCCAGATGCTTGTCAAAACTTTAAGCTTTATGCATCAAATCTCCCTATCTTATCTTTCATAATGATAGGGTATCATTGAGAACTAATTCTTCCTTTTTACCAAAAGTGGTGTCAGAGTGGTCTATCAACCAATCTATTGACCTTCCAGTATTTTTTCCTAATCACTCTAGCAAGGGAGAGTATTGTCTGAACTCCCTGGATGTTCATAGACAAATATGATTTTATCTGGACAGAACAAAATCTACCCATAAATCAGACCAACTATTTATGGCTTTTTCTGGACCAAGACTAGGTCATCCTGTCTCAAAAGTTACATTGGCTTCATGGCTGATAAATTGCATTACCTTTATCTACAACAAGAACAATGTCACCTTGCCTCACAGAGTAAAAGCACATTCTACAAGGTCTATGGCAACTTCAGCAGCTTTCCATGCTAGGGCTTCCCTCAGTGATATTTGCTCAGCTGCAACTTGGGCTAAACCTCATACATTTGTCCTTCATTACAAATTGGATTTGGCCTCCAGAGGTAGAGCTTTCTTTGGCTCCATGGTGCTCAGGAAAGTCCTTTCATGAGGGCCACCCAGGAATAGAGGTAGCTGTGAACTCTGTCCCATCAGTAAGGAATGAACGAAGATTAACAACATCAGATAAAGAAGTTAAGTCTTACCATAATGTTCCATCTGTGTTGTTGATCTTCATTCATTCATTACTTCCCAGCCTCCATCCCCCTCTGGAGGTTCCTGGTTGATCTCATATACTCCTTTATTGTAGGTCTGTTATGACCAGAGGTAGCCTCTACCTTTGTCTATCAACTTGCAAACTCGATCTGAGGTAACAGGGAGCAGAGCATTCTGGGTAATACATTGGCTCGAGAATTTTTGGCTGACATGAACTTGATATATGACCAGCTCGGTTCCGAGGACAGAACCGATAGCCCATCAGTAATGAATGAACGAAGATCAACAACCCACATGGAACGTTATGGTAAGACATAATTTCTTTTTAAGGACTGTGCAGATGCTATTGTGCATTTCCATCTAATTTCAATTATTTTCCACCCCATTTGCAAAATGGCTTTTTTGGCAGAGCTGAAGAAATATGAAGTGGGAACTAATTTTTGATATTTTGAAAATCTGATGTGGAAAAAAGTTAAGAACCATTGATGTTACTGGCATTTGTTCATTTTGTGAGTATAATACAAAAATACTGAAAGTCTAATTTTTTTCATATATTTAAAATTACTTAATAATTTAGTCCGGTTTTTCAATGTAACTTTCATGAACTATGCAAATTACATTATACAATTCTATCTTAAAAACTTATACAATTTTGGACAGAAATAAATGGTGAAAGTTAGACATTTATGAGCTGGGAACTCGTACATGGTATGTTGAAAATAAATAATAGGTCAAAAACTGCCAATGTATAGGTGTTTGTGTTAGAACTGAGAAATTCACTACAAATATGACTGCTATTACATATAATTTAAGTAATAGACCAGGAGTATCAAATTAGACATTAACAAAATATATTACTTTAAAGTATATTTTGTCTAATGCTTCAGTGTCAGTTGGATGTACTTCATGTGATTTTTTTATATTACACATTTAGATGAAATCCAATCATTTCTCATAGCTCAAGTTCTTGTTAATGCTTGTGTATCTGCTCTTCTCCGCTGCAATTGTGGTCATAGACTTTTGGACTTTTTCAACTACGGTCTGCTATGCCATCTCTTCCTTTATTTATTTTTCTTCACATCTGTCTACCCTGTCTGAGAATCTTGTATCTTTGAGGAAAATTCTATTTTTTTATGCCTGGTTAATGGACAGATATCTAAAAACTAATGCTTCATAAAATTGAATCATGGTCTTCATCAGGCTTACCACCTGCAGTATTCAGCATGACAAATGCCTGGAGGGTTTTTATATGATACTAGCACTTCACTATAATTCATCCACTTTTGTCAAATTTTATTTAATTTGCCTTATTTAATTTAAACTCTGATGCCTATTGTTTAAAATTGTTATGGCTTTATACTCATGTGTTGTTCATATAAATATTATATTGCCATATTAACCTGAACATGTTTCAATTGTTTGTTTAAATGTAATTTGACAATATATAAATGTGCCCAGTTCCTATTTTGTTTCTTTCCAGATACTGTTAGTATTAAAGCATTGTGAACCACATTAGCACAAGCTATGGCCATGCCAAATTTCTTACCGTCTATCTGTTACCATGGTAAGTTGACATAGTCTTAGCTTCAAAAGACAAACAAACACATTAATGAAAAGTTTATTTCTTGTCATTAATGAAAAAGGTATTAGAAAACAAAACAAATGGGATGGAAAACATTTGAGGTCTCACTGGCTAAAATGCATTGTTGTTGCCTCGTTATGTAGTCATTATGACAATGACAGCTATAATTACAGAGAAGAAATTAATCATGATACAACCAGTTTATAAGTAGCATAACACATTCTCAAGTCTGACTTCTGCTTATTAGAGTAATTCCTAGGTTTTAAAAGCACTCGATGCAGCTGCCTTTTGCTATATTTTGTTGATCTTATTATCTCACAAAGCATACCCCTTATGTTTTGCTTTTCACTTATTGGACTGCATTGTTAAAAATGTATGTATCAAATGTATTACCAGCAGATGAGAAACAGTATTTGATGCCTTTAAAAAGAGACCTTTTACATTCAGTGGGGCCTGAGGAACACTTTCACTTCAACATCCTACATAAAGGAGAACTCTATTTAATCAGTATCAATGGAATATTTTATTTAATAAATTACATTACATACAATGTCCAGTTTTGTTATCAGTGTAGTCATCAGTACATTTTATATAGTCTGGTGAGTGTTTTTTGATTTATAACCTACTTCTATGAACCACTTTAGAAATCTGCAGCATACTTTATGACTGCTGTGCTAGGCTTTTCTTGTCAGTGGTATGCTCATATGCATTGACTGTACAGCTTTGCGGCTGAACGGGTCATAACCTATGTGTTGGTGTTCTGAAATGGCACTTAACACCATGCTCTAAAGCAAAAGTACAAATGAGGTTAGTAAAAGGCTTGCATGCATAGAAAAGTAACAGCCATTTACCAGTACTTAAGAATAAACAAATAAGTAATTCCTGCTGAGAAACGTGACCCCCTTGATCCGTGCATTTCTGTAAGTATTCTGATTGATTTGCAAGACTTACCTCTAACATGCATAATTTAGCTTGAAGACATAAATAAAACCACATCCATCCTCCATCCATTCTATCTGCTAACGGTGCAGTACATTTGTAGTTAAGCCACAGCCATGTTTGTACACAGTGAACTGGAAATTATTTCAGCAGGTGGTATAGCAAGGAAAATCATGAGAACATTGTGGTCTGTGGACTAACAGAATGGTTTTATTTGAACTGCTCCAATAAATAAAGAATAAGGGACAGAGCAATGGAAACATAATTAATATGTGTTGAAGTATGTATAGGTAATACATATTTAAGAAGCTTCTTTGCAGAGCAGAAATTTTTAAAGAACCAACCATTGTTTCAAGGTTGAAACATGTTTTTTTACTTCTAGAATAGTTATGTGTATTAAATTTCTGTCCTTCCTGAATAGAAATTTATGAATATAAGAGAAAAGGACATTACTACTTTTCATAAACATCGGAGGCTAGCAGTAATGGCATATAATGGTAGAGCCTTGACAATTGCCCAGCTGACCAGTGTTTGTTTAGCAATAGACAAAGAGGGATGTGCATGACCATCTGGGAGGGAGGCAGTTGGTTTTGGTCCGGTTACACCAACTATTCCATTAGATGACTCAGCCTCAGCTAATGCGTGGAAGCAGGTCATGAGTTGTGCCAGACTATAGGCAGACATGGATGTGACAACTGATGAAAGTTATGGTAGACCTTGTCAAATATGTTTGGAGGAGTATCCACACATATGACACAGGGGCGATGGTGGTCACTGTTGTCATGGTTAGGTTAAAAAAACAAATGCATTCACTGCTAGGTTCTGGTGAAAGCACTAGCTGCCTGATGGTTGCTGGGGGATGACACCAGTGGACTTCTCTCTCCACAGAGCATCTGGTGGGACACCCCCATCCCCAGAGCATAAATGGCTTTATTTTATGTCCAGTTGGAGAGCGTCCTTATGGCGGGCAGGCAGATAGGGGAAAAGAGAGAGAAAAAATAAAGAGAATATGGAGTATTTCTAAACATCTGACTGGTGAAACTTTTGAAAGAAAACATTACATATAGTTTTCTAAGCAATGTGGATGGTAGACAAAACTGTAGTTCTTCATCAGTCAAGGAATGGAGAAAAAGGCAGCCGTAATTTAGAACAAGTGTCCCATAATATGAGAGCATGAACACTGGCACACTTCACTCCGAAAGTTTATAGAATGAGAAGTTTTACTTTTTCATAACACAAATGTGGAACAAAGACATTATTTATCACTTCTAATTCTTATTCTTCTAATCCACATTTCCACGTTTAGGATGAGCAAAGCAAAAGTCTTAGAATCAGAGAATTTTGAGGGTGTGTGTTTGCTCTTTACCATTCAGCTCATTTAACTTTACACTTCCAATGAAAATGCACTAAAACCTGAAATGAAAACAAAATATTGCACAATTAATGACCTCTTTTAGGTGTAAAAAGATACATTTCACAATGTCTTTTAGATACTTTTGCCCCATCTTCAAATATGAGGAAGTAAAAGCAAACACCACAAGGTATACTTAAATGGAATGCTTATTTATTCTTCACCTGGTTTTAGTTCTCATTTTTGTCCAGTAGATGGCGAGCAATTCACATAGTAGTCTTTCTGTGACATCTAAGAATTTGCACTGTCCAAACAATGCAGCTACAAAAAATGCCTTATTGAAACACCAGTTAGGGACAGCAAGGAAACTGAAAATGCAGTAATAAATACCATTACCTAATTACATGTTATGTGCGATCAGTTTTATACCATCTATGTACACAGTAACATTCATTAATTTATTAATTCTCTGATTATCTACCTAATCCGGTTCAAAGTCATAGGAAGCCTAAACTGACAACGAGTGAGTAACAGGAAGGGAATCTAATTCAGGAAAGTGGTAGCCCATTACAAGGAGAACATACACTCATGCTTGGCAGGGATATCTAGGAGTAGGGTGGAAGACAGAAGTCTGACTATGGTGTGGCTTTGGGGTGAAACTGAGCACCTGGCAAATATACACATGGACACGGAGAGCATACAGACTTCGCATGCAAGGCATCCCAGCTGGGAACAAACTTGAAGAGCCATGTGCTATGAATGAGCAGTACAAACCACTAGACCACTAAACAGCACTACGTAATAGCAATGCAACCCACTTTATATGTCTAAATTGCCCAGTGCTAGTAAGTCAGTGAAAAATTTGGCCTTCAGTTTCCTTAAGCATTAAGGAAGTTGTTCAAGTCAAATTCTGCTCGCTATTTAAGATCTAGGGACTGTGGCAAATCCCAGGTAATGCTGGTATTTTTTGCTGCAATGGACAACATTTTCATTCAGTTCCATGAAGTAAAGCATAGTGTTGTATAATTAATCTGACTGTGCACATATACTGTGCTGTCAGATGCAGACACAAACTTACTGAACTTGGCAAATGAGTGTTTATGTGGTATAAAGCAGCAACAAAGTAAGTATAAATTCTTATCGAACATGCTGTACTCTGTGTGTGTGTGTGTGTGTGTGTGTGTGTGTGTGTGTGTGTGTGTGTGTGTGTGTGTGTGTGTGTGTGTGTGCATGCGCGCACGTGCATGTAGGCATGTAAACAGAATCAATAGGATTCAAACATGCTTGCTGTACTCCCTGCTTGTATCCAGGCATGTATGCATATAAACAGTATCGATAGGATTCAAACATGCTTGCTGTACTCCCTGTTTGTATCCAGGCATGTTTGTATCCAGGCATGTATGCATATAAACAGTATCGATAGGATTCAAACATGCTGTACTGTCTGTGTGTGTACGCAGGTGTGTATGCATATAAACAGACTTGGTAAGATTCAAATACGCTGTAGTCTGTGTGTGTATGCACACATGTATGCATGTAAAGAGACTCAATAGGATTCAAACTTGCTCTAGTCTGTGTGTACACATGCGTGTATGCATGTAAAGAGACTCATTAAGATTCAAACATGCTTTAGTCTGTGTGTGTGCTCATAGATGTATGCATGTAAACAGACGCAACAGGATTCAAACAAGCTCTAGTCTGTGTGTGTGTGTGTGTGTGTGTGTGTGTGTGTGTGTGTATGCACGTGTATACATGCAAAGAGACTCGCTGACTCTGTTCAAGAGAAATCTAGACCTGTGGATGGGAGATCGTAGGTTTACCCCGGGAATCATCTCTGGGTCACTGCTGGACAGAGGCACAACAAACTAATGGGCACAGTATTTTTTTTTATAAGGGGTGGCGTAAGCCACAATAATTTGGGCTAGGCTTATAAATGCCTTAGGGCAGATAGCCTAGTATAAACCTATGAACCTATGAACCTATAAGATTCAAATATGCTGTAGTCTGTTATGTGTATGCACTCATGTATGCATGTAAAGAGATGCAATAGGATTCAAACATGGTCTAGTCTGTGTGGGTATGCACATGTGCATGCATGCATGTAAAGAGACTCAATAAGATTCAAGCACACTCTAGTCTGTATGTATGCATGTAAACAGACTCAGTTCAAACAAGCTTTAGTCTGTGTATGCATGCAAACAGACATGAAAGGATTCAAACATGCTCTAGTCTGTGTGCATATGCACACATGTATGCATGTAAACAGACTCAATAGGATTCAAACATGCTGTAGTCTGTGTGTGTATGTATGTGAGCAGACTTAATAGAATTCAAACATGCTCTAGTTTGTGTGTGTGTGTGTGTGTGTGTGTGTGTGTGTGTGTGTGTGTGTGTGTGTGTATGCACACGTGTATACATGCAATGAGACAATAAGATTCAAACATGCTGTAGTCTGTGTGTGTATGCACTCGTGTATGCATGTAAAGAGATGCAATAGGAGTCAAACTTGCTCTAGTCTGTGTGTGTACGCACACTTGCATGCATGTAAAGAGACTCGATAAGATTCAAGCACACTCTAGTCTTTGTGTGTGTATTCATGCATGTATGCATGTAAACAGACTTGATAGGATTCAAACACGTTCTTGTCTGTATGTGTATGCATGTAAACAGACTTGATAGGATTCAAATATAATTTCGTCTGTGTGTTTACACATGCATGTATGCATATAAAGAGACTCAAGTAGATTCAAACATGCTCCAGTCTGTGTGTGTACACACACATGTATGCATGCAAAAAGACTCAGTAGGATGCACTTGGAAATGTTCTATGTTATCCAATTTTATTGTCCTGGTGAATACAAGAAAATATATTTCTGTTTCTTAAAACTAGAAATAGTGCTAGTAAGTTTAAGTACTCTGTAAAGTGTTAGATTTTCTATTTGACATTTTCACTCACTGTAGTATTTCTTGCACTTTAAGGCTGAACTGTATAAACATGAAGTTTATGGAAGGCAGGCTGCTGAAGACACCAGAGTTGCTGATTTTTTTATGTGAATAATTGCATTTGAGGTAATTGAGTTTTGTAATTTTATTATTCTTCGTATATTCCCAGACTTTTACAGTGGACTTTACTATCTTAATGTCCATTGTTTGTATAAAGATTGCTTTGTTTATTATTGTTTTATTGTTTTCACAAGTATTTGCTATAATCTTGTAGTGTTTGTTTTATTATTATTTACATTCGTGCTTAGGTTTAAGCATGCTAATACAAATGACTTTGAACTTACATATGTTATTCAAATGTAAATACTGTTAGAAGAGATAAAAACATTTATGCAACATAATTCAGGAACAAATGCATTTTTTTAATTTTCTTGCTGCGGTGGCTACAGGAAAATATTGCTGTAGTATCTATTTTTTTCTTATTGTGTCTTTCTTTTTCATTTGATTACACAATACAATAATCCACTAGTGTGTATACACTTTGCTTTCAGATCATTACAGGGATCCCTTCCAGAGTACACATGCATAACCACAATGAGAAACTGAATATGATAGCAAGGAATGTACATTTGCGCTTACACTTTTCTTCTACATAGCCACCTTACTTATTTTCTTATGCTTTTCAGTGGTGTTTGTTTCTTCCCCTCACTTCCCATTCTCCCCCCTTATCTCTTTAGTGGTTGTGCTGTCCTGTGTCTTTCACCTCCTCCTCATTTTATGTGGTCTTTTCCCTTTCCTGTGAATTTTCCCTTTCTTTCCTCTCCTGTTCTTTGCTTATGTCTGACATCAAGGTTGAATCCCCCTTCCCTGTTTTGTGGTTGTCTCTTTCCCTACTCGTCTTTCCTTGCTACTGATGTCTGAGCTTTCCTTTGGATCTAAGAATATCCTAAGGCATTATCTTTCTCCTGTTTGTTGCCATTCCTTCAGTGCCCCCCACTTTCTTAGTTTTATTTATTTTATTATTTTCCTCAGGGCATTATTTATTTTTTGGGTTCCACAGTTATATGTCTTTTGCCCCATCCATTTGCTGGCAATTTCAGATTTTACTTCTCCACAAATGACTGGTATCTGTTTACTTTTTCCTTTCCAATTTTTTTCCTGGTTTGTGTCTAGTCCTAAAAGGCATAATTCCCACCTATTTTTGAATCTTCTTTCCTATAGCTTACCCCATTCTTTCACCTCCTTCTCCCATATCTTTTTTGCCCATTTACACTCCCAGAACATGTATGCAATTCCTACCTTCTATGTGCCACATCTCCAACATATGTCACCCTCTTCACCTCCTTTATGTTTGTTTCTTGAGGGTGTTAGATTGCACCTGTGTAGTAGTATTGTCTGTGTATCCCATCTCCTGTTTAGGATTTTGTGGTGTTAGCCAGCCCCTATACCTCTTATCATTCTTCATCTGTCGCACTCTATCCTTCTGTCTTTATTTTCCATGCTTTTTTTTTCCCTAAATGTCTTTGTGAATCAGTTCACTTCTTCCTCTCCCTTTGCACCCCATCCATTTTTTTATCCATTCTTTCTTTCCTTCAATGGTCTTCACCACCTATTTCCTAACATTTTCTCCTATTTTTATTAATATTACTTCCACCGTGATTTATTTCTGCCTAATAGTGCCTCCTATTTTTATTAATATTATTTCCACCCTGATTTTTTTCTACAACCCTTCTTTTACTGTTTGCCATACTTCTCCCCATTCCTCTTCTTTCAGTGGTGTTACCTCTATTTCTTGGTCTTATGGAGGATTTGCCCTAGTGTGTGCCCTCTCTCTTCTGTCGTAATTCTTTTTTCTTCTTCCCATCCTATTTTCCCCACTCCTCTCTTTCCCATATCCCGTCATCTATATATATAATGTTCTCCAGCATTCCTTTTATTCCTGTTTGATTTAGTCCTAGTTGGATATTTACCTTTGCAGTTTCTCCTGAATTTTTTTTTTACTTTCTTTCTCTTCCTGTTTTTCCTTGCTGTCCATTTTCTGCCTAGTTTTGTTTCTGTTGTCCTTTACCATTAGTTTATGGCGTAGGCTTTGACATACCTCTCTAATTCTGGCATTCCCATCATCCTTTGCTTGTGTTTGTTCTTGGTCTTTCTTTATTGATCCTTATTTTCTACCTTTCCCATGTGAATTTGTCACAGTGGCTTTTGGTGTTTTAGGTTATCCTTCCCTTCCAGCTATGGGGATATGCATTTAGCATATAACCTGTTTTATGGTTTATTATCATTTTCACAGCATTCATTCTGCATTTTAAGGTTCTGATCTTGCCCCACCACTTTCTCAGTCTTTCTTCTATTTCTCAGTCTCTCTCCAGCTTCCTGCAGTTCTTTTCTCTTGTCATACTCACTGTCTCCCATACCTCTAATCTTAGTTATTTAGCTCATCACCTCATTGGTATGTTTATCCCCATTCTTACAACCCCCTGATCCATGCTTGCTCCTGTTTTTGTAACACTGTTTTCTTTAGGTTAACCCTACCTCTTGATTGAAGGCTTCAAATTTCTTCATAGCTATAAAAAACCTCCAAGAAGTAGGACCAAAAATCCAAAACAGAGAGACTGCAAATGGAAAGGCAAAGCAGTTTTAATAACAGTTGTGTGAACAGTAAATAAAAGGTTAAACACTTTCACCTGGAACACTCCTAGGCTTCTTCATAGCTATGCCTGCTGCTCTGTTTATATCTTCTGCTAGTAGGATGTAGTCTTCTGTGAATAAGAGGAACTTGACCCCCCCCCAGCAATTTTAGTTCTTGTAGTGTCCCTGTTAACTCACTCACCAGGGCTTCCATCACTAGGATGAAAAGGCTTGGGGATAGTGGGCGTCTCCATCTTGTGCCCCTTTGGCTTAAGCTCCACCATATACTTTCCTCATTTACCCTTATCTCTGCTGATGGGTGTCTAAACATTGCTTTTATCCAGTTCCCAAATGCTTCCCCCACTACCTATTATTTCAGATTTTGGGATAAAATCCCATTTTAATGAGTGAAATGCTTTTTTTTTATGTCATACAGTATTAGTCATGCTTTTTGGTTTCCTGATTCCTCATGCCTTTCCCTGAAGCTGAGCATCTCCCACCAATTGTCCACTGGTATTCTCCCTTTTGCAAAAAAAAAAACAGCTTGCTCTTTCTGTATGCATTTGAGGAGTAGTTTTTCAATTCTTTTTTGCTAGTATCTTCCCATCTGTGTTTATTGGGGATATTGATTGGAGTGTTCCCACATCAGTTTTTTCACCGTTTTCTTTGGCTATCAAGATTATTCTGGCTTCTTGTATGAAATTTGGGAGGATACCCTCTTCTCTACCCATGTTGTACAATATTGCTAGTTCCGCTTCTCTTTATGTGCTTAACAGTTTGCAGAATTCAATGAGGTATCCATCCTGACTAATTGCTTTGCCTCTCTTTAATTCTTTTATTGCTGATCTAACCTGTAGTCTTGTTATCAGCGTATCTTCTTCATCCTTTTCTCCCGCTGAGATCTTCACTCCTTTTCAATTCGGTGTTATGGACTTTTTCATATGCATATTTTCTTTACACATCTCATGGAAGAAGCTCTTTATTTCCCCCTCCTGTTCTTCTTCCCCTTTAACTACTTGTCTAGCTCTTGCTCTAAGCTTGGCGATTGCTTTTTCTTTTTTTGTTTTAAGTCTCCAAGCCAAAGCCTTTCCATCTTTCTCTTCTTGCAGCCACCAAAATTCTTTCCTTTCGGACATGTATGATTTCTAGGCTTACTATATTGGTTTTGGTAAGTTTTTGTGGTTCTTTCTTTTGTTTTTTTTTTCTATCCTAGCAATATCCCTTTTTTATTTGTCTTACTTCCTGCTCCTACCTTCTTAGGCTGTACTCTTTTGTTTTTCTTGTACTTTCCTGTCGCGCATTATCCAGCCTCTTATCGACACGTTCATAGCATCCTGCCACTGTTCTTCCATCCTGTTAGCTTTCCTGGTTTTCTATAATGATTCTCCTCAACCCTACCTTAAGCTTTTACTGAGCCAGACAAACGTGATTATCCTGGGCAGCAAAGGGGAAGATTCTGAGAAGATTGTGCAGTGCGTTAAAAAAGGAAGAAAAAAAAAACAGACTAGAAACTGCTGTGGAAGAGTGAAGGAGATGCATTAAAGCATGAAAGCTGTCAGTCCTTGTGTGAACTAGATATGCAAATTTAAATGAAGGGCAGAATAAAAACATTGTGGCTATAAAAAATGTGTCATGGGGCGGAGCCTAGATGGCCAACCGAGAGCAGTGAATTCTAAGACCTCCATAAACTGCTATAATAATATAGGAAAATGTTATTATTTTCAAGTTTAAAACATCAGAAATCTATAGATAAACTACTAAACTACATAAATATTAATGTTGGTGGAGATGTACAAACATTTTCCTGTCAAGTAACTTGGAGATATATTGAGTCACTGAATATGAACAACTTAAGGAATTCTCATCCAGATGCTGCTTTGAAAAACAAACTGCAATTGATGACATCTGCCTTACAGGAACTATCTTTGAAGATGGATGGCTTTAAAATGACTTAGAAAACCTCAAATTAAATTCTCAAAAACAGACTGATATTCTTAAGGAACTATTGCAGCAACACCATACAAAAATAACAAATATATAGACTTCTCTAAATGACATTGAAGGTAGACTCAAAGAGGAAGAACTCCAAAAAGAATTTCTGCTTAAACAGAATACATGGCTGCTTAACAAAATAGATGACTTAGAAAACAGAGAAAGGAGAAACAACATAAGGATCTTTGGTCTGCCTGAAAACATTGAAGGAGAAGACATTATTTCATTCATAACAACCTGGATTCCAGAATTTTTAGACTTGAAAGAGGGACTTTCATTTGGAATTGAAAGGATGCATAGAGCACTGAGGAAACCTGCTTCTAACTCAACAAATACTCCACCTAGATCCGTAGTTATAAAATGTCTTTCATTTCTGGACAAGGAACTAATATTAAAATCTGCTTAGAGAAAATCACCCTTAAAATACAATGAAAGCATGTAAGGTTTCACAATGATTATTCTTCCAGAATACTAGAACAAAGGGAAAAAGTTTGGCCAATAATAAAACTGTTAAAACAAAACAACATTAAAGCACAGCTGGCCTTTCCAGCCAAGATAAAAATACTTTTTGCCAATGAGATGAGAATCTTTAATGACTTAGAAGAAGCTACAATATGCATCAAAAACAACAACATAGTCTCTATCCCAGAAGAAATGGAATGGATGGCCCCTACTCTTAAAAGAATAAAAGAAACAAATCCTTGGACTGATGAAAGAAAGAAGAAACAAAAAACTGATTCCAAGATAGCTGTCCACAAAAAATAACTCTTACAACTACATCTCTCAAAGTATCAACTGATACGGTACATCACTTGTCATCTGTTTTTATTTAAAAAAGGAGGGTTTCTTAAACATCTGAGAAACAGTAATGATTTATTCAGAATGTTCAGAGTCCACTAATTCTTCTCAAACAAAGGTAGGTCAAGATGGGTTACTATTTACATTATATATAAGACAAACAAAGCAACATATAATACGAACATGGAAGTTTCTATTCCCCTACTTGAACTCAGTGAATACTTATCTTGTTCATTTTTCATTGATTTTACTTATAATAATTTAAGTAATTAATTAATTAACTAATTCAACAAGGTACCATTCAGCAGAGTTCAGACTTAAATGTAACAAATGCTGTCATGTAGACTAATGCCTTCTTCAGTAAAATTACAATTTAGAAATGTCATGTATATCCTGGTTAAATAATAGTAGCAAGCCCTTAGTACAAATGTCATAATTATTCTGTCTAAATATAGTTAATATAAATTATGGCAGGTATCATAGCTACAAGTGCTGTTTGATCAATCCTGATATGGTGTGTGTGGATGCAGCTGTGTTGGGCAGCTAGTATAAATGTCATTATTACTCTGTCTAAACATAGTTAATATCAATTATGGCAGGTATCATAGCTTTGAGTGCTGTTTGATTAAGCCTGACATGGTGTGCATGGATGCAGCTGTGTCTGACAGCTGCTGTATTTTGCCGTTTTCATCTCCAGGAAGCTGTGGGTTTCGGCTTGTGATCGAGGTTTGCTGATGCTTGTGTATTAGGAAGAGACATTTGGTGTTTTAGCCTGGATCCAGAGGGGGATATTTTGGCAGAGAATCAATTGTTTATACATCTGCTGAGTGAGAGGTGGGAAGGCTGGAAGAATGTGTTATCTCTTTTTATGGTGGCTTGTTGGGAGTTTTTTTTTTTTGATCTGTTTGCTTTCCGTTCTTTTCCTGGCTGCTGCCTCACTGAAAGGGAGGGAATTTAGGCTTGAAGTTGCCTCTGGTATGCAGTACACAGACACACTAACAGAAACAGATGGTCCCAGGTTGCTATTGTAACAGAGACAGAGTGACAATAATGCTTAACGGCTCTGATGAGCCTCCAAGATGATTCTCGGCAATTAAGTTTTTGGTTTAAAAAAAAATATATATATATATATATATATATATATATATATATATATATATATATATATATATATATATATATATATATATATATATATATATATATATATATATATATATATATATATATATATATATATATATATATATATATATATATATATATTTATATATATATAAAATAAAAGGGCTGTTTTAAACCACATGTACACATATTGGTGGTCTCCCAACACTTCGTATAGCTCATTAAGTTGATTCTTGATAATAAAATAATAATAATAAGCACAATTTTATATTTAAAATGTATTTTGGTACAAACACATTAAGGACTTACATAAGAGTGGAAGTCTGAGTTATTGTGAAAGACTAAGAGCACTTGGTCTTGTGCAGTACCCTTTGCAGTGGTCTGGGAGGTGAACTTGCTCGGACGAGTTGGGCATGTGGGGATAGCTGATTCTAGGGGTATTTGGGGTTGCCAGGAAGTGCTAGAGAGTCATCAGATTTCCGTTGTGGAAATATCTGTGGGAATGGAAGGTGTGTTGAGTGGTTCACCGGCAGAGTGGCCACTGCATGGAACATGCTGGTAAAATGGAACAGGACAAATATTGGTTTGGATATTTTAAGAACAGCCTGGAAACACACCACATGAACTACTGAATGGTATTCTAGCAAAACTAGATGGGCATTGTTGACCATGCTTGAAGTACTGATATGTGTGTATGTAAGGATGGAAATATACTTATAACAAATAAGAAACTAGAAGGGTCTCATAATTTAAAGTCTATGGACTGTATAAACATGCTTGGAAGGAGCTAATAATAAGGATAAGCATTACAGCTTGTGATCTCTCAAATAACTAAGCAACAGCCAAAAAAAAAAAAAACACACACACACACACACAATAGTTATGTAATGTATGATTTTAGTAAATCTAGACATAAAAATATATAATCGTCATATAAGATGAAGCAGTCTGCTGAATTTAGATATTAAAGACAGGATTTAATAACATGGGCTTGTGTATAAAAACACTACTGTCTTAACTAGCCATAAATGACATACACTACTTTGAACATCAAGGGGAAGCATGATGATTTTCTTATATAAGTAAATGTGCATAACAAGTCATATAATTGCTTTAACTTGAATTGTGATTTTGCAACCCATCTTGACCATACATAATACTTCAGCTGTTACCAAGGTAACTAATGTTTTATACATGACATCATACTGCCAAAGTTGTTCAAGGGAAACAATAGAAGCCTGAACTAGGAATGTCACAGAATGTAACAACCATATTCTGAACAAATAGTATTAAATTGACAATAGACACTCAGTTTAATAACATGGGCTTGTGTATAATAACACTACTGTTTTTAACTTGTCATAAATGACATACACTATATTGAACATCAAGGGGAAGCTTGATGATTTTGTCATATAAGTAAATGTGCATAACAAGCCATATAATTGCTTTAACTTGAATTGTGATATTGTAACCCATCTTGACCATACATAATACTTAAGCTGTTACCAAGGTAACTAATGTAACTGCTTCTTACTGAAATTGGTACACCTTGTTTGCTGTAGCATAGACTAGATCCAGGCCTGCTGAATCTAGCTTTGTTTGTATAACTGGAGCACTAATCCAGGCATTCTTTAAAGTATTCAATTGTATTTATTACTGCTTGGTAGCAACTTGATTAAAGTGTAGCTATCATTCTAAGTCTTTTGGATTAAGCACTTGGGCTTCAGACCAGTTGTTTTACATTAGGAAGGTTTGTGGCCTGCACTGTGGTGGCAGGACAGATAGCTTACATCCTTCTAAGTTGTGAACTGCTGATTGAGGGCTCAGTGTCTGTTATTCTAAAAATGTATTAGTTCTGGTTTAAGCACTTGGGCTTCAGGCCAGTTATTTTACATTAAGAAGGTTCATGGTCTGCACTCTTGTGGGAGGAGAGGCTGGACTCTGCCCTTCTGAGCTGGGAATTTCTGGTTAAAGGCTTATAGTGCCTGCATATTTGAACTGTTTCTTACTGAAATTGGTACACCTTGTTTGCTGTAGCATAGACTAGATCCAGGCCTGCTGAATCTAGCTTTATTTGTATGCTGCTTGTTTGTTTGCTTGTTATTTCCCTGAAACGCTAATTCCACCTAAAACGCAGCTTTTCAGCGCTTCTGTGGATTCCTAGTGATATCTGCATTGCTTACTGTACTTATTTCCTTGTTTCACTCGAAAGAAAGTTACTGTTTGTCGTTTTTGTATTTAAGTTACCTGAAACACATTGCAGTTAAGTTACCTGGCACTTGCTCACTAAAGCAATTATATAAGTCAGCACTAAAATATTAAAAGCACTACACCCTCACAAACTCCCCTTGAGTACCTCGTTCCCCTTTGGCCCTTTTTTTTCAATTATAAAGGAATTCCCAATACTATTCTAGCATGTCCAAAGGTCAGTTGTCAATCTCCTCTCCGGTCCAGCTGGTGAATCTCGGAATCTTGAGGCAATGTTACAACTGCCTCATGTACACAGACAACCCTCTCCTCCTCCCAACAAATTCCAACACGTGTGAGAGATGCAACCATATAGCCATACTGGAGGCTAAGCTCTCTCAACTCAGTACTGGTGAAACCAGTCAGGAGGAGAAGGAAACCACACTCACTACAATTCCAATCTCACCTAGACCTACCATGACAGCAAACCAAACACATAAACACACAAAAACATACTCGGAGGCTTTAAATAAAAATCTGCCTAAGCAGCAGAGACCTCCAAAGCAGAAACCCAAGCAACCGCTAACCCAAAACAAAACTCGTGCAACACATAGCTCTCAAAGCCAGTGTGCCAAACAGTCACAGCCCTTAAGGCTAAACAACACACCTAATACACTTGTAATAGGTGACTCTATCATCAGGCACACTGACGTCCCGCTCACCAGGCTGAACAAGGAGAAGGTCACAGTGAGCTGCCTGTCAGGCGCTAGGGTCCGCCACATAACACAAGCACTCAGGTCACTCCATGGCAAGTACAAATATGACTCAGTCATTGTCCATGCTGGTGTGAATGACCTGAGACGTACCTCCCTGGGCTATATGAAAAGAGACATAGAGGAGCTCTCTCTGAGCATGTAGCCCAGGCCGGTATGACCCTGACCTTGAGTAGCATCTTACCCTCACCAAGAATGATGCCACAATATGAAGACAAGATGATCAATTTCAACAATTGGCTTAAGTATTGGTGTCATTCAAAGGGGATCCAATGCCTGTCAGCCTGGGATAACATGCTCGACAAGCCACGATGCTTTGCTAGGGACGGCTTGCACCTGTCACCCCTGGGCTTTCGGATATTGGCAAAGGCTCTTGCTACCCCCATAGTGCCTTTTTTAGGCAAGGCTCAAAAGACAAACCCACCTCCATAGGTATCACAAGGGATAAGAAACTAAGAGTAATGCTACTCAATGTCAGAAGTCTAAACCTCAAGATGCATACACTCGAAACTCTCCTTAGCATGGAGAACATCGATATCTGTGCGGTAACAGAAACCTGGTTCAAGGCTCCCGAGAGCACCCCAGCACTATCAGGTTATACCACATACCATGCTTTTCGGCCCCAAGACTTGGACCGTACTACAAAAGGAGGGGGAGTATCAATATTCGTCAAAGATACACACACCTCCAGGTTGGTGGCACAGCACGAAGCATCAGAGACTATCCATGTGCAACTAACAGTGGGTAAAACTGCCTTCCAGTTTATAGCCTGCTACAGACCACCCTCCCAAACCCAGGAATCCCACTCTGCCTTTCTGAGAACACTGGAAAATATGAAGGTCTCCCCAAACACCATTATATTGGGCGACTTCAACTACCCAAACATAGACTGGGAGCATTACTCTAGCTCCAACACCCTAGCCCAAAGGTTCCTAGAATTTATAAACTCAAATGCTATGGAACAACTTGTTACCACTCCCACAAGAGGGGAAAACATACTGGACCTGATCATCACCAACATGGGGACTCTATGCTCCAGACCAGAAGTGTATCCCTCATTGGTAAGATCAGACCATAAACTAATCTCACTGGATATTCACATCCCGACTCCACCCCCTGCCCTGAAAACCACAGTGAAAAACTTCTCTAAAGCAAATTTCACACTCCTCAAAACTGAGGTGGAATCCTTCAAAGCCCCCGGGCCTGTTAAAAATATGGCCCAGACCGCAGAATCCTTTATAAACGCATTCTATGAACACCTTCAGGAATGCATGGATCATGCAATCCCAAATAAAACCAAGACCCAATCCTCCAAAGGCAGACGTCCTGTCTGGTGGACCCCAGCCATAAACAAACTATACAATAGAAGGAGGAAGCTACTACATGATAGAGCAAAATCCCAAAAAGGGAAGGCATCTCTGATCAGTATTAGCAAAAAACTACGGGCACTCATAAAATTGTCTAAGGCCAGCTTTGAGAGAAAAATTGCACAGGACACTAAGGATAATCACAAGGCTTTCTTTAGTTATGTTAGGAACCTGGGTGGGAATTCCCAGATATGCTCAGAATTAGTCCAAAATGACAAAAAATACACCAAACCCACAGACATTGCCAACATCCTAGCTGACAGGTTCAGCGCAAACTCCCCCCTCCCTCACCACCAAAAGGGCAAATATTTATCCCAGCAGAGTGCTGCCCCCCCTGACATCTCAGATGCTCAGGTAAGAGCTGCCCTCTCCAAAGCAAAAAACACAACATCAGTGGGACCAGACAGTGTCACGGGCTGCGTCCTACATGAACTCCAAGAAGAGCTAAACCCAAACATAAAACTACTGTTCAATCTCAGCCTTACTACAGGATATGTACCCAAAGAGTGGCGTACAGCAACAGTGGTCCCTCTCCACAAAGGTGATGCCTCAACGGATCCTGGAAACTATCGCCCCATAAGCCTGACTAGCTTGGTCTGCAAAGCTATGGAAAGGATCATCATGGACCTCATAAATAAAGATATTGGGGACCTACAGACACTGGATCCTACCCAGTTCGGCTTTGTTAAGGGCAGATCCTGCCTCTTAAACCTGGTTGATTTCTTTGAAACAGTCACCAAGGCCATTGACGAGGGGAAGGTGGTCCACACAGCCTACCTGGACCTCGCAAAAGCCTTCGATACAATACCCCACTCGGGCATTATAGATAAGCTCACCAGCTTAAATATATTTTATTTATTTATTTATTTTACATTTGTTGACCGGGCTAGTCCAGCTGGATATATGTCCATTTTCAGTGGAGGCCCTGGGAGAAAAGCTCCACAAATCACAACAACATAAAAGGTCAAGACAAAGACAATAACAGTATAATTTGGTACATAAGTTTTAACAATTATAGTACAAGCCTAAGATTATATATTTTATATTTCAGTAGGAAAAAGGAAAAATTTATCTAAGAATAGATGAATAAGACTAATACAGTTGTATTAGAAATAGTGTATAAACCCCTATGTCACTAGATCAGTTGCAAACTGGCTCAAGGACAGAACCCACATGGTTAGAATTGCTGGAGCCATGTCAGACTCCAAACCAGTTACAAGTGGCGTCCCGCAAGGCTCAGTCCTGGGACCTCTCTTGTTCGGTATATATTTCTCGGAGGTACAGGCCAACATGGAAGGACTGTGGCTGACCAAGTTTGCAGATGACTGCAAACTGGGCACCATAATCGACTCTCCAGCCGACACAAGCATCCTCCAAAAGGGCCTCATAGAAACAGACAACTGGTGCCAGAGCCATGGCCTCAAGCTTAACGCCCAAAAGTGTATAGTCATCCCCTTTGGCAAAAACAAAGTTCCCACAAATTACCACATAGGTGGTAATCCATTAAGTACAGAAGAAGTAATTAGGGACCTGGGGACCCAAGTTGATAGCAATCTCTCATTTGACAACCACGTGGCCAAAGTGGTTAGAAAAACATTTTATATAGCCCACCTAATCATGAAGGGATTCACATCTAGATCAGGGGAGGTCATCATGCCTCTTTACTCATCCCTCATCAGGCCCATAATTGAGTACAATGCCCCTTTTGGGATGTACCTTACCAGACACCTGCAGCAACTGGAAAGACCCCAAAAGTACCTCACCAAGAGGATCAAAGGGCTCAAACAGATGCCATATGCTGCCCGGTTAAAGAAACTCCAGCTCTACTCAATGGCATACCGCATGCTCAGAGGCGATCTGTGCCTGACGTATAAAGCCATGTCCAACCCGGAATTAATGGACATGCTGCACCTCAGAAAATCCAAATCCCATCGAGCTACGCGCTCGAGAGACTTGAACCTCAGTACTGAAATAAATAGGACATGCTGGAGGGACAGATTCATAACCCAGAGGCTCCCTTCACTCTGGAATAAAATCCCAGTCCAGGTTAGGCAGAGTCCCTCATTGACTCTCTTCAAGAGGAATCTTGATGAGTGGATGGGAGATCGTAGGTTTACCCCGGGTATCACTTCTGTGTCACTGTTAGACAGAGGCACAGTATACTAACCTCGAAAAAAGGGCATAGCAAAATTAATTTAAAATGGGTGCCGAAAGCCAAACACACTCTGGCTAGGCTTATAAATGCCCTAGGGCAGATAGCCTAGTATGAACCTATGAACCTATGAACCTATGAGAAAGTGGAACAAATGCACTAGGTTTCCTTTAACCGCTTTTATAATCTGATAAATCTTTTATATTTTTACCAAAAATGTGTCTCAAGGTGATGTTCCTTCCAAAGCATTTTAAATCTGTGATAAATTCATTCAAATGTGATTGTAAAGAGGGTATAAAACATAAGCCTCTTTCTAGCACTTGCAGCTGTTCTGTAGTCAAGGCATGGCTAGAGATGTTAACAACAGCGGGAGTATTACTGCTCTTGATAAAACTTCCCTCTTCTTCCTCTCTCTGCTTATTGATTATGATTCCTGAGAGTTGCTTGTCTGTATTAAAAAGGAAACTGCTGATATAATGGTAAATGTGTAGAGCCTTTTTTAGGTTTTGCTCCTGTTAGCAATCCAAAATTGACCCCTTCATTAGGTGCAACATCCAAAATGCCATCTGCTTGTATATTTTCTAAGTCACCTTGTTTAGGTGATGTTATTAATTCTAAAACTTCATCTGAAGTATACTTTATGCTGCCATTTATTTATCTGGATTTTGAGTGATTTTGCATATAAAGGTGTCTCATGTTGGAATGCACCTCTGCTTGCAATGTAATGTCATGTGATAAATCCTTTTCCACTCTATCAGAGGTATTTGTTTGTATCTGCTTAGAGGCAACATCTTGTAATGGGGGTTTAGTAACTATTCTTTGTTCCTTCAGCCACTCAAAAAGATGGCCCGTCTTGAAGTCATTAAAATCCCTAGATAGTTTGTTACTTTTAGCCCCTTTCAATTTAACATCATATGCATCCAGCTTCTCTTGTAAAGCTTCAAGCTTCATTAAGTTGTGTGCGATTTGAAGTACTTGATTGGAAGTTACTTGTTTAGTTGCAATTGGCTCTCTGATGTCCTTAAATGGGTGTCTTATGCTTGCCTACTAAGGATTTGAAAAATGTTTATACCGAAAGCACTTATCCAGGTTCATTCCAAGCCAGAGTTTTAGTTATTTTAATAAAGTTTGTTTTTGTTTTAATCTACATCAGCTTTGGTGGCAGACTTGTTTCTTTGCCTGCTTTTTATGTTGATTGATCTGCCTTTGGTGTTGCGACTTTCTTGTTTTTTCATATTTTCAGTTGGCAGGCATATTTTGTTTGTGGTGTTCAGACTAGGAAAATGACCAAGATACTTGAGAAGGCACTGTTTACTGTACATGAAGTCTTACTAGGAGACTTCACTGTCCATCTGGGAATGACAGAGATATCTGGAGGGTCATAATTAGGAGAACTGCTGCCTAATTCTGAACACAAGTGTTGAGCTGTAACTGTAACTTGACTTAGTGCATGTCACAGAGAGTGTCCATAATAAGATCCGCAATTTTCGGCAGTGGTCCTTCTTTGTGGGGTCTGCATATTCTTCCTGTGTTCATGTGAGTTTTCTCTTTGTGCTAGCATTTTTCCCATGTTCCAAAGGCAAGTAGTAGGTGGACTGGACACTCTCAGTTCACAGTTGGTATGAGCACAAGTGTACGTGGTACAAAAGAACAGCAGCAGTAGGGTTAGCCACTTGGCATTGTGAACATTGGCTCTAGATGATGGCTACTATTAATGTGACACCCCAACTCCATGTGCATAGGAAAAAGGTATTATAGATGGATGCCTTTGAATACAGGGATGTTCATAACAGTATATTTACTAAAGACTGATTTCATCTTTGTGCTGATGTCATCAGATCAGGGGCTGAACATCCTGCACTATACCTGTCAACCTCTTAGAGCAAAAAATCTGGGCAAAGCCTGACAGAATGGGGGGACAAAGGTCCAAAAATAGGAACAGATTTTAAATATTGCTCTTATAAATGTATAAAGTTGCTAGACTAACAGGATTTATCTTAACGTGCATTTTACTGAAGAATAAGAAGTTTGAAATACAAATGTACATCATTATTTAGTGACTTCAGTCCTCAGATCATTCCAGTGATTTGCCAGAAAATCACAAATTTTATGAGGAACAGGCCAAAAATATAAGGAGAAAATCTGGACATTCTGTGAAAATCTGGATAGTTGTGATGTATGTCCTGGACACTTTGAGAAAGAGAGAGGCAGAACTGTCAACTGGTAATTACTTGATGGAGAATTGGATTCACCAGACAGGGGGACAGCCAGTTAGACAGAAAGACAGATCTGGCGTGCTAGTAGAAGCAGTGTGGATCCATTGAGAATGTCTGGTGGAGACGTCTATGTAAAATAAGTTTGGTAGTTAGTTCTGAGACAATTTTGTGTTTTAGGTGATGCTGGGGATATTGAATCTGAATGGATCAAAGTGCATAGTCTTTGAGATGGTGGCAAAAGCCAGTAGTCGGTTTATGTTTGGTGGTGGTTACAGTGTAAAGGTGCTTCTGCTTTGCATCAAAATGAGCCAGGCAAGGTGATTTGAGCATTGGTTGAA
Source organism: Protopterus annectens (assembly GCF_019279795.1). Lineage (NCBI taxonomy): Eukaryota > Metazoa > Chordata > Ceratodontiformes > Protopteridae > Protopterus > Protopterus annectens. The sequence goes on from NC_056726.1 coordinate 1,547,483,594, forward strand.
AATGCTTCTTGGGTGACTCCCAATGGAATTCTTACATTCTAGCCTACCTGGAGGAGGGCTTAGTATAGATACAAAACACACTGGTGAAATTGGAATTATGTCTGTCAGTGGACAAACAAACATACACGCAGGGATCACCTGAGATGAGAATATGTGCATGCAGAGAAAATGTGCCTTGATCTGTCCTGTTTGGGCTGCTGTCACTGTTACCTTAACCAGGAGTAGAATGAGTAAGTAGATAGAAATTACAGCTGCCATATGTCATACTCGGTCAAAAAAGTGTTTTATTCAATAGCAAAAATGTGCATCCTGTAAGTGTGTGTGTGTGTGTGTGTGTGTGTGTGTGTGTGTGTGTGTGTGTGTGTGTGTGTGTGTGTATGCATATGTGTGTGTATGTGTGCACAGAGATTTAAGAAATATTTTTTAGAGTATAATTGTTTAGACTGGTTATTGTATATTTATGGTAGACAGTAATGTGGTAGAGCATTGTTTTATAAGTATTGAAAAATACTCTGAGCCTACGTTCTTTTCAGGAAATTCACTCTTTTATTATTGACAAATTTTCAGAATTCCGAAGCAAGTGGCTGCATATTGTAACATGTGGGCTTACCTTGCCCGTGTATACTATGTATATCATGGCATAGCTCAGAAGTAAAGTGCTGGCCTGATGAACCAAAGGTTGCCGGTGCTTAAGCTTGTAGTTAATTGACAGTGCAGTGGTGCAGCAGTAGCATTGTTGCCTCACAGCAAGAGGTTCTCTGGTTTGATTCTTAGATGGAATGCCTTCTGTGCAGAGTCTGCATGTTCCACCTGCATTTGTATGGGTTTCCTCTGGGTGGCCCGGTTTCATTCCACATTTCAAAAACATGCATCAGGAGCATTTCTCCCCATGCTTCTACTGAAAATTGGCCTTGTTCCAAGTTGGACCTTTCCAGTAAATAAATAAGTAAATATAGGTTCATAGGTTCATACTAGGCTATCTGCCCTAGGGCATTTATAAGCCTAGCCAGAGTGTGTTTGGCTTTCGCCACCCATTTTAAATTAATTTTGCTATGCCTTTTTTTGAGGTTAGTATACTGTGCCTCTGTCTAACAGTGACACAGAAGTGATAGCCGGGGTAAACCTACGATCTCCCATCCACTCATCAAGATTCCTCTTGAAGAGAGTCAATGTGGGACTCTGCCTAACCTGTACTGGGATTTTATTCCAGAGTGAAGGGAGCCTCTGGGTTATGAATCTGTCCCTCCAGCATGTCCTATTTATTTCAGTGCTGAGGTTCAAGTCTCTCGAGCGGGTAGCTCGATGGGATTTGGATTTTCTGAGGTGCAGCATGTCCATTAATTCCGGGTTGGACATGGCTTTATATGTCAGGCACAGATCGCCTCTGAGCAGGCGGTATGCCACTGAGTAGAGCTGGAGTTTCTTTAACCGGGCAGCATATGGCATCTGTTTGAGCCCTTTGATCCTCTTGGTGAGGTACTTTTGAGGTCTTTACAGTTGCTGCAGGTGTCTGGTAAGGTACATCCCAAAAGGGGCATTGTACTCAATTATGGGCCTGATGAGGGATGAGTAAAGAGGCGATGACCTCCCTGATCTAGATGTGAATCCCTTCATGATTAGGTGGGCTATATAAAATGTTTTTCTAACCACTTTGGCCACGTGGTTGTCAAATGAGAGATTGCTATCAACTTGGGTCCCCAGGTCCCTAATGACTTCTTCTGCACTTAATGGATTACCACCTATGTGGTAATTTGTGGGCACTTTGTTTTTGCCAAAGGGGATGACTATACACTTTTTGGCATTTAGCTTGAGGCCATGGCTCTGGCACCAGTTGTCTGTTTCTATGAGGCCCTTTTGGAGGATGCTTGTGTCGGCTGGAGAGTTGATTATGGCGCCCAGTTTGCAGTCATCTGCAAACTTGGTCAGCCACAGTCCTTCCGTGTTGGCCTGTACCACCGAGAAATATATACCGAACAAGAGAGGTCCCAGGACTGAGCCTTGTGGGACGCCACTTGTAACTGGTTTGGAGTCTGACATGGCTCCAGCAATTCAAACCATGTGGGTTCTGTCTTTGAGCCAGTTTGCAACCCATCTAGTGACATAGGGGTTTATATTTAAGCTGGTGAGCTTATCTATAATGCCCGAGTGGGGTATTGTATCGAAGGCTTTTGCGAGGTCCAGGTAGGCTGTGTGGACCACCTTCCCCTCGTCAATGGCCTTGGTGACTGTTTCAAAGAAATCGACCAGGTTTAAGAGGCAGGATCTGCCCTTAACAAAGCCAAACAGGGTAGGATCCAGTGTCTGTAGGTCCCCAATATCTTTATTTATGAGGTCCATGATGATCCTTTCCATAGCTTTGCAGACCAAGCTAGTCAGGCTTATGGGTCGATAGTTTCCAGGATCCGTTGAGGCACCACCTTTGTGGAGAGGGACCACTGTTGCTGTACGCCACTCTTTGGGTACATATCCTGTAGTAAGGCTAAGATTGAACAGTAGTTTTATGTTTGGGTTTAGCTCTTCTTGGAGTTCATGGAGGACGCAGCCCAGGACACCATCTGGTCCCATTGATGCTGTGTTTTTTGCTTTGGAGAGGGTGGCTCTTACCTGAGCATCTGAGATGTCAGGGGGGCAGCACTCTGTTGGGATAGATATTTGCCATTTTGGTGGGGAGAGGGGGGAGAAGTTTGCACTGAACCTGTCAGCTAGGATGTTGGCAATGTCTGTGGGCTCGGTGTATTTTTTGTCATTTTGGACTAAGTCTGAGCATATCTGGGAATTCCCACCCAGGTTCCTAACATAACTAAAGAAAGCCTTGTGATTATCCTTAGTGTCCTGTGCAATTTTTCTCTTGAAGCTGGCCTTAGACGATTTTATGAGTGCCCATAGTTTTTTGCTAATACTGATCAGAGATGCCTTCCCTTTTTGGGATTTTGCTCTATCATGTAGTAGCTTCCTCCTTCTATTGTATAGTTTGTTTATGGCTGGGGTCCACCAGACAGGACGCCTGCCTTTGGAGGATTGGGTCTTGGTTTTATTTGGGATTGCATGATCCATGCATTCCTGAAGGTGTTCATAGAATGCTTTTATAAAGGATTCTGCGGTCTGGGCCGTATTTTCCACAGGCCCGGGGGCTTTGAAGGATTTCACCGGTTTTGAGGCATGTGAAATTTGCTTTAGAGAAGTTTTTCACTGTGGTTTTCTGGGCAGGGGGTGGGGTCGGGATGTGAATATCCAGTGAGATTAGTTTATGGTCTGATCTTACCAGTGAGGGATACACTTCTGGTCTGGAGCATAGTGTCCCCATGTTGGTGATGATCAGGTCCAGTATGTTTTCCCCTCTTGTGGGAGTGGTAACAAGTTGTTCCATAGCATTTGAGTTTATAAATTCTAGGAATCTTTGGGCTAGGGTGTTGGAGCTAGAGTAATGCTCTCAGTCTATGTTTGGGTAGTTGAAGTCTCCCAATATAATGGTGTTTGAAGAGACCTTCATATTTTCCAGTATTCTTAGGAAGGCCAAGTGGGGTTCCTGTGTTTGGGAGGGTGGTCTGTAGCAGGCTATAAACTGGAAGTCAGTTTTACCCACAGTTAGTTGCACATGGATAGTCCCTGATGCTTCGTGCTGTGCCACCAACCTGGAGGTGTGGGTATCTTTGATGAATATTGATACTCCCCCTCCTTTTGTGGTTCGGTCCAAGTTTTGGGGCCAAAAAGCATGGTATGAGGTATAACCTGGTAGTGCTGGGGTGCTCTCGGGAGCCTTGAACCAGGTTTCTGTTACTGCACAGATATCGATGTTCTCCATGCTAAGGAGAGTTTCGAGTGCATGCATCTTAAGGTTTAGACTTCTGGCGTTGAGTAGCATTACTCTTAGTTTCTTATCCCTTGTGATACCTATGGAGGTGGGTTTGTCTTTTGAGCCTTGCCTAAAAAAGGCACTATGGGGGTAGCAAGAGCCTTTGCCAATATCCGAAAGCCCAGGGGTGACAGGTGCAAGCCGTCCCTAGCGAAGCATCGTGGCTTGTCGAGCATGTCATCCCAGGCTGACAGGCATTGGATCCCCTTTGAATGACACCAACACTTAAGCCAATTGTTTAAATTGATCATCTTGTCTTCATATTGTGGCATCATTCTTGGTGAGGGTAAGATGCTACTCAAGGTCAGGGTCATACTGCCTGGGCTACATGTTCAGAGAGCTCCTCTATGTCTCTTTTCATGTAGTCCAGGGAGGTACGTCTCAGGTCATTCACACCAGCATGGACAATGACTGAGTCATATTTATACTTGCCTTGGAGTGACCTGTGTGCTTGTGTTATGTGGCGGATCCTAGCGCCCGACAGGCAGCTCACTGTGATCTTCTCCTTGTTCAGCCTGGTGAGCAGGACGTCAGTGTGCCTGATGATAGAGTCACCTATTACAAGTGTATCAGGTGTGTTGTTTAGCCTTAAGGGCTGTGACTGTTCGGCACACTGGCTTTGTGAGCTATGTGTTGCACGTGTTTTGTTTTGGGGTAGCGGTTGCTTGGGTGTCTGCTTTGGAGGTCTCTGCTGCTTAGGCCGATTTTTATTTAGAGCCTCCGAGTATGTTTTTGTGTGTTTATGTGTTTGGTTTGTTGTTGTGGTAGGTCTATGTGAGACTGGAATTGTAGTGACTGTGGTTTCCTTCTCCTATACAGACTTTAAAAGTGAATCTAAGTTGTGCATGCATTGACAAAATGGTAGCTCTAGATGAAATACAGGGCACACTCCTAGATTTCCCATTCAAGGGCACTTCACTCCTTACTGTCTTCCTTAACATAATATCCTCAAAGTTCACACAACTCAGGGAAAGTTAGGTTGGGAAGATTGCTTAACCATGTTTTCAACATAGTACAGTACGGGTTTGCTTTACATGACTGACTTTTTAAAATGTCGAAATTCTTATGGTCAAAAATATATGATAGATGTTTTAAAAAGTGGAACTGTTTGTACCGAGATCACAGTAAAATGAATATTGGGGAATTTGCCCTTTCCCCCACTGTAGAGTGATCTCAGAATTGGTATATATCATTAGCAGAGCCATGGGGGATACAGATGTACTTGCCCTCTGCAAAAACATTGTTTGCCCTGTTAGCCTATTTTCTGACTTTTTAAAACAGCAATCATATGGCTTCGACCATATGAATCTCAACATTTTACAAAGTTGATCATGTGAATTAGATCTAGAAGAGGACATAATCAACAGCTTTCGTTTTTGTGTCTTTGTTGCATTTTTTGAACTCTTTTACTGTGTTTCATCCCTTCTCCTCTACAATGCTGTGCCAGTAACAGTTTCTACAGTTGCAGCTTCTAATTATGTGACTCCATTACAAAATGTGACTTGCATTTACACTGTTTTCTATAAGGTTTTCTTTATCTGTAGTTTGGAAGAATATGGCTTTTTTTACATTTGCCATATTTGGCCATTAGGAGTTGCAGTATTTCTTGACTGTCACTTATAATACTTTTTCAGTCCTTGTGTTAGAACCTTGCACTGTAAGAGCTGAAAGTCAAAATCAAAATATCAGACACAAACATACAGTTGGTGATGTAATTACTACTGTGCATTATATAATCAGTCACATGCACAACTTTCAGCAGGGGCATCCCTTCATGGTACAGCTTAGCCTGACATTTATTTCAGAGTCACTCATCAATATTTAACTTTGTAAATGTATTCTTTATTTGGCAGTTTTCAGCATTCCAAGTATTACAGTTACAGCTTAAATATCTCCTATTATCAGCCCCACCAAAGTCACACACTTGCTTTAATAAATATCTTTTACCTTGTGAAATACAGAAACATTTTAGATAATATTCTCCTTCTTGAAAAGCCCCCCTGTACGATCTACATCATTATACAAATACCCTACTGCACCCCTATTCCTATTTCTGCATATTACCTAGGTATTTCAGACTATCACATGTTTATATAACTGCCATGTTGCCTTTTTGTAGAGAGAGAGTGAGAATGAAATTTATGATGACTGTTAAACAGTGCATTTTGTTGTTTGCATTTTGACAACAGAGTGTTCCTTCAGGGAACCTTCAAAATTAATTACTTTTGCAAAGCAGATCAGATGACTTGCTGAAGGTCCCATAGCCCCAATCCTTGGCATTGTGTTAATCTCCTTTCAGTAAAATGTGAGGCTTCCATATATTTCATTAGGTGCTATAGAACTTATGCTTATTTCATTTTTAGTGTTTTTTAAAGTTCTGCATTTTCAAAATGCACATTATATGTCCTCAATTCATGACCTGTCATGTATCCAGAAGGTTGAGTCTGTAGTCCCTGTTCCAAAAAAAAAAAAAAAAAAAAAGCTTAACTTCATTAGTTCATTGCAAATTTATGAAAATACAGAGTAAACATTCTGAACTTCACTGTATTTATGGGAGTACATTTAATTTGGCAAATGAAACTATGTAACTGTCAAGTTTCAATATTTTGACATGAAAGGCCCAGTTCTTTGAGTGCTCAATGAATTTAATAGAAGTCATTGTTAGTATCCAGACCACCATATATTTTGTAGTCTCAGAGGAGAGTATTTATGTTACAAAATAACTACCTTAACAAGATGTGAATAAGATATTAGACTTTTTTTACTTTAATTCATAAGGCAAATTCATAAAAATAGTAGACTGCATTTTCAGCATAAATACTAGAAGCCACCGCAGTTCTGAGCATGTGTTAAATTTGGAGAAAACAGCCAAAGAATTTTGGCAGCTTTATTTGCAAAGCAAATTACAATATTCACAGTTCCTCTCAGCAACTCACGAAACTGATATTAAATATTTTTCTTCAAAGAATGTATGCATCTCTATATGTTTTAATTATTGCTGTACTAATTGACGGTATATAGTACAAAACAAAATTCAGCAATGAATGACAGATACTTGTTTTGATTTTTCCTTATAGAAAGAAAACAGGAAACAAAACTTAAATAATTAATCCTAGACCTCAGTTATTCATTTAGAAGTAATAGGCTCTCTGTTACTCTATCACAAGAATGTAAATATCCCAGTGCAAAAGAAGAAAAAAATAACTCTTATAAGTACAACAATGTAGTCTAGTACTGATGCGAATATATGGTCTGTTAGGAAACAATAAAGAGTGTGTCTCTATATATCTCTATCTCTATCTACATATTTTTCTTTTCCCTAAGACTGATTATTACATTAATAACCTTCTCTTTTCCTGTCATCCACTCATAAGACAGCTCAGATAGCAATAAATGTGAACACAGTGCAATACAAGAGCTTGTGCTTTAAGTCATATGAGAGGTGGAAGGAACCCAATACATACAAAGTACAGTTGTGTACACTTATCATAAATGTAGATGTTCGAGTGTATTCACTGTTGCAGTCATGACATTTGGGTTATCTGCTTGCGGGTAGCCCTCAGTCAGCCTGATTAACAAAGTCTTGGGTCCTGTGTCGGTTGCTGTCCCTTCTTCCATGACGTCAGGTCGTCAGGGGTATAAAACATGCAGCCGATGCCATTACATCAGTTTTTCTTGCCTCGGATGTCAGTTCCCCCCTAATGGGGAGCAAATAAGTATGAAAGTACAATGATATACCTCCAACAAAAAAGCAAATACACAAAAAAGGCTTTTAAGCATAGTAAAGGAAAGTAGAGGTATAGCCAAAAGAAGTTAGGGTACTGGAGGGAGGATAACCAGGACTGCAACAGTGAATACACTCAAACATCTACATTTATGGTAAGTGTACAAAACTGTACTATGTTCTTCATGTTTCACTGTTGCAGTCATTACATTTGGGTAGATTCCCAAAGCTTTGGTTGGATGGAGGAATTTAGATAGCATTAGGACCAGCTATAAGGCCCTGCAAGACTACAGTGGCAAAGCCAGCTCTGGATTTAGAGAAAACTGGCAAATGATAATGCTTGGTGAAAGTATGTACAGAACTCCAGGTAGCAGCTTATAGGATGTCCATGGTAGAAGCGCCTCTGAGAAAGGCTGTAGAGGTAGATGCAGCCCTGGTTGTGTGAGGTCTGATCCCCTGGGGATAGGTTTTCCATTGTGCTTGTAGCAGAAATGAATGCAATGGCCTATCCATTTAGAAATGGTTTGCTTTGAGATAGCCTTCCCCTCTGCCCCTGCAGCAAATGCTACCAGCAGTTGTTCAGATTTCCTTTGAGGTTCACCAAGTAGAATCTGAGTTGTCTGTGCACATCTAAGGAATGCAGTATCCATTCCCCTTTGTTCCATGGATTAGGAAAGAAGGTTGGCAAATGAATGGACTGATTAAGAGCCACACTGGAATCCACCTTGTGCATGAAGGATGGATTGTTTCTGAGGGACACCCTGTCCGCATGAAAGATGATGAAAGACTCCACTGCCATAAGGGCCTGTAATTCAGATACCCTTCTAGCTGAAGTGATTGCTAAAAGGACAGCTGTTTTCCAAGAAAGAAAATTTAAGTCTGCAGTAGCAGCTGGCTTGAAAGGAGGTAGAGTAAGTTTCTCCAAAACAAAGTTAAGGTCCCAGGCTGGGGTAGGAGCTCTCCTGGGTGGTCTCATATTTTTGGCCCCTGTGAGGAACTGCTTGAGAAGTGGGTGAGAGAAGGGGGGGTTCTGTGTTATAATGAGCTGAAATGGCTGAGGCGTGGATTTTAATGGATTTTCTAGTGCTAGGCCTCCTTGCCTCTAAAATGATATCCATCACAGGTTTACTGAGGGGTGGTAAAGGAGAGATTATGTAATTAGCCAGGCTGCAAGGTTCAGTGTTGGAAGCTGAGGGTGCAGAATCTGGTTCTCCTGCTGAGACAATAGGGAAGGAGTTTGAGGCAGGTGCCATGGGGGTAACTGTGACACACTGCACATGAGGGGGTACCAGTGTTAGCGTGGCCAGTCTGGAGCAATCAAAATCATCCTTGGGTTGTCCTGTTTGGTTTTTAGTAGTACTTTGGAGAGCAGAGGCAGAGGGGGGAAGGCATAGACTGATAGGTTTTTCCAGATGAAGGACAGAGCATCAACTTTCCAGGCTTGTTTGTGGGGAGTCATTGTGCAGAATTTGTCCAATTGGTAGTTATGGGGAGAGGCAAACAGGTCTATACATGGGCTCCCCATTTGCTTGTCAACATGTTGAAAATCCTTGGTTTCAGTTTCCACTCGTGTGGTTCCATGAGGTTTCTGCTTAGCCCGTCTGCCAGTGTAACTTTCCTGGCAGGAATTGAGCTTGTAGGTGCACTTGGTAGCTCAAGGCTGTGTTCCACAATGCCATGGCTAGTCTGCAGAGGGGGTAAAAATGTGTACCCCCTGCTTGTTTATGTACCACATAACAGTGGTGTTGTCCATCTTTACCATTAGTTGTCCTGGAAGAATGTGGTCCTTGAAGGCTGTCAGAGCATTCTGTACAGCTAACATTTCTTTTTGATTGATATGCAGGTGCATTTGACTTTGGTTCCATTGGCCCTGAATACATTTCCCTGCCAGGTGAGCCCCCCATGCATAGTCTGATGTGTCTGTTGTTAGGGTTTGGGCAGCGGGGGGTGGTGGTGGTGTGAAGGGTAGTCCCTTGTTTTGGTGGTAGGCCTCTGCCCACCAAAGGAACTCTAGGCATAGACAAGGTATGATAGGACTCATTGCTTCTAGATCCTGAGAATGTTGACACCATAGGCTTTTTAGATACCACTGTAGTTTCCTCATATGCAGTCTTGCATATGGAATTAGAAGAATGCAGGAAGCCATGAACCCCAAGGCTTGCAGTATTTGTCTTGCAGATAGCAGGGTTTTTGTGGCCACTTGTTTGAAGTAGGTTGTCAAATGAATACGTTTCTCTGGCGTGAGGTAGGCCCTCTGAGAAGTTGTATTCAAGCTTGCTCCCAGGAATATAATTTGTTGACAGGGTACCAGGTATGATTTCTTTTTGTTTATGGTGTACCCCAGACAAGTTAGAACCCATTGTACAAAGGCCAGATGATTCAAAAGTATTTCCTGGCTTTCTGCCTGAATTAGACAATCGTCCAAGTATGGGTATATTTGAATATTTCTTTGCCTGCAAAATGTAATAACTGGAGCTAGGTACTTTGTGAATACCCTGGGTGCAGTAGATAAGCCAAAGGGCAGTGCAGAGAACTGATAGTGCGTGTAGCCTGCTTTGAAGCACAGGTATCTTCTGCAAGATTCCCTGATTGGGATGTGCAGGTAAGCTTCCTTTAAATCCAGAGTTGCCAACCAGGCGGCCTTGCCTAGCATAGGAAGCAGCTGGTGAAGAGTTAGCATCTTGAATTTTGGAGAACCACAAAGGTGTTTAGAGTAGACAGGTCCAGGATAGGACGCCATGAATTGTCTTTTCTGGGTACCAGGAAAAGTCTCAAGTAGAAACCTTGTCCCTTTTCCTCTTCTGGTACCAGTTGAATAGCCCCCATGCTTAAGAGAGAAAGTACTTGTTTTTGGGCCTCTGCCCACTGATTTGGGTGTAGGTCCAGCCACCTGCTTGGAGTTGTCAATGTGTGGAAGTGAAATCTGTATCCCTGGAACACTATATTTAAAACCCATTTGTCCTGGGTAATGAGTTCCCAGTTATTTGCATGAAGAGCAATCTTTCCCCCCAAAAGGGCAGTCAGTTGATAAGTGCTTGGAGATTTTAAAAGGAAGTCATTGAGACAGTTTACCATAAGGGGGAGTCTTATTACTCCCAGTTTTTGAAGTGGAGGCCCCCCACTGCTTAGTCCTGTGTGTCCCCTGGGACTGAAACCTGGGGTTTTTGCTGTGTCTGGGTTTGGCTTGAGAAGACCTGGAAGGGGCTGGAAAGAACCAATTCTTAGACAGCCAGTGCCTACTAAATCTAGGAGGCTGAACTTGTAAGAAATCTTTAACAGTTTGCATAGCTTTAGCTTTATCTTCCATCTTTTTAAGAACTTCCTCAGCCTTGTTGCCAAACAGGCGGTCCTGATTCAAGGGAGCATCCAACAATTTAGCTTTAACATGATCAGGCAAAGATTGCTCCTTTAGCCAAGCATGCTTTCTGAGCACAGACCCAGTAACAGCGGCCCTGAAAGAGGCCTCTAATGAATCAAAACCACATTGCAAAGTATGTTTTCCAACTTGTTCAGCAGAATGCATTAAATCCTGTAATTCTTTATTTTCCACACAGTCAGGAATCAACATCATTTTCTGTTTAAGCAATCCAATAACATGTTGCTGATACTTTAACATATGAAACTGGCAGTTTAAAGCCCTAATGGTCAAGGTTGCAGAAGTGTAAACCTTCTTACCCCATCTATCCAGCGCCCTGGAGTCTCTATCAGAAGGGGTAGGATTTTTAGCAGTAGAAGCCTTAATGCCCTTGGGACCCTGTGAAATAGTCTCTGGATCTGCAATAGGATTTTTAAAAAGGAACTTGTGTGACTCAGGGACCCTATAGTATCTGTCTGGTTTTCTGGGAGCAGGAGGCAAGGAATGAGGAGCCAAACTAGATTCCGAAAAAGTATCATCAACAATGTCTAGTACAGGATGAATAGCTAAAGGCCTATGCTGAGGTAGGAGTAAGAAATCCCTAAGCCTCTTTTTTGAATCAGAAAAATCCTGGCTTTCCCAGTGGAAATGCTCCCTTAGAGTTTCCTCAAAAGAAAAATCCTCTGGAGGGGAAGCAGAGGGAAAGGAGCCCTCTGCATCAGAATCCTCATAAGTAGATAAGGGCAAATCCAGATCATCAGAAGAATCAGAAAAAAACAGAATCCTGGTCAGAAGATTCATAAACCACTTCAGTCCTAGGCCTCTTAGAAAGGGAGGGGGGTTGGCTACCCCTGATTAGAGTTATTAGATCTTCAGCCATTCTTATTCTTTGTTTTTTTAGGCATAGAGGCCTGAGCATGTGGTCTGGACATCATTTTTTTAGGCATGGTTCGAGATTTAGGCCTAAGAGAAGAAGGAGGCATCAGTTTAATATGCAAGTCTGTAGGCCTGAATACACCCTCAGAAGCCGGTGCCTGCAAAGTGGCTCCAGACCCATCCAAGGTAAAGACATCCACGGGTTCCATAGTTGAAGCATCTCGTGGCATACTGGACTCTGAATGTGTCTCAGTAGAGGCCTGCGAATCAGACGTTGCGGGTATCAGGGGCTGCGAAAGCACCTCACTGAGTACCGGCGAACTGACGACTGGCTTAGGAGAAGCTTTGTTGGCAGTTTTGGACCTCGGTGGCCTATCTCTGTCTTTATCTTTGCATTTTTTTCAGAATCCCGGTAGTCGGATGGCTAACCAATGACATTTCTGGATAATTAAACCGAGAACTGAAATATTTAGAGGCGAAAATATACCCATGATGGATAGTGCGCTGATTAAATAAATCACAAAACTGACAGCAAGGTACATCGTGGTCAGGGAGCAGACAAAGAATACAGTACGGATGAAAATCCTTATGAGGTATTTGCTTTCCACAAGTAATGCAATTATTAACTTTTACTGACATCAGTAAGGAGCAAGAAAAAGTTTCCCCAACGGGGTACTTAGCTTTAGTTGAAGACTTCAGTTCTGAAACTCGAAATCGAAAATTTCAGGAGTTGGCCGACTTACGAACTGCTTCTGCTTCGGGCACTGCACGGCAAGAAAGATTGATGTAATGGCATCGGCTGCATGCTTTATACCCCTGACGACCTGACGTCATGGAAGAAGGGACAGCAACCGACGCAGGACCCAAGACTTTGTTAATCAGGCCGACTGAGGGCTACCTGCAAGCAGATAATCCAAATATAATGACTGCAACAGTGAAACATGAAGAACATCCTCAAAGAGAGGAGAGGAGAGGAGAGAATGGCTTAATAGAATGTCCTGCATCCCTTAATGCCACATGTCTTCTGACAAAAGTCCCCGTCAGTCCCTCTGTGCAACAAAAGCGATACTGTTTAATGCTAAATGCTGTCCAACTGTAGAGTATGTCATAGCTTCTAAACAAATGTCAGAACCTAATTTCTAGATAGTTGATTATCATGTTTTGTACATGCTAACTTTTTTCTAAATAGACATTTTCATGTTACATCTGCATTTAACATTTATTGCTGCTTCATTTTTGGAATGTTCTTATTTATGCACAGAGTTTATATTGGTTATTAAAGAGATCTCCATAACTTTTATTTATTTATCATAGGTTAACTGGGCTGCTCCACTGACCCTTTTTGACAACAACATAGGCCACAAGTGCAAGGGTAAATATAATATACATGTGTGGGCAATTTAATGTAGTCAATCACCTAGCATAGTTTTGGAAGTTGTGATGAAAGTGAAATGTGTAGAGAAAGCCTAAAGGAGGAACAAACAAACAAACTCCACACACACACAAAGTGACCAGCAGTCAGACATGAACCCTGGATTTTAGACCTTACCTCTCATGTATCTTGTCACCCTTATTTATTTATTTATTTATTTGTTTATTTATTTATTTTTGATCCCCTCACACCTCATCTTTACCATCCCAGCCTCCAGTACCCAATGTCTTTCCCTAGTCTTCCAGGTATTCTCCATTCTTCATTTTTGCTGAAGCTGGTCATGGATCTTGAGAGTGTCCTGGAGGCTTGTCTCATCTGTGCTTCCATCTTGGGAGATGTTTTATGTATGATAGGGAGGATAGCATGATGGCTGAGGTTTTTAACCTTACAGATGCAAGGTACAGGGTTTGATTCTCACATGGGGTAATTGGCTAGCCTTAAATGACCCCCAAGGGCAGTTAGCCTAGTACTAATCTATGAACCTATGACCTTATGTTTCCTTTCTTCACCCCCTTCCTTGCATGTTGATCATGTTCTAAAGCAACTCCCCTTCTTGGACCATGCCTCTCCTTAGGAAGCATATGCCTACCCACCTTGGATGGGAACACCCATCCCTTCCCTGCTGCTCTGTCAGTCATCTGAGTTGTTATCTGCACCTGGGTTGGTTAAGTCATAGTCACAGCTTTATCTTCTATGCCACAGGTGTGGCATATATACCTTGTTATCCTTGTGATGACTAATTAAATGGATGGAGTTTGAATCACATCAATGACATCAGTGTGAATAGGGTTCTAGATGGACACATAGCAATGGTCTCTTAAGTCACAAGACTGTTACCTATTAGGTTAAAAATAAAAGAAAGTAAGTGCACACAAGTCTAACTTGGTAAACTCAGTAATAAGTTCATAAAATGCAAACTGTCCTCAAGAGCATAAATGGAATAGGAACTGCTGTCATGATATGAGCTTTGAACATTCACCCCCAGCCCCCCCAGTTTAGATTGCACACAGGCCACTCACAGAGCTGTCTTTGGCCTAGCATCCCAGGTCCCACATCCATTGCCCCTTATCCATGGTAATTGCCTTTGTCATAAATTATTACTAACCTTAAAAGGGCTATCTTCTGTGACCTACTATACAGAGGCACAGTCAACTAATCTAAAAGGATGGCGAAAGCCAAACACGCTCTGGCTAGGCTTATAAATGCCCTAGGGCAGATAGCCTAGTATCAAGCTATGAACATTCCTAGGGAATCTGAGGTTGTGGAATGTGCGGTAGTTGTCATGCTGTCTGCTTTTGTATTGTGCTGTCCCTTTAAGGTTTAGTGGTTTTTGGGTCTGGAACATAGTGGCCGATGTGTGGCTATGTTCTGGGATCCAGGTAAATTTGTAGTATGTAAGAGTTTTTGGTAGAAATGTGGTTTTATTTAGTGTTTTGGTAAGTTGTAAGAGTAAATTAGGGTAGGTAGGAGAGTGTGTGTGTGTGTAGGTGTTGAGAGTGGTGATTCTTTTACATGTGTAGTGTGTGTGTTTCTCATGGGTATAAGTGTGTGTGTAATGGGAGTGTAGGGTATGTAGAAGTAGGTGTGTTGTTTCTGTGTTAGTGCAACCTTGGAGTTGGCTTATATAAGTAGCAGGGGTGTGGTGGGTTGGGGGGTGCAGGGGGACTTGCCCCCTGCTTTAACATATGGTAGTTTATGTGCTTTGAGTTTGTTTTTTGTTTTCTTTTTATATCGGGGGCAGTTGGATCTTCAGTTGTGTTGTTTTTTCCAGATGTGAAATTCTGTATTGTCCGTTTTTGCTTTTCTGGCATTTCAGCATTCTGGTCTTGAGATACTGAAATTCAGTATTTCAATATTTTGAGATTCAGAAATGGACCCATATACACACAAACAAATATCAAGATTTTTATTGTCTGTGCCATGCTGCTCAACATGGAATTGTGCAAACAACTAAAACAGCAGATGAGCATCATGTTAGGGGTTTCTGCACCAGTAAGAGGAACAGCAGAAGAGCAGAGTTGTGTTTCATGGAAGAAACATGCAGCAGAAGTATCACAGCTGAGGCCGACGTAGGCACAATACATTGCAACTCTGGCAAAAAAGCAGCTTCGGGATCACACATTTGGGTCACAATATAGAATAAAATGGTGTATGCATTACCACACACATGCTATGCAGGGTAGTGCATGGGTTAACCTTGCTGTGCATTAGGTATCACCACAATGACACAGGTTTGGTGGTGGGGAAGACACAGTTATTATTACTAGATCACTTGTACAGGTGGAGATATAGTGACAAGTAAGTGTAACACTGTGATATGGGATAGGGTCATGGGAAGTGAACAAATTAGCCACAAATGCTGGAAAGTTGTGGCTAGCCAGAGATTGCATCCTACAGTGCTGGGGGTGAAGCTGCAATGAAATAACCATTGGCAGTGTATGCAATCCTTGATAGGGAAGAAGATAGAGATATAGGACTGTGTGCATGCACACTGATGAGGCATGCTGTGTATATGCTCCATGATGAGACATGTTGTGTACCTGCACCCTGATGATACATGCTGTGTGCATGCAGCGTGATGAGCATGCTGTGTGCATGCACCCTAATGAGGCATGCTGTGTGCATGCACCCTAATGAGGCATGCTGTGTGCATGCACCCTAATGAGGCATGTTGTGTGTTGAACCTGGTTTGTGCCCTTGTCCATGCCCTAGCTGATAACCATTACCAGGATTAGTAGGTTCTATGCCCACAGGTAACAAGGAATGGAATGAACTATGACATCACACATGTGTAGTCTGATAAGACATTCCATGTATTCAGCCAGAGGACCACCATTGCACATGATGTGGTCATGTTCACAATGAAGGGTGGCACACTGGCTGTCCATAGGCAGCAGTGGTACTGCCTCAACAATGATCATGTGGAATTAATGAAATGAGATGGTCTCTGTCTGACCACTTTGCATCCAGAACCTCCCATGGTCATGGTCATAGACCATTTGGCCTGTGGTGATAGACTAGATAGCAGTTGCACTGTGTCTCATGGAGGCATGTATGGAGGCCACTATGGTGAAGACATTAGACATAGACACTTGAAAGTTTTGGCTAGCCAGGGATTGCATCTCTCAGTGCTTGGATGAAGCTGCTATGAAGGACCATTGAATGTATGAGCAGCATTGTATCCTACCTCTCCATATACTCTGTGTCCTGTGCAGTAAGTGCAAGTTACATCCTCCAAGCCATGGAGCACACTCACCATTTCCACAATGTTGTGGGAAGCATCTCTCTGTGTACAGATCGCTGACCTGCACATCCTCTGGTTAATGCCAAGTGTCATACCCCTGTCAGGGCAGTCTTAGAGACATAGCACATTCTCGAACAATTATCCCCTGTGAAGGGTATGTACACCTCAGTGGCAGTGTGCATTTCAGATGCTGTTTGCACTGGTGAAATGGGTGCAGCCAGTGAGGGATTCTCAGGCACAAGATTTCTATGTGCTCAGTCTGTACCTCTAGAGGTGCCTCAGTAATGATTAGGATGTGGGTGACTCCTCCCTCTGCAGTGTTGCAAGCAGTTACACTCTTTCATTGAAACATGCTGTTTGCCTTTTGCTGTCCTCATCAGCCACAGGCACCCTGCTGATATCAGGCCTTTGTTGTTCTGTTGAATATTGGTATTACTCCTGGAAAGCTGTAAGCCGAGGCGCTTGAGTTTTGAGTTCTTTATTAAACCTGTGTTTGTGCTGTGACCAGTTGTGGATTTCTTCTTGCTGCTGTTCTTCAAGTTGTTACATACTTTGTTGTTCTGTTGTGCTGGACCTTCCACCAGAGGAAAGAGTGAAAGTATGAACACATATGACATTAATGGCTTCCCCTATACGTATGCTCCTGTAACTCCCTTGATGAATATAGTGCTTCACATTAAAACACAGGTATCGCATATGCTGACGGACTTACCCTGTCATGCATTTTGTTGCAGTTGCAGGCCAGAGGTGTCTGGCAGAACAGATATGCAAGTGAATATTAGTAAATTCTTCCCTTCAAACATGTGCAAGTGGTGGGCTCTCCTGTACTGGGCATTACTTAGCTGATGCGTTTCTTGTTGATGGGCCAGTAGTTGGTGTCATCCAATCATCTACATACAAGTTACAGCCATGTATGAGCAGCTGCTTCCCTTGGACAGTAAGTGATACCAAAAACTCTTCAACCTCAGCAAGCCACTTAAGTGCTGTTGTTTCACCTTGTAGTTGATTTATCTGTTGCAATTTCACATGCATTTCCTTTTGCACCCACATCACTCACATTCTGTATCAGCCCTACCAGATCTTGTCCCAGTAATGCTTGTCAGCAGCATCCTTTACACAGGATGTGTATATCATTTGTGCAGAGGGTCTGCAGTACCACTTTATTCTCTTGGCAAATTAATCTCTTAGGGCTTTGCCACCTTCAAATGGCACTGTCAGTGTCTCTACACCTGTAGGCTAAAGATGACAGTCAGTGGGAATAAATGCTACACTGTGGGATGCACAGAAACTATGGCCACAGCCCCCTTTTTATAAAACTGGTTATCAGCTGCAGTTAATGTTATGCATAAGATCCCCATTTATGTGCCAAAGCTATTGGTTATCAGCTGCATTTAGGGGTACACACTGATCCCCCCATTTAAATACTGTAGCCATTGGTTATTAACTGTAGTTAGTGCTGTGCAAGAGATCCCCCATTTATGTACTGAAGCTATGGGTTATCAGCTGCAGTTAGTGGTAAACATTGGTCCTCCCCCACTTTTACATACTGTGGCCATGGGTTGGGGCACTACCTAGTAGTCTGGTGGTTAGGATTCAGTGCTCTTACCACTGCAGCCTGGGTTTCATTCCCAGACAGGGAAGCTTCAATGGGTTTTGAGGAATGGGTTTAGCATAATGCTTAAGGTCTTCATCTCATAAACGTAGGATACAGGGTTTGATTCTAACCTTGGGTTATTGGCTAGGCTTAAAATGGCCCTTCAGGGCAGTTAGCCTAGTATTGAGTTATGCAGTTAGTGCTATGGATAGGATCCCACATTTATGCAGTGAAGCTGTGGGTTATCAGCTGCAGTTAGTGGTACACACTAGTTCCTCCCTCCCCATCTGCATGCTATAGCTAGGAGTTACAAGCAGCAGTTACTGATATGCACAGCTTCCTCTCATTTGCATGTTGTAGTCATGGCTGTCAGGGGGTCATGACACCCCACACTACTTGTAGCATTCCTTCTTCATGGTTTACTGCATTCTCTGTTTGACACCCCCCCCCCCAAACCACATTCAGACAGTACAGTAACAAATCAGTGTCATCTGTTCCCAATTACTCATACGCCATGACAGATGCCTCATTGCTACTGTCATCCACCAGAAAGTTTATTTACTTTACCAAGCAGGGATCCTTCCTTAAGTATGGGAAGTTCCACATCTAACGAGATTTACTGAATATCCTCTAGTTCTATGGCTGGAAGGATCGCCACATGAAATGACCCCACCACATTATACTGTGCTAACAAAACCAGTTGGTATGGTGGTTATGGTAATGAAGTAGTTAGTTCCGCTGTTCCTAAATCACAGCTACTGTGAAGTGACCTGTTAATACATTTTATTTATTTATTTGCTTGTTAACCAGATTGGTCCAACTGATCCAGAAGCCCATTTTCAATGGAGACTCGAGGAGAAAAGCTCCATTGTAATACATTAAAAAATGATAAGTACAAAGCCATACAAAATATGAAGGGATGGTAACATAAGGCAGTAATAATCAGTTGCATAAGACAGAGAAATCATGTAGAAAGTAGCGCAGGGTGATAAAAAAAAATCAAGAGTGGGATAATATACTACAGTTAATACAAGGCCTGTAAATGTAAAGGTATTGCACTAACGTCTTATGGGTACAAAAGGGGATAATATACTATAGTTAATACAAGGCCTGTAAATGTAAAGGTATTGCACTAACGTCTTATGGGTACAAAAGGGGAGAATATACTACAGTTGATACAAGGCCTGTAAATGTAAAGGTATTGCACTAACGTCTTATGGGTACAAAAGGGGATAATATACTATAGTTGATACAAGGCCTGTAAATGTGAAGGTATTGCACTAACGTCTTATGGGTACAAAAGGGGATAATATACTATAGTTGATACAAGGCCTGTAAATGTAAAGGTATTGCACTAACGTCTTATGGGTACAAAAGGGGATAATATACTATAGTTAATACAAGGCCTGTAAATGTAAAGGTATTGCACTAACGTCTTATGGGTACAAAAGGGGATAATATACTACAGTTGATACAAGGCCTGTAAATGTAAAGGTATTGCACTAACGTCTTATGGGTACAAAAGGGGATAATATACTATAGTTGATACAAGGCCTGTAAATGTGAAGGTATTGCACTAACGTCTTATGGGTACAAAAGGGGATAATATACTATAGTTGATACAAGGCCTGTAAATGTAAAGGTATTGCACTAACGTCTTATGGGTACAAAAGGGGATAATATACTATAGTTGATACAAGGCCTGTAAATGTAAAGGTATTGCACTAACGTCTTATGGGTACAAAAGGGGATAATATACTATAGTTGATACAAGGCCTGTAAATGTGAAGGTATTGCACTAACGTCTTATGGGTACAAAAGGCACCTCTAGAGGTACAGACTGAGTACACATCATCTAGCCATAGACATGAAGGTCAACATGAAGCATGTCACCTGTATGCTTATGCATATGCCATGTGCACACCTGTTGTACTACAGTGCAGTGCTGCAGTCATGCTAAATTTACCTGGTGCAGTAATATGTTGTGTGAAACATGATTCAGAAACACACATGATCGTGTGCATGGGAATACTGTTTTGCTGCTTGATTGTACCTGATTGGTTTACTATGGCTACTTCAAGTAGTTGATGGTGCAAGACGTTGGCTTGGGTGCCAGCAGAGACCAGGATTTTCCTGCTCTTCCTGCACAGAACTTCAGAGAGCACCATCTGGGTCTTTTTGATGGCCTACTGTATAAAGTCGATTCCTGCCAAGAACTTGCTGGAATGTTGAATGAATCTAGTGGTTTCATGCATTCTAGAGATCACTGCTGGCATAGGTTTGGCAGTGTGAAGTAGCATCACTTCTACTGGCTTCACCATTGTTAGACAGAGGTTCCAAAAACTGAGCCTAAAATGTTTTACAAGCATTTTTCAGTACCATTGCCTTTTACTACCTTAGATGTTTCACATGTATGCTTATGAGTATATCTTTCTTTTCTAGTGTAGCAGGACTGGCAGCTGAACATGATTGGTTGCAATAGATGGTGGGAGTATCTCTCTCTCTCTCCCACAGCAGCTGGGTTTATATGATGTCCATGTCAGTCAACTGTATAAGTGATGTAGTATTTGTAGCATATGTGTTTGATATGTTTCCCATTGCATTGTCATTCTGCATATCCAGTTGTGGAGGAGGAGATGGTGAGGCTGTGGTCGTCACTGTCTGTGCCATCCAATCCTAATGGTATTTATTCTACTTCTCTGCAGAAAAGTGATGGCTTCCCTGATGGAGGTGACCTCAAGTGGTACCTGTTGTCCTCTGTGTCTGATTCTTTAAGTTGTGGAGACTTGTCGCTGTTAAGATGAGCCAACAGCTGCTTACCTCCCTCAGAAATGTGGAGCACCTTCTGGTGTGACCGGTAGAGTTGCCTGACTGACAGGCTCAACTCACTGGGCCACTACAGGAGCAGCCACGTTGTAGTTCATACCAACACTGGTAGCTCTATTGTTTCACTGTGCCACCATTCTTACCCCAATATCAATAGTGTACATGGCTCTATGGTGATACATTGTGTAATGCAGTGTGGATTATGTGTCTGTGCTTCCATACCTTACTGCAACATCCATCACGCTGGTAGTTCTCACCACTGTAGTGCTGCTGTCACCATAGTGCAACTTATTGTTGTTCATCCCTTGTATCTCTGCACCTGTCTTTACTTACATGATCTTTGCCAACTATGCAGGCACTACTTAATGCCTAATACATTTATCACTGGCTATATAGCTATCTGCACAGAGACTCTGTAGTCCGTGTCTATGAATCCAGCCTGCATACCTGCACTAGTACCTTCTATACTAGCAGGCTTCATTTTGCAGTTATTGATTTGATTCCTTTACGCTCACATTCAGTGTGATTCTGAACATGTCACTTAGCCAACTATTCCTACTGCTTTACTCCTGAAAATATACATATGTGCCTAGTGGATCTTTTCTTATTAACAGACTCATCAATATTACTAATGTGCAAGTGAATGGGGCTGATACTTAACATACCTTGTCAGGAAATAACTATGTTAATATCTCTGTCTTCCACAAAGAAACTCCATAAAAGAGATGTTGGTAACCATGGCAATCTAGATCTATACAGCCTGTGCCCATCTGAAAGGTCTAATGTTCAGAGATCAGTGAAAAATAAAAGAATCCAAAGCAATTCCTACTGAATGGCAGCCGGCATATGCAGTACCTTATACGGTATATTTGTATTAGCTCATTTTTATTAACTAGGTTAATACCATTAAGCCAAAGGGACCACTAGAGTGAAACCTGAGAAGAACATCCCAAAAATAACAAATCTAGGGCTTTACCATGTGAAAATAATAAATCTACTCACAACCATTTTCCCTGTTCTGTCTGTCTGAGCAACCAACTTGTCAGCCATTTAAGAAGCCAGAACAATACATCTCTTTACCTACACTTTGGTTTTTATATCAACTTTATTTTCCTAACAGACTTTTGGAAGAAGATGACTATCTGACCCATGCAGTATCAATTTTTTACACTTCTACAGATTGCTGCAGGATTGCTTTTTATTCCTTGCCACTATGGTTTTCATAAATGTAATTGTAACTTTTTAGAAGTATTCATCAGCTATGCCCACACAACTGGAGTGGGTACTTTTCAGAACTCTGTCACACTTCCAAGATGGAGACTCTTTCTTCCATTACCTGCGGATTATTATACCTCATTAGCATCTTATATTGAAACCTCTTTTTAAGAAGGTGCTGTTTTTTCCTTCTGCAGCTGACCATCAGCTGCTGCCAGCTCCTGTTCTCATTAACTGGGTCTACTGGACACACCTAAGCTTTCTCCAGATTCAACCCAGTCCATGTCTGTGGCCATTGAGGAGATCCTGGAATCTGGTTCAGTGTCATATTGCTGCTGAGGAGTGTACCTTGCCAACTCTGCAGTCTCTGCCCTCAGGAGGTACATGCATACCTTCATGCATGAACGACCTCTCAGTGTAACTTGGCAGCTCTGCAGTCGCTGCCCTCAGGAGGTGCGTGCATGCTTCCATGCATGAACGACCACTCAGTGTAACTTGCCAGCTCTACAGTTGTTGCCCTCAGGAGGTGTGTGCATGCTTCCATGCATGAATGACCTGTCAGTGTAACTTGCCAGCTCTGCAGTCACTGCCCTCAGCAGGTATGTGCATGCTTCCATGCATGAATAACCTCTCAGCTAAGTGGCTCACCACTTATGCAGTGTGGATCTGACCAGGCTTTTACACTGCTTATTGTAGTAAGCCTAGGCTGCCTTCCTATCTACATGATTGGCCAGCTGACATCAACCTCTCACTCCCATCCTTCCTCATTGGTCCCTCCAGTGCACATGCCACTAACTGAATGTGGGTAATCAGGGGCACAGTAAGAACTTTGTCCATCTGAAGAATGGGTCTACTTCTTAAAATGATATTTTGTTTGGCAGAGGTGACCCTCAAGTAAATTTCTTGAAATATTACAATGCCACCACTGTTTGCACACGTGATAAACAAAAACAGAAGTGTTTAAATACCTTTAGTTGTATAAACATCCTTTTGTGGTGTTGTCACTATCTTTACAGCCTTTGTCTGCATGGATTTTTCATTTTTCTTGCTTTACCCTGTGGATCTTTTGGGAGAAAATCTTTAAAAATAATATAGTTATGTGCTTAATGCTTAAAAAGTTCAGGGTTTGGAAAAAAACTGGTAGTGTCACAGTGTTGTTCTAAGCTATCAGTCATATTTATTGGCTTGACATTACAAGTATGGTTGATTTTATGCATTTTACTAAGAGCTATAGAATGCAACTGTAATTCATTCATTCATATATTCATTTAAGAAAGTCAGTGTGCACATTTTTAGTAAAATAAATATTTTAAATGCATTAATGTGAACTACAGCTGTCATCTTTTTTTACCATGGTGTATCCTTTGTTCCTTTGTTACTGCCTTATGGCCCATGTAGTGGCTGAAAAGGGTCACTTATGAGAGCCCCCCCCCCCCAGTAAACAAACATAAATAAATACATTTTCTGAGTTGCGAGAGATTCCTTCCAAGCCTGCTGTGATTTGTTTGATACCATATTCATCACAAATGCTTATTGTAGTTTTATACAATAAGTCTTCAGAAGGAGTTTGCAGTTCCTATAATTATACTGTTTTTTTGCAGCTCATATGATTGGTTAATTGATTTTATTTATTTAACATTTGTTAACCGGGAATGTCCGACTTGGAACAAAGTAAATTTTCAGCGGAGGCCCGGGGAGAAATGCCCCAAATACATGTCTTTGTAATGTGGGAGGAAACTGGAGCACCTGGAGGAAACCCACACGAATGCAGAGAGGACATGCAGACTCCACACAGAAGGCACCCCAGCCGACAATCAAACCGGAGAACCTCTTGATGTGAGATGACAATGCTACAGCTGCACCACTGCGCTGTTGATGCTGCTACAGTGAATTCTAAGGTTAAAGGGTATCAGACTATTACAATCTGTATCAGACTATTTACTTCCCAAATGAGAGTAAATATTTGTTATTATTAAACATTATCTTAAAGAATAAGGCCAACTCTTTGAAACATAATATTTATATGTCTCATTTTTATTATATGCGTCATATTTACTCAATTTGTATAAGGGATCTTTATATCTGAACAGGACTGCTATGTGTTATTATTGCTTGTCTGTTACAGCAATCCATTCTGATATTAGGATAATGTATGTTATAGACAGTAGTGGGCATTGTGAATTAATTTGCAAATAATGTTTACGGCGCAGAAAAAGCTGTTCATTGATGCTGCAGTTTGACTAATGATGGCTGCAATTCTGTATCATCTACATGTGAGTGCATCTGAATTATAAGGTAACATAAAATAGTAAAGTACTTTTTCAATTTTTAATTCACAGTGGTTTGTAATCCATACATTTACAATCATAGGTGGATATAATAAGTTCATAGATTCACAGGTGTTTATTATGGTAATGACCACAAGGGCCTTTTTAAGTCTAACCGTGCATCCCAAATCTCTGACAAGTTCTGGCACTCTTAATAAGTGTAAGGAGGGGCTTTGGAGATGAAACATTTACAAGTAGGGGCCTAGGAGAACCATTTACAAGCAGTCTGTGTTCATTAGAGACATAGGTGGCAAACCAGGGGCGAATTTCCTGTTCCCCATCCAATTGCCCAAATTCACTTAAATTGGGATAGGCAGGAACTCTGCTTCATGTAGTATAATTCTAACAAGAGTTTCAGTGGGAAAGAATTACATGTTTTTTACTCTTTGTAGAAACATGACATATGAAAAACAGTATTTGTTGTTCCCAGAATAGAATGCCACAAAATATTGTGCACACACACATATATGTACATATATATATATATATATATATATATATATATATATATATATATATATATATATATGTATATATATATATATATATATATATATATATATATATATATATATATATATATATATATTTGTTTTGCTTTGTGTGAGTTCAGAATGTAGTTAAATATAGCTCATTTTTGGAGTTCCACATTTCTTACTAATAATCTTGCTTTTCACTGCCTGTGCGATAGCAGCATACATTCATTGTTATCTAATGAATTAGAAGGACACTTAACGCGGACCCCTATCTGCATGCTAACTACACCATTTTACTATAGTGCAAATACATTATCCTCGGTTCACCCTAAAAGTTGGCTTATGTGTCTTACCTGGTTAAAATGAAGGCAAACATGCAAGTGTGTTTGAAAAATCTGTCTTTCTTTAGATTCTGAGGAGATTACTTCTTTTTGTATCCCTCAGAAAAGTAATCTTAGGTTCATAGGATCATAGGTAGGTACTAGGCTATCTGCCCGAAGGCATTTATAAGCCTAGCTGGATTGTGTTGGCTTTTGCCGCCAGCTTAGATTAGTTCCCTGTGCCTCTGTCCAGCAGAGCCATTGAAGTGATCCCTGGAGAAAACTTTCTGTTTCCCATCCACTCATCAAGGTTTCTCTTGAAGAGGGTTAGCAAAGAGCTCTGATTAATGTAGATTGGAATCTTGTTCCAGAGCATGGGAAGTCTGTGGGACAGGAATCTATCCCTCCAGCACATCCTATTTATTGTTGTGGTGAGGTTTAGATCCCTGGAGCATGTGGTTCGAGGGGATATGGTTTTCTTTAGGTGGAGCATGTCCATCAATTCTGGGTTGGACATGGCCTTGTATGTCAGGCAGAGATCACCTCTGAGTAGGTGGTATGTAACCGAGTACAGCTGGAGTTTCTTCAGTCAAGCTGCATAGGGCATCTGCTTGAGGCCAGTGATCCTCTTGGTGAGGTACTTCTGTGATCTTTCCAGTTGTTGTAGGTGTCTTGTAAGGTACATCCCAAATGGGGCATTGTACTCTATGATGGGACTGATGAGTGATGCATAGAGGGGCCCAATAACCTCTTTTGATCTGGATGCAAACCCTTTTGTGATTAAGTGGGCCACATAGAAGGATTTTCTAACCACTATGGCAATGTGATTATCAAAGGAGAGGTTACTATCTACTTGGGTTCCCAGATCTCTTATTACATCTTCCGTATTTAGGGGGCTACCACCTATGTGGTAGTTTGTGGGTACTTTGTTTTTTCCAAAGGGGATGACTATGCACTTTTTGGCATTTAGCTTGAGGCCATGGTTTTGACACCAGGTATCTGTCTCAGTGACCCTTTTGGAGGATGTCTGTGTCAGCTGGAGAGTCAATTATAGCCCCTAGTTTGCAGTCGTCTGTGAACTTGGTCAGCTGTAGTCCTCCTGTACTTGCCTGTACCTCTGAGAAGTATATGTCGAACAGGAAGGGTTCTGGGACTGAGCCCTGGGGAATGCCCCTTGTAACCAGTTTAGAGTCAGACCTAGCTCTTGCAACTCTTACCATGTATGTTCTGTCCATGAGCCAGTTGGCAACCCATCTCGTGATGTAGGGGTTTATGTTCAGGCTGGTGAGCTTGTCTATAATACCTGAGTGGGGAATGGTGTTGAAGGCCTTTGCAAGGTGTAGGTAGGCTGTGTGGACCACCTTTCCCTCATCTATAGCCTTGGTAACTGTCTCAAAGAAGTCCACCAGGTTTAGGAGGCATGATCTGCCCTTAACAAAGCCGAACTGGGTATGGTCCAGCGTTTGGAGGTTTCCAATGTCTCTGTTAATGAGATCCATGATGATGCGCTCCATAGCTTTGCAGACCAAGCAAGTCAGGCTTATAGGGCAATAATTCCTGGGGTCCGTTGTGGCTCCTCCTTTGTAGAATGGAATAACCATTGTTGTGTGCCACTCTGTGGACACGTAGTCTGTGGAGAGGCTGAGTTCAAACAATGTGTTTAGGTGAGGGGTTAGTTCATCTTTGAGCTCATGTAGGATGCAGCCTGGGACACCATCCAGTTCTATTGATGCTGTGTTTTTGGCTTTGGAGAGGGCTGTTTTAACTTGAGTGTCTGTGATTTCAGGGGCACTACATTCTTCTGGTATAGTTATGGGTCCTTATGGGGGCGAGAGGGGGGTGAAGTTTGCACTGAACCTGTCTGCCAGGATGTTGGCTATATCGGTCGGTTCAGTGTATTTTGTGCCATTCTGCACTAACCCTGAGCAGATCTGAGAATTGCCACTTAGATTCTTGACATAGCTAAAGAATGCCTTGTGGTTATCTTTGGAGTCCATGGCAATTTTTCTTTCGAAGTTAGCCTTGGATGATTTTATGAGGGAACATAGTTTATAGCTGATACTGATCAGGGATGTCTTCCCTTCTTGGGATTTTACTGTTTTCTGTACTAGTTTCCTCCTTCTATTGTATAGCTTGTTTATGGCAGGGGTCCACTAGACTGGTTTACTTTTCTTGGAGCAGTGAGTCTTGGTTTTGTTTGGGATAGCATGATCCATGCATTCTTGTAGGTGCCCGTAGAGTGCATTAGTAAAGGATTTTGCAGCTTAGATAGCATTATCCTTTAGCATGGGGGCTTTGAAACTTCCCACAACGGTCTTAAGTAACATGAAGTTTGCTTTTGAAAAGTTTTTCACGGGGTGGTGGTGGAATGTGGATATCCAGAGTGATTAGTTTATGGTCAGATCTAACCAGCAAGGAGTTGTCCTCCAGTGTGGAACACTGGTCGCCCATGTTGGTGATGACCAGGTCCAATATGTTGTCATCTCTGGTTGGGGGTGTTGACCAATTGATACAGGGCATTTCAGTTTATAAATTCTAGGAAATGTTGGGCAAGGGAGTTTGTACTTGAGTAGTTCTCCCAGTTAATGTTTGGGTAATTGAAATCACCCAATATCAGGGTGTTTGGTAGGACCTTTATGTTTCCCAATGTTTCCAGGAATGCAGAGTGGGGGTCCTGGGACATGGTGGGTGATCTGTAGCAAGCTATAATTTCAATAGCAGTTTTTCCCATTGTTAGTTGCACGTGGATGCTCTCTGAAGCATTGTGCCACTAACCTGCTGGAGGTGTGGGTATCCGTGATGAATATGGATACTCCCCCACCTTTTGTATTTCGGTCCGGGTTTTGTGGCCGAAATGTATGGTATGAGTTGTAGCCTGGTAGTGCTGGGGTGCTCTCTGGTGCCTTAAAACAGGTTTCTGTTACTGCACATATATAGATTTTCTCCATACTGAGGAGTGCCTCGAGTGCATGCATTTTGAGGTTTAGACTTCTGGCATTGAGTAGCATTGCCCTCAGTTTTTTGTTACTTGTGCTATTTATGGTGGTGGGTTTGTCTTTTGAGCCTTGCCTAAAAAAGGCACTATGGGGGTGGCAAGAGCCTTGTCCAGTATTCGAAAGCCTAAGTGTGACGGGTGCAAGCTGTCTAGCGAAGGACAGTGGCTTGTTGAGCATGTCATCCCAGGCTGACAGATATTGGATCCCCTGTAAATGACACCAGAAGCTTAGCCAATTGTTGAAATTGATATTTTTTTTCTCTATACCATGGTATCATTCTTGGTGAGGGCAGGATGCTACTCAGTGTCAGGGTCATACCGGCCTGGGCTACATGATCAGAAAGGTCCTCCATGTCTCTTTTCATGTAGTCCAGGGAGGTAAATCTCAGGTCATTCACACCAACATGGACAATGACAGAGTCATATTTGTACTTGTTTTGGAGTGACCTGAGTGCTTGTGTTATGTGGCGGATCCTGGCACCCAACAGGCAGCTAACAGTAACCTTCTCCTTGTTCAGCCTAGTGAGTGGGATATCAGTGTGCCTGACTATGAAGTCACCTATTACTAGTGTGTTGAGTATGTTAGTTTGCCTAAAGGGCTGTGATTGTGTGGCACAATGGTTTTGTGAAGTATGTGTTTTATGGTTTGTGTTGGAGGGTGGAGGTTGCTTGGATGTCTGCTTTGGAGGTCTTTGTTGCTTTTGAAGATTTTTATTTTGAGCCTCCGAGTATGTTTTCTTGTATTTATGTGTGTTTTTTGCCGGTGCTGGTTTCATAGGTCTATGTGAGACTGGTGGTGTGATGCAAGTAATTCCCTTCTCCTCTTGACTGCCTGGTCCAGTCTTGGGTTGAGAGAGCTTAGCCTTCAGTTTGGCTGTATAATTGCATCTCTCGCATGTATTAGTGTTTGGTGGAAGGAGGAGAGGGTTGTCTCTCTACATGAGGCAATTGTAACATTGCCTCAAAATGCCCAGATACACCAGTTGGACTAGAGAGTACACCTGAAACTGCCCTTTGGACATGCCTGGATAGGTACAGTGAGCTGTTTTACTGATTGGCTGGTAAGGTCGAATAGAGAGCCTTGTCCTTCTCTACAGTATAGGGGGGTCTAGTGCTAAGGTTTATTAGTGCTTGCTATGAGTTTTGAGCAATTACCGGGATAAGAAGTGAATGGTTTGAGTGTTTAAGTTAAAGTTTGTCTAGTTCCAAGGGAAAATTAAAGAGTAGACTTTGAGGAACTGGGAATAGTTATACCCTAGCTAACTGGTGCTGCCTGGCATGCAAAACCGCACACATGCTGGTTTTATAGCAGGGAAATGAAAGACAGAGAAATTAGCCCAAAATGGCCAATAAACTACTAATTTCTGGGCTGAAACCACTCCTCCAGGGACAGACAGGCTGCTCGAAACTCCCTCTTTCACAGTAAGCAGAGAAACTTCCTTCTATCCAAGTAAGGTATGGGCAAACACAGAAACTTGTAACACAGCCCTGAACTCAGCACTAACCTGAAAACTGGACTATACTAGCTTAGAATGGCGGGAAAACAAGTTTTTTTTTTGTTTTTGTTTTTGTTTTTTTTTCAGAAAATAAAGCAGATACAATAAAAACACACTTTAAATGCACAGCAATGGCTATCACACTTGAGTGTGTAGCCTACAACAGTTAAACAGGTAATTTAAACGGAAAAACAACTTGGTTAAAGTGCAGGCAGTAAAGTAAGTACCATATGTACCTGAAACAAGCTTTGTAAATCACAGAAACTCTAGAAAATCGGCGTTTTAGGCAGAATTAGCTAAAGCTAAAGCTAAGGAATTAGCTAATCTGTTGAAGACGTGAGAAATATAATTTTGGAAGAAAAAGCACAAGGAACAAACAGATGTAATTAAGAGACAGTAAAGATAAAAAGCTCCTTTTTGGTGCAGGAATATTGCTTGAGGGATATCTGTACAATTAGCCTAGCTGCTAATTATAGACAACTCATTGACTTAATGTCAGGAAGTGATTCTTCTAAGAGTGATGAGTCCTTGGGGGCCACTTTAAGAAAAACTGGCAGTTTAACACAGAGGGCCAAGGCTATGAACTAGTAATAGGATTTATCTTATGGTCTTGGGTTTGATTCCCCTTGTTCTCCATTTGCAAACCTTGCAGCACTGATTAAGTTGCTTAGCCATTGTCCTTGAACTGCCTCTGAAAAAGATGTATTTATTTATTTATTTATTGCATTTGTTTACTGGGAAAGTCCACTGGGCCTGAGAAGAGTCCATTTTCAGTGGAGGCCCGGGGAGAAAAGCTCCACATATAGTTACATAGACATATAGTTACAGATAGATAAAGTATTAACACGTTGTATACAGTATATAATGCAATAGTATTGCATACTTAAAGCATAATTATAAAAAAAATGTTAGAATACATAGAATCACTTGAAGAAATAAAGTACAGTTATTTTTACTTAGGTGCATGTGAAAGTGAAAAAGTGTTTGAGAGTAGGTGAGATGTAAGGAGAGATAGTTGAGCGCAGTACAGAGAAAAAGAGAGATTGAGGCAAAAGGGTTAAAGTGTGGATAGCAGAGGCTAACGTGACAACAGAAGGAGTACATTTCAAAGTAAAATGTGGGATAGGCTAGTTATCCAGTGGGAGAGAGTAAGTATTCTGAGAAAGGTTAGGTTATGGAGTAGACCAGGGGTGGGCAAACTTTTTGATTCGTGGGCCACATTGAGTTCTAACATTTGACAAAGGGGCCGGAACAGGAGCAGATAGATGGCATGCTTTGAAAACATCACCTCATTGGGGGAAAAATACACATCTTGGGATATGGAGAAAACATGTGCTTTAATTTCCAATGAAAATGAAGAAAAGCATTACAATAAAATCTCTGACTTCGAAATGAGTCTTTAAACACTGAAAATCAAATAAATGACCATTTTATTTTAAAGCACTGAAAGTTCTGTTATCCTTCAGGATATCACCATCACTCTCCTCCTGACTGTCTTTTTTTTCAAAAATGGTAGGAGATGCAGATGTACTTGTCCTGTTCCTTTTATTCAGTTTGTTTCCCCGGTGCCAAAAGTCAACAATGACCAGTGCAAGGACGAAACGGTGAAAAAAACTTTGCTGAGCCTTCAAATTAGCTGCCACCTTCTCAGCAGCAGCTTCCCATTCTTTTGTTGAGGGGCTTGCTAGCATAATTAGTGTGCTTTGTGGCAAAGTGACGGCTAATATTATACTCTTTAAAAACCGCCACAGTTTCTTGGCATATCAGGCAAACAGCAGATGATCGGTGTTCAGTGAAAAAATATTTAGTTGTCCACTCCTTATTGAACACTCGACATTCTCTGTCCACTTTCCTTTTCTTGGGTCCGCTCATCTTCATAGAGGGGCGGTGGGTCAAAGGGTAAAGTGCAAACGTGGAGTAATAGGCCCACGCTTCACCTCAACAAAGCCAATATATCTAGAGTGTGCCATCTAGTGAGGAAACATCAGAATTGCAGGGGAAATAAAACATTAACAAGGTTAATTTATTAAATTTTTTCAAGTTTGGCGGGCCGAATCAAAACGTTTAACGGGCCGCATGTGGCCCCCGGGCCGTAGTTTGCCCATGCCTGGGGTAGACTATAGGGGTGCAGGTGCATATCCATTGTGAGGAGAGATGCAGGCTAAGGGATTATTTTAAATTGGTATGATTACTGATGTACTTATGAATGAGTCAAATAAAAAGTCAATGTAGGTCTCTCCATCCTGCAAGGGGCTGGTGTTGGTATTGCATTAAATATTTCTTTGTGTTCATTATGCTAATTTCTTGCGGGGTTAGGCTGTGGTTCCAAGGAGCACTGAAAAGGATAAAGCAGGTATCAGAAAAGAAATTAATTAATTTGTATTGGGTATAAATGAAAAGGGTGTAAAGTAATACTAAAATGAGATAAACTGGATTACAGCTAATGTAGCTTTTGTAGCAGTTAGGGCCAATGGTCTAGGC
Source organism: Protopterus annectens (assembly GCF_019279795.1). NCBI lineage: Eukaryota > Metazoa > Chordata > Ceratodontiformes > Protopteridae > Protopterus > Protopterus annectens. The sequence continues at coordinate 1,547,515,808 of NC_056726.1, forward strand.
AGGATTTTATATGGGAAATCCAAATAATAGCATTCTATGCAGATATGCTGGGGAAGAGATACCCCAGGGAGGGAGGGAGAAATTTGTTCATGAAAACTGATAAACACTGTGGCAAATGTTGCCTTACCAGAGATTGATGTAGAAATAATGTAATCTTCCTACAATCTAGTATAATAAAGTATTGTCCTGTGTACCTCATTGTCTACCCATTACATACTCACAAAAATCTGACCTCAGCAACTTGTTAAAAATTAATACAAATGACTTAGAATGTTATCCAGCTTCCTAAATTTTTGACGGAGACTTTTCTAAGATGGTACTGTGGACAAGAATCCATTTGGAATTACAAAACTGGGTAAGGCCTTGAATGGCTGTAGGAATATTTTCTCTCTAAAGAAACCCATTGGTTGTTTGTGATTTCCCCCATAGCAAGCGAGTGAGATTGTCATGGGCAAACCAGGAGGAAAATCCTACAGCTGACATCCTACAGCTCCCCATCTAGGATGGGGAGGGTGGCCTAATGGTTAAGGTGTTTGCCTTACAAACAGACAGTTCATTTAGCAATAATCCACAACTGTTTGTGGGGGTATAGCAGAATTTGCCCATGGTTGGATTGGTTTGATCATCAGGACAAAGCCCGAGTGATTAAACAAAGGCAACTTTAGGCAAATCCTGATATAACCACACACAGGAGTGAATTATTGTTATACAAAGACATTATTTAAGAAAAAAAATACCTTTTGTAAATGTCATTGTATAAGCAGACTGGAGTGCTATTCCTCCAGCATCTAGTACTCTGGAGCATGTGCACTGCACATGCTCTGTCTACATTAAGATGTTTCTAGGTATGCACTGTGCAGTAAACACACTTGTAGGGGCACTTCAGACACTTACATCATTTTTTTCCTTCTCCAGAAAGAAAACTGATATATATGTTTTATTTAAGAAAAAAACAAAACCAAAGGAAATCAACCTGCTTTGATAAAATCCAAGGATAATTCCACAATAAATAATTCCAGTAAATACTTTCATCTGTAATAAGACTTCTTCAGACTGGAAGTTAGCATTCAAAAACACACATTGAAATACTTTAAAAATCACATGACCACATACTTAGTGTTTTAACCCTTTATGTTTAAGATACATAATAAAATCTTCTCTATTGTTCAGACCAGGGGGGGGGGGTAGCAAGCATTGAGTCTAACCTGCCAATTATAGTCCAGCCACCCCAAGTCATCTTCTGGATTAAATGAATTTTCTACATTTTTTAGACTGTCCACTACAAGGAATTTAAAGTTAACTTTACACGAACCATATTTATAATGCTTCCCCAGGACATTCCTTTCATCCCTAATAGAAACTGCATATTTATGTTCATATATTCTTTTATACAATTCTCTTGTAGTTCTTCCTACATAAAAAGATTTACATTCTAAGCAAAAAATACACAGTTTCTTTAAATTCCTTGTAGTGGACAAGCTACACCATCACCGAATTACATACATGAACTCCGAGATCGCACTACAGTGAGGACATGGGAAACCTCCCGTTCAGTGCTTCTGCATACAGTGTGGAACAGGAGAGTTCCCTTTTTCTTCAGTGTAGTGTGATCTTAAAGTGGCTATATTTCAGTAGGGGGTGTGGGGGTGCAGGGGGGCTTGCGCCCCTGCAGAAACATTGTTTTAAAGTTTTGTGTGTTTTTTTATGCACTTTAGCTTTTCGAGTTTCCAAAAACTTGATCATATGGTCTCGACCATATGGGTTTCGAGTTTTTGATAATTCGATAATCTAAAGTGAATCCGCTACCTCTTATGCCACTGAAACTACACATGGGTAAACATGCCATGCATATGCCAGTGATAACAGGGCCCAATACCAATCCCAGGGGACAACAGTGGGGATCACTTTTTCAACAGAAAGGGGATCACTAACTCAAACTCTAAAGGACCTTTGCTTTAGCCAGTTTTATACCCACCTAATAATGGATTCAATTTAGATTATCGAATTACCAAAAACTCGAAACCCATATGGTCAAGACCATATGATCGAGTTTTTGGAAACTCAAAAATCTGAAGTGCTTAAAAAAAACACACACAAAACATTAAAACATCTTGTACCCCCCACAACCCCCTACTGAAATATACAAACTCCAAGATCGCACTACAGAAAAGAAAAGGGAAATCTCCCATTCCATGCTGTATGCAGAAGCACAGAACGGGAGGTTTCCCATGTCCTCTCTGTAGTGCGATCTCGGAGTTCATATATGTAAGTAGGAGATGGTGTGGGAGGTGCAGGGGGTTTGCCCCCCTGCAGAAATGTTGTTTTAATGTTTTCTGTGTTTTTTTTTTTTATGCAACCATATGAGTTTCGAGTTTTTTGGTAACTCGATAATCTAAAGTGAACCCAAGGTAGCACACTCAGCATTGGTGCTGGAAGACCAAAAGGCTGTGGGTTCTATTCCCACTTCAAGTGATAGGATTACTGACAGTGCAGCATTAAAGTGGATTATGCACCTATGAACCTATGTTATGTAGGGCATGGTTGTATAAATATGCTGATGAACCTGAAGATGGTTCTGTTATAGCAGGTATTACTGACCAACATGTACCTCAGGGATATCTGGTTAAGTTACATTTGTGGGCTGTATCTAATAGTATGAAATGTAATGTTAAAAAGACATGTTATGCATTATGGCCCTTGTAACTCATGTTGTCCTTATACAATGGGCAATCTTCTGTTTAAAGAGGTGGAAGTTGTTTGAGAATAGACCAAGGCTGCATGCTTAACTATACCAGGGTCATAGAAGTGTATTTCATGTAATGAAACCTTGTGATAACTAGTAAGACTGTGTTGATGGTATATAGTCACTCGCAGATACCTAACAAACAAATGGTCCTGCTGCTGTAGTCATCCTCCATGACACTACCCTACCCAAGCTTTTAATACCCCCTCCTTTTTTCTTCCCATCTTTTTCTTCTCTCTTTTTTTTCCTCATCTTCTGCTGCCTATCGAATAAACTTAAGACTCCTCTATTTCTGTGTCTAACTACCTATCCCTACTATAGCCTTTTGTACATATATTGTATATAACTAAACATGAAGCAAGACTGCTCTGTTCCTTTCAAGACATTGTACCAAAGCATTTTTCTGTATGTTTTATTACATTATACCCTAGGGTTTTTTCAGTATGATGTATTGTAAATGCTGCATCTGTATCTGTTTGACTAGTTCCAAATGGTAGTGTCTTAACTGTCTGTAATTACATTTATATAAAAACTCACTGCAGAGCTTTTCTCCTCATGGTCTCTACTGAAAACAAGCCAAACACTCAGCTGGACTAACCCGGTTAACAAATATAAAATAAAAATAAAATTAACAAAACTGTTTTATGGGTTATTTTATTGTTGCTGCATTATTCTACATGGATAGACATGCCTTCTGAAGTTAGAATTAGAGTAATAATTGACCCTTTATGTTTAGTCATTCAGCAGTATCTGCAGCCGGCAGTTTGATTTTTCTTCATGACTGTGTGTAAAGACATACTGATATATTCCCAGAAGAGGATGTCTATATAAGCTTTTATAGTTTTGGACAAACATGTATTCTGACATACATCACAATTATATATAATTTCAACAATATGCTTTTAACTACTTTAAATATCACTAGTATCTCAAAAAAGGCAATATAGAATCCATTATATATTCCCTGCATATTATGTCCATAACAGCGTACATTATTTCATGGTTATTATTTTCCAAGGTACATCATTGACATCACAGTCTGGGATTCAGATGTTTCGGAATTTTTTATGAGTGATGAAATTACCTTCTTGAGTTCTGAGGAACATTATTATCTGATTTGGATTAACAATTATATTATAACATCCTAAAAAATATTGCTCGTATTTATTAATTTCAATACTTCATTTTTACATTGGCTGATGTATTAGTGACATTTGTATGATCTGAGATCACCCTTGCAATATATTGAAGTTTTGTTTTATTTTCAAAACTATTGATTTGTTTTTCTTCATAGTAATTCTGCTTCTAATTGATCTTATAACAAATAGTATAATTTAATTTTGTTTAGTGTTCAATCTGCTATACCCACTGACATCAGTCTGGTGTTGTTTTAATCAGCAAGGTGATTACTTAGGCAGTTTTATCTTTTTATTACCTGTTCACTTGAATGCTGCTTATTCACAGTTTAATTAGTCAGCTTTTTTGGTTACCACTGTTTTGTCTGTTACTATATGTTAATAATAATAATAATAACGCATTTTTATATTACATAATTTATTTTTTCATTAAGTATTTTAGCATGATTTTTCTTTTTAAATGTCATTTATTCATGCATGCATTAATTCATTTATATTTTTTTCCAGGAAGGTCCAACAGGGTATAAAATGGCCCATTTTCAGCAGAGACCTGGGGAGAAAAGCTCTAAAGAACAGTAACAATTTAATTAAAACACTATAATTAATCATATTACTCATATTACAAATAATGATCATGGAGATTATGAACATTAGAATTAAAAACACAAATAAAATATATATGATACAGTTAAATATAGCCATACAGCATAATGCAACAGGTAAAGTAAAGTCAGTTTAACTTAATAATAAATAAAACCTTGACTAGTCAAAAGCAGTATGTGTTAGTGTCAGGAATGTATTAAATAGAAGGCGTAGTGAGAAAAAAAGGGAGAACAGGAGTTGTGGCCTGAAGCAAAAAGGTCAGCAGCAAAGAAGGAGAGAGAGAAGGGAATGTATAAAGAACAGGGTGATTTTATAATGTAAACTGGTCAAGAACAGACTGAATTAATTGAACTGTAGTTATAGAGGTAGATTGAAAAGCATTATTAATATTATTATTATTATTATTATTATTATTACTATTATTACTATTACTATTACTATTATTATATATTTCATGTTATCCTTATGTACTTCTTGTTTTTCCTAATTTATTACTGGTTTTAATTCTGCACAGTGCTTAGGTTAAATACTTAAGTAAAACTGACTGACACACCTAGGAAAAATGTATACCTTTAGAAGATTTTACTCACTCATTCTGAACCAGATTTGCTGGGCATATGTTCTGACAGTATCCAGTTTTCATTCATATACAAAGTGGGGATATTAACGGTGTCATTGTGATATTTTATTGTTTTGTTTCCTGTTACAGCTATTATTTTATTAAAACCTAAATTAAAATACAGCGGTGTACATCACAAAATGGTCTGAAACTGTATACTGAATACAGTAAAAACAGTTCCTCCATCTGTAAGAAAATAGGAATGCCATTCATCAGTTGATAAAGCACATAACAATTTTTGCTTATCCCACATGATGAAGTATTTGAGGCCAAGACCCTGGCTTAACTACTTCTTTTCTGAGATTCAAGTGAGTACAACTGTGTATATTTCACTTCTTTATATAAATAATAATGTTACTGAAACTGACTTATTCTTGTTGTATATGTAACAGCATAACTATTCCTTCCCTGTCATGCCTTTCCGTTCTTTCTTCCTTGATGTGTCTGTGGAGTTGTTTGGAATATGGTTGTGCATATGGCTGTTGTGCAAACATAGTCAAAGTATTTTCAAAAAAGTCATCTGAAAACATATGTACCGTGTTTTAATATTTCCAAAAGTTTTAACTTTTTCACTGAGATGTACCTTTTCCTGGTGCAACTCACATTTTACTCCTGGTTTACACTGTCTTGCATTATAAGATCTTTATATTTTCAAGCGTAGTTTGGTTAAAACTGATACTCCAAAATGTAAATGTTTGTTTCAAAGCATGTAGCACATATTCCTTCAAAATAAATGCAATAAACAAACAATGTATATATTGTTTAAGGCAAATTATCCATTTTTGTCCAGTCACCCTTAGTCCTTTGCATATCAATTACATTAATTAAGAATGTGTAAAGTCAATTTCACATTTCAAGAGAAACTGCATGTATTACTGCTTAAGTGCATATGTAAAGGTTATTTTTACAAGGTAGCTTGCAGAAGGTTTACATACACTACTTATCAAGATACCTCTCAATTGTACAGATTTTCACAGACTGTCCAGATTTTTGCCTCATAGTTTTGGTCCATTTTTCATAAAATTGTGGTTTTCTGGCAAATTAGTGGAAAATCATTAAAGACTGAAGTTAAAAAGTAATGACAGACATTTAAGTTTCAGACTTCATAACCTTCAGAAAATTCATGCTAATGCAAAACGTGTTATTCTATCAACTTTCTAAGTTAGTATGAGCAATAGTTAAAAATTATCCCTACTTTTCAGCCTTTGTCCCACTCTTATTTATGGCCTTGTCCAGATTTCTTGCTCTCAGAGGTTGAGAGGTATGCAGGCAAGGTATTACAACTATTTGCCACACCTTACCAACATATTTTTGGTACATTATAAACAATATTTTTGTTTAATACACTAATTTTGAAGGAGTAAATGCTATACATTTGTTACCCAGAGCAGAGGATTAAGAACCTGTTAATGAGCTGTTTTGTGTTGCATAGTGGTCTGAGGTTTGATTTCCTTATCCTCCATTGCCTAACCGTGCGACTCTTAGCAAGTCACTTAACCAGACTCCTGGGACATGAAAAAGGTCCATGGAGAGCACTGCACTACCCTGGTTAACAAATAAAAATAAATAAATAAATGACAGATTGCATATAACTTCACTGTGACAAGTAACAGTATCACACAGTGGGTAAACGTAAGTTGGAAAGAATCAAACCCTTTACCCCTGACTACAGGAAGCAGCGCATTAACAGCTCAGAGCTTTAATCCTCTGCATTAATGTACAACTTCTACACATATTGTTTATGAAAAACCATACCAGTCTTTTTGCATGAAAATGCAAATCATTAAATTGCAAAATTAGAAGGGAAATTCTTGATGCGAGATGCTTTGTCACAACGAGATGCTTTATTAACAAATGTAAAATAAATAAATAAATCAATAAATAAGTAAAATATATATACTGACATTTCTGTTGAAACAACCCTATTTTTGCTCACGGCATCTCATATTCCCATTTTCTGATTAGCATCTCTAGAAGTGATGAGGTCATTGGCATTTCAACTTTCTCCATTGTGATTTCATTTGTATAAACCATTCAGGAAAAAAAAAACAGTTTTGTATTTCAAAACTGAATATGCCAACAAGGTAAACTGATCTTTTTTGCTGCTTTAATATCCCTTTAAATCATGGGCTACAGTTTTTGTCGCGCCCACTAGAAATTATAATCCCTCACTTTGGACACATAATCATTGGGAGAGAAAGGAGTAGCTACCTGTGTAATGTGTTTAGCAGAAATTAACCTGGTTAAATCATGGCTCTATTGAAAAAGAGAAAGTGTTGCTGGCCAGAATCAATTTCCTCACAGCCAAATTACTCCAGAGCTGGCTTTGGGTTTCACCTAAATGGTCAAACCTTAAAACACTGAAACTAATTTTATTTAATTATGTGCTTGATCATATAGTTCAAATTATTTTAAATGTTATTTTCTTTATTTATTTATTGATGTAATCAGTAAGCAGAGAGGCTAAATGTGAAAATATGTACGATAGTTTCAATATAGGGGTCACTTACATATCATAAACACACACTGCTCTGCTTACTGGAAAGAGCTCACAATTGCAGACAGTGTCTGGTCTTTCTTATTTAATCTCTACTTATTTATTTACAGCCTTTTAAAAATAAATAGAGCTTTGGAAGAAAACATTCCTTCTTCAATGGGCCCCACATTAGTTCTGTCTACTGTTTCACTTCTAAAAGCTGGGCTATAGCTAATAATTGAATCAAGGAGTCACTGGTGAGCAATTGTCATGAAATAGCTGCAGAGTCTCAAAAGACATCAAAATTACTAAGTCTGTAGCTGAATCTTTATCTTTCTTTTTAGACTTGGTTGTGGGACAAAGCTCATTTTATTCTGCTCCTTTTAAGGGTTTTCATTGTTTTCACTTATTTCCAAAGGTTAGTATTCATAACACCCCTGCTTGCAGACATTCATTTTCATCCAGCATATACTTAAGTTTTTTTATTTATTTACAAAGCAAATGAAATACTTCTTCTATGTTGATAGGTAGTTACTACTAGGCATGTGGTCCAAAAGACCACTGAGAAGCCCATTTCTGTAGATCACTGTCTGGTTACGTGACTTGTTCAGAATTACACAGTAGGCAAATAAAGGCTTAGGGAATCAAACCCCGCATTACAAGAAGCAGCTTATTTGCATCTTGTAGCTTTAGTCCTCTGTCTAACTATTAAACCCTTTTTAGCCACAACCTGAGCCAAAAGGTCAAGTCTAAATTCAAAAGAGATATTTACAGATGTTAGTGTAGCTAATCAGTATGATTTTTGGAGGTGGGAACAAATCAGAGAACATAGAGAGGAGGCTTGAACCAAGAACACAAGAACTATGAAACAGATATCTTAGCACTAAGCCACGGTGCTTTCTAAAGTGGGCTGTGTCTGGGACCTTTTGGTTTATGTGATGCAGCATTTGTCATGTTCAGGTATTTTTTTCTATTTCCGTTACATTAACTAGTGTGAGATTGTAATATTATTGTGATGAACAGCAGTCTATTTTAACCAGCATCTGGTATGTTATAATGTGTTTTCATGCTTTGCTACATCTTTAAAGCCAAAGAAAGCCTATAGCTGACACATAGAACCATTATGTTAGTGTGAGAGTGCTATACTGTGACTTGTACTCACTGTGTCAGATGGATAAAGTTTATACACATTTTTGTTCTCCACCAGTGATGGGGTTTGCAGCTGTGACCTTCTGCATGGTGCTATTGCAGATTTTTTTAGTGTGACTTTTACTACTTAAATATGTAGGGTTTATGGTTAGTGTCTCTCCCTCCTTGTAATCTGTCCATTGACATGGAGAAAGATGTCCACCTGATCTGGCAGTGACCTAGACTTGAATAATAGTCCTACTACAAAAGATCTGAATGGAAGAGGAAGGAAAAATTTCAACCATATTTGTCACGAGAAGCATGAGGACTGATTCCCTGGAGCTAGAACTGTGGCATCTCTGGTGGAAACAGTGCGACCTAATTGCAGGCCACAAATAACCATGGGAGTATACACTGCCTAATAGACAAAAAGCTCATTTAAAAATATTTGATAAGTTTGTCTGACATAATTGCAGATGCATCCCTGGGATATGAGAGACTATAGAAAAGAGAAACATAAATCTGTTCTGGCCAACGTCCACGTTGTGACAGCAGTGCTGTCCACTACACGGACAGCATTTGTTGGCAGTTGTTTGGCATCAAATGGGCAAAGGGAAAATTGAACCAGTCAATGGTGGTGCTGCGGTAGCGTTGTCGCCTCATAATTAGAAGTTGCCCGTTCGATTCTCAGTTAGAGCGTCTTCTGTGTGGCAACGTGCGTGAATGGGCATTCCTTCATTGAAGGTTGTGCATTAGGGTCGGCAAGCCAGCACGTAAAAATCTACTGCCAATCATTAGCGGACCGGAGTTCCGCTGTGGCGACCCCTAATCAGGAAAAGCCGAAAGACACGATCGATTAAAAACAAATTCCTAAATTCTAATTTTACTTCAAATTCATGTTTCCAGTGTCACATACAGGTAAGTGGAGTTAGATGAAATTATAGAAAGAACTTCTGAGATTGGATAAAGAAGATATTAGCTAGGACAACAGTGAATGAATGAAACAACATGTTTTGGTCTGAACATCAAAGTGAAGAGAATCAATTTGGTTAGATTATTAAGAAAGAAAAAAGAACATTACGAGACAAGTATTTTTATCTTATTTATTGTTAACTACATGAGATCGGCAGGTCCCAGTACTTCTTTTTCTGGAGAAACTATGAAGTAATGTTCTGGTTAAATAACTTGTTTATACTCGTATAATATGAAAACACTAGACTACGCACTGAAGTTTACAAGCAAATCTTAGCTTCAACCCTCTAGTATACACTACCAAATTGATTAAAAGCCAACCCAATAAAGTCTTTTGAAAGAATCAACACAAACATGCAACTTGGAACCCACAAGGCCCCTTTGTTTGAGCAGTCAGAGTAGATGTGGGCAATTTCATTCTAAAAACATACATTTTTGTTAGATTTATGTTTATAGGGTAGAGCTTTAATTTCTAAATTTTCAGGAGGTGTAATAGTCATACTTAACAGGTAGAACTGTCCAGTAATATACAAAGGAGAAGCAAGATGCCATGTAAAATCCCTGCAGAAATGAATTTGAAGAGTACAAATGAGTTTCAAACAGTTGCTGCTCAGGTTAATCTTTGCATGTATCCAGTTTTGGCTTCTGTCTGATCTCACCAGGCCGACGTTCATTGCAAAAGCCTTTCAGCAGACCAGTTAACCTTCCCTGTGGTCTACAGCTGAGTGAACAACAAACAGCTGCATAATGGAGACACCAAACAGTTAACAACACAAACAAACAACAAAGGCAGGTGACAATGAGACAAAATGCTAAAACTGATGAAAGGTAAATGAATGACAGATCAAATGTTTTGAGATAAGGAGATATAGAAATACAGCAATGATGCTATTATACACATGTACAAAAGGACTGAAGATAAAAAAAAAAGTGAATGCAAAATAGAATACAAGTAAATAACATAAGTGGACTTCTAATGTTCTTTGATGTAAGAAAAGCAGGGATGATGAAAACATGAATAATAGAATATATGCATACCGCTTACAGCAATTGTACAGTTTCAGTTCATAGTAGCAAATGTAGCCGGTGCATGAAAGCATTGTTAAACTTTTATTATTTACAATATTTCAACAGTTTAGCAAAGAAATCTTGCAATAGACAACACTTACGTTTTTGTTACTGTCAAGATAACATATTTATTTAACTTATTTTTTCAGGTAATGCATATCTGTAACATGTTCACTTTTGGAATGTTTAGAATTGTGCTTGCGTGAGCCTGCTTTATTGATGAGGGGACAAACAAGACTCTGGCTGTAGGTTTATTCATTCCCTTCTGCAAGCACATGTTTTAGATACATCTAGAAATTAGAATATCAGCAGAAGCCTCGTTTTAGTATTTCATTTGAATAGCAACTTTACTGCAAAGGAATTACCGTTGCTGTGTCTTTCGGCTTTTCCCGGTTAGGGGTCGTCACAGCGGAACTCCGGTTCGCTAATATTTGGCAGTACATTTTTACGTGCCGCGTTGCCGGCCCTGACGCACAACCTTCAACGAAAGTACGCCTTTTCACGCATGTCTCCACACAGAAGACGCTCTAGCTGAGAATCGAACAGGACAACGTCTTACTGTGAGGCGCCAACGCTACCGCAGTTTATGTAAAGGGATTAGCGTAATATCTAGTATATGAATCTTACAAAGCAAGATCGGAAACCATCTTATCTCCTTGTCTCAGAATCAGACATGCACCCATATAATACTTACACGTGAATGGTATTTATAAGAAAGATTCAAGTCAAAATTTCCTTGATTTCTTTTGGCTGTATGCAACATATCACACAGTATTACAATACCACATTCTGGTTACATTTTATACGTTGTTGCTAATGTAAATTATAGAGAAAGCAATGGAGTGGAAAGCTAAACTGTGCACAAATGGATGCAAGGGTTATCTACTGTAACAGAGAACTTTATATTATATAGAACAGACAGTATTAACATAGCTGAGACAGAAAAGAAGCATTTAATTAGTCAGTCAGTTAGTCCGTTAGTAATCCCAAAGCAGCTTAACTTCACTCAACTCTTTCTTCTTCCTTAGGTCCGTAATTAGTTCACCTGAGCAGGGAGCGATATTGCCTAACAGTGAGTGGAGATAAGGGATCCAGAGGTAATAAGTTAGGTTTAGTCAGTGGAATAAGGCAGAAACAGGATGAGTAAGAGAGAGACAGAGAGAGACAGAAGCAGCAGCCATCTAGGATGTGAATATTAAATGAATATGTTAGTCAATATACCCAGGGATGGCAATATTTTAAACAGGGCACAAAATATCTAGGACCTTTCTGCTCTCTGCTCATGGTTATATCCCCTGTAATTAGCACAGATCATAATACTATCACATTTACTTTAAGACTAAACTCACACTTATTCACCCTTCATCAACATCGCCAATGAAAGCTATGATGTAACAGATGACATACTTATAAAAACAGATTGGTATATTATCCTTAATGATACATATGTCTGCTCAGGATACTGTAAATGAGTTTTAGGTATTATTACATTTTGTATTAATAAACACATACTATTAAAAATACAAGTATATGGAAACGTTTTGAATTAATAAGGTATACTACCAAAGGTACCGTTTCCACGGTGATATGGCGGTAGCGTTGTTACCTCACAGCAAGAGGTTCTCCCGTTCGATGCTTGACTTGGGAGTGCCTTCTGTGTGGAGTCTGCATGTCCTCCCTGCGGTTGGGTAGCGTTCAAAAGACATGCGTGCATAAATGGGTGTTCCTTCATTAAAGGTTGGGTGTCAAGCTGGCACCTTGGTGTTTCGTAAAAAAAAAAATCTACTGCCAATCATTAGTGGACTGGAGTTCCGCTGTGGTGACCCCTTACTGGGAAAAAGCCGAAAGACAAACAACAAACTACCAAAGAAGGTACTGGGTGGCCACGGTGGTGCAGCGGTTAGTGTTGCTGCCTCACAGCGAGAGGTTCTCCAGTTCAGTTCTCTGCTGGGGTGCCTTCTGTGTGGAGTCTGCATGTCCATTGTGTGGGTTCCCTCTGGGTGATCTGGTTTCCTCCCACATTCCAAAGATATGCAGTAGGTGGATTGGACACTCTAAATTGGCCCTAGGTGTGTGCCTTCTGTGGAAGGTTGGGTGCCAGACTGGCAACTCAACACTGTAAAACTCCACTGCCAATCATGAGCAGACGGATAATCCACTGTGTTGACCCTTAACCAGGAAAAGAAGACTACCAAAGAAGGTACTACTTAGCTTTTAAAATTATTTTAATCATAATAACAAACCTAGATTAAATAAAATGCTTGCTTTTCTTGTAGAATCTTCTAGATGTAACTGCATACTCATTTTAGTCTAGGAGGCTGAAGCAATAATAAGATATATTTTAATTACATCAGAAAATTGAAAGGGCAAAATTGTGAATGTAACATTCTATCAATAAATGTGAAATCATCCAGCCATAGGACACTGCAAATATGCTTGCAGAAACATTATGTGGAAATTTACAATAGACATCCAAATTGGTTTGGGGATGGCATAATGCTTAATGTGTTTATCTTGCGGGCATTGGTTAGAAGGTTCAGCATTTGATTTTCACTATTGGTCACTGTCTGGTTAGTGGGTAGGCATGTAATACAAAGTGATTGCGTAGTATTTACCTATGAAATATGCCGGAATACTATAGAGACAAAGGAGACACACCTTATATAACTACAGACATGCCATCAGTAAAATTAAAAACTCAAGTCCCATGGGATAAGACAATATAACTAATGATTTTCTACACATAAGGAACACCAGACTAAACCTATAAAGAGCATTTTAAATAAAATGCTTGTATATGGACATATATCTGACCTACTGCAACCATCTCTCTCTCTCTCTCTCTATATATATATATATATATACACACATGTATATATATATATATATATATATATATATATATATATATATATATATATATATATATATATATATATATATATATATATATATATATATATATATATATATATATATATATATACATATACATATATATATATATATATATATATATATATATATATATAGAGGTATACATGCTTATGTTGAGACACCCATAAATCAGCCTTTATAATGTTGACTGCACAATGCCAATAATGCCAGCTGTAACATGCTACCAGTCATGCACAGAGAAACAACCTTGGTGCATGCAAAATATTAACTTGAAAAAAAAAAACAACAAAGATATTTTTTTTTTTGCAAGGGGGCAAGCCCCATGCACCACCCTGGTGATTATATATATTTACTCTGAGATTGATCAATATCAGGGAAAGGGCATATTCCCCTGCCCTGAGAACTGTGCAGTTTTGCACACCCGTCGACCATCTGTTTAGTCAACCAAATGCAGTCAAATAAACAGATGTTAACCAAAGAGATTTTAAACCAAAGACAGTCCACCTACATATATATATATATATATATATATATATATATATATATATCCTTCAACTTTCTGTTCTAAAAGCCAGCCCCCCCAAGCCGTTCTGTGTTGGAGGGAAGCCTTCTAGCTTATCAGTGGGAGTGGTAAGCAGTAGGTAGCCTATCTACCACAAGGTGAGTGGTTTCTGGCTCAGAAATTGTAATTTATTGGTTCGGCAGTTTCTTCCATCTCCTTCAACTTTCTGGTCTAAAAGCCTGTGTTTGCACTGTTCCTGCCTTTCCTGTAACTATTTATTTTATTTTATTTATTTAACATTTGTTAACCAGGAAAGTCCGACGTGGAACAAAGACAATTTTTAGCGGAGGCCTGGGGAGAAATGCTCCAGATGCATGTCTTAGTAATATGGAAGGAAACTGGAGCACCCAGAGGAAACCCACATGAATGCAGAGAGGACACACAGTCTCCACACAGAAGGAACCCCAGCTGAGAATCAAACCAGAGAACCTCTTGCTGTGAGGTGACAGTGCTACTGCTGCACCACTGCGCTGTCCAACTAGTCTAGTCCAGATACAGATTTGCTGTATCCAGGACTTTATGTAAACTTCTGAGCCCCCCAAGCCTTTCTGTGTTGGAGCAAAGCCTTCTAGCTTATCAGTGGGAGTGGTAAGCACTATGTAGCCTATATGTCACAAGAGGAGTGGTTTCTAGCCCAGAATTTGTAGTTTACTGGATGTTTGGGCAGTTTTTCCATCTCTTTCAACTTTCTGGTTTAAAAGCCCATGTTTGCACTTGTTTTCTGCATTTCCTGTAACTAGTCTAGTACAGATACAGATTTGCTGTATCCAGGACTGTTTGTAAACTTCTGAGAGGTGCCAAAGTCTGCTCTTCAAATTTTCCCTTAGATCTGCTAGTTCTCTCCTCTCTTGTACTTTTACTGGCTTATTAGTCTAACACTTTACCATACCAGAATTCTTGTAGCAATTATTGTAGCACACAAATGTGCTACCAGCACTAACCGTTCTACAAGGAAACAGCTCCAGTACTTATTATTAATGCCCACCCCTCCAGGCATGTCTAAAGGTCAGTTCCCTGTGCTTTCTCCTATTAACGTGGTGAACTTGGGCATCCTGAGGCAATGTAGCAACTGCCTCATGTATACCGACAGCCCTCTCCTCTTACCTGCCAACACTCAGACTTGCGAGAGATGTACTTATATATCCAAATTTTAAGCCACGCACTCTCCAGCCAAGACTGGAATAGCTGGTCAAGAGGAGAAAGTCAACACTTGCACCACACCACAAACCAGAAAAGAATTAAAACGACCCAATGAATACAACAACGAGGTCCTTGTCAGCAAAAACGACTCAACAGAAAAAAACTCCTTAACGCAGTTTATTTGTAAAAAAAAGACAAAGCGTTTTCACCACAGAATTCTGTGGCTTCTTCAGAGGAAGTATAAAATACAAAAATGCACTCCATGTATATCAGGAAATTCAGGAAGTGACATCTTCCAATTTCCTGAAGACCAACAGTTGTAAAGTTGCATGTTTATACACAAATATACATGTACCTCTATACAGATTTAAAATTTATTTAAAAGCATGTGTATAATAGATATGTATAAAAACATATGTTCATAACATATGTTTTTATACATATCTATTATACACATGCTTTTAAATAAATTTTAAATCTGTATAGAGGTACATGTATATTTGTGTATAAACATGCAACTTTACAACTGTTGGTCTTCAGGAAATTGGAAGATGTCACTTCCTGAATTTCCTGATATACATGGAGTGCATTTTTGTATTTTATACTTCCTCTGAAGAAGCCACAGAATTCTGTGGTGAAAACGCTTTGTCTTTTTTTTACAAATAAACTGCGTTAAGGAGTTTTTTTCTGTTGAGTCGTTTTTGCTGACAAGGACCTCGTTGTTGTATTCACTTGCACCACACCACATGGAACACATAGCACTCCAGAACACAGACCAGCACTGTCTTCACATAAAAACACAAACCACACACCCACCTTCACAGAGGCTCTCAATAAAAATCTACCCAAACAGCAGAGCCCTCCAAGGCAGAAATGCACTTGACCACCACAACACAACACTAATCACAAGACACATAACTCTCCTAAACAGTGTGCCACTCAACCAAAGTCCCTAAGGCAAAACAGCATGCCCAGCACACTAATCATAGGTGGCTCGATAGTGAGGTTCACTGATGTCCCACTCACTAGGTTGAATAAGGAGAAAGTAACAGTCAGCTGCCTGTTAGGTGCCAAAATCCGCCACATAACGCATGCACTCAGGTCCCCCAACAGCAGGTACAAATATGACTCTGTCATTGTATATGCAGGTGTGAATGACCCGAGATGTACCTCCCTGGAGTACATTAAAAGGGACATGGAGGAGCTCTCAGATTATGTAGCCCAGGCGGGTATGACCCTAGCCATGAGCAGCATCCTACCATCACCCAGAATGATACCACAGTACAAGCAGAAAATGATTGATTTCAACAACTGGCTAAGTTTCTCGTGTCATTCTAAGGGGATCCAGTGTCTGTCTGCCTGGGATGACATGACTGACAGACCTCGATGCTTTGGCAGTGATGGCCTGCATCTGTCACCACTGGGCTTCCGGATACTTGCCAACCCTATAGTGCCTTTTTTGGCAGTGTTCCAAAGAACAAATTAGCACCGTAACAGCTACAAACAAATGCAATCTGAGGGTCATGCTGCTGAATGTGAGAAGTCTAATTTTCAAAATGCACTCACTCGAAGTACTCCTTAAAATGGAGAACATCGACATTTGTGCTGTAACAGAGACCTGGTTCAAGGGAGCAAAAAGCACCCCTGCACTACCAGGCTATAACTCATTCCACACCTTTTGGCCACAGAACTTGGACCGAAGCTCCAAAGGTGGTGGTGTTTCCATATTCATTAAGGATGCGCACACCTCCAGACTGGTAGCCCAGCATAATGCATCAGAGATACTTCAGGTGCAGCTAACATTGGGTAAGACAGTGATTCAGTTCATAGCCTGTTATAGGTCCACAACCATGTCCCAAGACTCACAATCCATGTTCCTAAGCAACCTGGAGAATATGAGGGTCCAACCTAACACTCCCATACTGGGCGACTTCAACTACCCCTCCATTAACTGAGAAAACTACTCATATACCAATACACTTGCCCAATATTTCCAAGAATTCATTAATTCCAATGCCCTGGACCAGCTCATTCTTACCTCCACTAGAGGTAGCAACATCCTTGACATGGCCCTACACCAGTAGTCAACTCCTCCCTGGTTAGATCCAACCACAAACTAATCACCTTGGAAATCCACACACCCCACTCCACAAAGGTAACCACCATGAAAAACTTCTCCAAAGCAAACATTGGGCTCCTAAAAACAGAGGTGGCCAACTTCACTGCACCCATGCAAATGGAGAATAGTTGCATGACCACTGAATCATACACCAATGCACTGTACGAACACGTACACAAATGCATGGATCTTGCCATATCCAATAGAACTAAGATGGTCTCCTCCAAGAAAAGGAAGCCAATCTGGTGGTCCCCTGCCATAAACAAACTCTACAACATAAGGAGGAAACTGATGCAGAGTAAGGTGAAGTCCCAATACTGGAAAAACTCCCTTAACAGCCTCAACAAAAAGTTGAGATCCCTCATCAAATCCTCTAAAGCTAGCTATGAAGACAGAATTGCAGCAGCTAGTAAAGACAACCCCAAGGCCTTCTGTAGTTATGTAACAAATCTCCATGGCAATACCCAGGTTTGATATGAGTTACTGCACAATGGTACCTTCTATACTGAGCCAACAGATATTGCCAACATACTGGCCGACAGATTCAGTGCCAACTTTACCCCTCTCCCCCAAAGGACCAATCACAATACCAGTAGACTGCCAAGCACCCAGTATTACTGCTGCACAGGTTAAAACAGCACTGTCCAAGGCCAAGAATACAGCCTCTATGGGACCTGACAATATACCTGGCTGTGTTCTACATGAACTACAGAGTGAAGTGGCACCTCACCTGTGTGCCCTGTTCAATCACAGCCTCACCTCAGGCTTTGTCCCTACCAAATGGTGCACTGCTATAGTCATCCCTCTACAAAAAGGAAGAGCGACTACAGACCCTGGGAACTATCGCCTCATTAGCCTGATATGTATGATATGCAAAGCTATGGAATGCATCATCATGGACCTAATAAACAAGGATATAAGGAATCTCCAAACTCTGGATCCCACACGTTTGGTTTTGTGAAGGGTAGATCATGCCTGCTCAACTTGGTTGACTTCTTTGAGTCAGTCACCAGAGCTGTGGATGAAGGCAAGGTGGTTCATACAGCCTACATTGATATGGCCAAGGCCTTTGATACCATTCCCTACTCAGGAATCATAGAAAAACTCACTAAGCTAAGCATCAACCCCTATATCACTAGGTGGGTTGCAAACTGGCTGTCAGATAGAACCCACAGTGTTAACGTAGCTGACCCCAAGTCAGACTGCTGATCAGTCACGAGTTGAGTCCCACAGGGATCGGTCCTGTGTCTTCTGCTGTTTGGTATCTACTTCTCAGAAGTCCAGGCCAACACGAAGGGACAAAGTTCGCAGATAATTGCAAGTTGGGAGCCATTATTAACTCCCCAAGTGATGGTGACATCCTACAGAAAGGCCTCACTGAGATCAACAACTGGTGTCAGAACCATAGCCTTAAGCTCAATGCCAAAAAATGTGTCATCATCCCCTTTGGGAAAAACCCGCTTCCCATGAATTACCACAGTGATGGTAGTTCACTGAACACATAAGGTGTTATAAGAGATCTGGGAACACAGGTTGACAGCAACCTCGCTTTTGGCCACCACATTGCCACTGTGGTCAAAAAGTCTTTCTGTGTGGCACATCTCATTACTAAGGATTTTGCATCCAGGAAGAAAGAGGTCATTATCTCCCTCTACTCTTCCCTCATTAGGCCAATCATTGAGTATGGTGCCCTATTTGGCATGTACCTCACTAGACACCTGCAACAACTGGAGAGGCCGCAAAAGTACCTCACAAAGAGGGTCCTAGGCCTTACTTGTCCTATATGGACAGACGCCAACTATTCTCTGTCTGATATTGTCTACTTAGAGGCGATCTCTGCTTGACTTGCAAAGGCATGTCTGACCCAGCTCTGTTAGAAATGCTACATCTAAAGAAATCCCAATCCCTCTGCACCACATGCTCCAGAGACCTCAACCTCATTACCACAATCAACAGAATGCGTTGGAGGGATAAATCTATAACCCAGAGACTGCCCATGCTATGAAATAGACTTTCCATACATGTCAAACAGAGCACCTCACTGGCCCTCTTCAAAAGCAGTCTTGATGGGTGGATGGGAAATAGAAAATTCACCTTGGGGATCACTCCAGTGGCTCTATTCGACAGAGGCACTGGGAACCAAGGACGGGTGGCACGATGCCAGGGTAATCCTATTGTCTATGCTTGTAAAGGCTCCAGGGCCATTAGCCTTGTACACACCTATGAACCTATATATATATATATATATATATATATATATATATATATATATATATATATATATATGTGTGTGTGTGTGTGTGTGTTTCTGTAGATATGTGTACTTGTATGTGTTTGTATGAGACAGAAAAATATCATCATGAGTTTACAGACATCAAACTTCTTGAAACCTAGAAGGTTGTAAATGTAACATTTGAAGAAATTGTGAACCCATGAACCTAAGACTGTCCATCCTATTAGAGCAGAATGATCTTAGTCCTAAATTATGAGAACTTAATATACGAGAACTTCATATTTCAGAAGTCAGGAGAGAAGAAATCCCTAACAGTGAGGCACAGGGTGTTGTCAAGACAGAGAAGGTTAATCACACCTTTAGCACTTGAGTGTAACATAAGAGGAACTTCTTTAGGTAGAAGAAAAACAGTGAGCACTGTGGGTAGTAGTCCAAGAGAGAGAGAGTGCTGATGCATAAGACACATGACAGGTGTATAGGCATTCCCCTTGATTAGTTTTGGTAAGGCTGGTACAGTGGTGCTCATTTTTGTTTCACAGATGTCGAAATCTGCAGATGTTATTTAGAAAACTTGCAGTAAAATGCCATTATTTGTGGAGACTACATTAGTCAAAATAAAGGACTTTTCAAGTTGTGGATGTAGGACACCCTATCTGTGCTATACTAAAGATGAAAAAATACTCAGAAGACTAGTGAATTGTTATGAATTACATTTTTGCTGACCAGCTATGTCCATCTGATATCTGCTAATTTGCAGAATCCTTTATATAATAAGTGCATTGGCATACATTTACAGATTTCATAGCAAATTGTATACTATTCAGTACACCCCATTACCCCATTTAAGAAAAAGTACACCATGTATAAGTTACAGAGGGTAACCTGTACTTTTACTGTACAAAACATTTTTATTATACTAAAGATTTTCTGACTGATTATAACTTTTTCAGTTCTGGTAGGACAAAATCCTCAACAGAAACTTCCTACTCAGATTCAGATATGGCTATCTCCTATCAGGGTTGGTGCTAATAGATAGGCACCTCAGTCCCTGGAGTACTAAAAAAAAAAAACACAAGCATTGGTTAATGAAGAAAACCAGCACAACATACATGAAAGTTCAGTTGACTTTTCAGCACATGCAAGTGCATTCTTACATCAGGGGAAGGTACAGGGCTTTTGAAAGAATGCCTTCTGGGTGATGAAAAAGTAAGCATAGGAATATGGTAACAACTAAGTTATGTGCATGTGTGTGCATTTGTGTGTGTGCATGTGCATGAAAGCCCCAGTTAAACAGAAGTTTCTGGTTAAGTGAATTGCTCAATGTCACACAACTGGAGTTAGTAAGAATAAAACCTTGCATCAGTAAGGCAGTTCATTAAGAGCTTGGAGCCTAACTCGTCAACACCAACTGCTAGACCTCCCTTAACTACTTCCTTTTTTTTGGTTAAATCAGTCATTAGAGTTTCATAGTTCTTATTGTTAGGAAAATGCATGTCCAAGCAACATTTATTTTAGTTCTGCTAACCTTTTAAGTGAATTGGTCTTGTCTGGCAATTACATCTCTTAGCTGCTTATAAATTGCTTCCTGTAGTCAGAAGTCAATATTCTTTCTTCTTTCACTCAGTCACCAACTTTCCACACACTGCAGACCCTCTGGTCACTATATTTGATTCAGATACTGCTGAAGCTGTGCCACAAGAGCCAACTCCTAAACTTTCTCACTGAGAATTTTGCCTTTGTACAACAGCATCTGGTCACTATATTTGACCAGATACTGCTGAAGCTCTGCCACAAGGGGCCAACTTCCAAACTTTTTCATTGAGAATTTTGTATTTGTACAACAGTCTCTGGTCAGAGATACAGTCAGACATCTCACACAACTACTTAAACAGCATGTTTATAAAGCAACATGCAACCTTTCAAAGTTTAATCCCAAAATGTTCATTACTACCCTATCATCAATTAACTGGAACTTCCTAAAAATCCTTCCCTTAGATGATGCAGTAAATGAATCCAATGCAACTTTCCTAAATATCCTTTATACCTCCTAGAAGGAAGAGACTAAAAACAAATAATACACTTTGGTTATCCAAAAAGAGTAGAATGTGAATATAGGATAGAGAAAAAGCATGGAAGGAGTGGCAACAATATAAAACACCACAATATCTTGAAAACTCCAGAATGCCTTTCAGTTGCACTAAAAAGCAAATTCATGAAGACAAAAAAAACTAGACTATAATAAATTTTAGAATAACAGTAAACAAGCCCTAAACAATTCTGGACAGCCATTAATTAAATCTTGAATCCTGGCCATAAATTCAACCCTAATCCCTCTCCCAATAACATCACTTATAACTGCAACACAGTTCAACTCTTATTTCATACATCTGTAACCAATGATTCCTCAACATCTAATCCTAACTGTGCCCATCAGCCACATATCACCACATTCACTTTTACTTTCCAACCTGTGGCCACATCCTATATAAAACTACCCTTAAACAAAGTCAAACCATGGTCTACTTTATCTGATGAACTTCCAAGTAAATACCTTAAAATAGCAACTGATAGCATTGCCTACCATGTTTCAATCCTTATAAACAGGTCAGTCCAGGAATCCCATGTTCCCTGTCTCTGGAAAGTCACACATTATCCCTCTGCACAAAGAAGGAAATTCAACAGTCATTACTAGTTTTAGACCTATAACAATCTTATCCCCCCTCTCCAAAATACTTGAAAAATGTATTCAAAAACAGTTGCCAAACTATCTCCTGCAGGAAGAACTCCTGTCTGCAAACATGGTATGGCTTCCATTCTTCCAGTATAGTACCAACACTCCACTTCTAACATATGTAGACACTGTTAATAAAGCTAGACATAATGGCAAACTAGTCTCCTCCTTATTTCTAGGCTTGTCTAAAGCCTTTGACACAGTTTGTCACAGCAAACTTCTACTTCAAATGTCCTTGTTAGGTATCTCTCAGCCCACCCATGTATGGTTCAAAAGCTACTTATCAATAGGTATCAGTCAGTAAAATGGCAATCCACCCTCTCTCCATACCTCCCGATCACCAACGGTACCACAAGGCTCTATCCTTGGTCCCATCTTCTTTAACATTCTTACCAGCACCCTCTAAACATCCACACAACAAGCTTCCCTAATACAGTACACAGATGACTCCACACTCATTTGCACATCTGACAATGTGGTGCACCTCCAAAAATTACTCAGGAAGCTTTAACAGCAGCTAAAAAATGGCTTTTTAACTCACAACTCATGGTCAACTCTAAAAATA
This sequence comes from Protopterus annectens, assembly GCF_019279795.1. Classification (NCBI taxonomy): domain Eukaryota; kingdom Metazoa; phylum Chordata; order Ceratodontiformes; family Protopteridae; genus Protopterus; species Protopterus annectens. Next base: position 1,547,538,801 of record NC_056726.1, read on the forward strand.
TATACTGCTACTTTTTTCTCCAAATCCCTCTCCCATGAAAAAAAAAAAAACAAAATTTAAAGTCCGATCTCTTGATACTACAACCATTGAAGTCACTTCTCATAGAAAAACTCATCAAAACCTAGGGATGATTTATAGAACCAAAAGCTTTCTCACTGACACAACTGCATTTGCAGCAAATATCCCTTTCAAAACCCACTGTATAGCACAAAAAACCTAAATTGGTTAAAACTACCCCATCAACTAAAATATACACATCTTCTTACCAGCTATAAAATTATCCAGAATCAATCTGCTTGTCCAGCGCTAAATAACATTCTACACCGCTATGTTCCTAGTCAGTCATTACGATCCAGTAACCAAAATCTCCTTTCTATCTTATCAGATCTGCTGGGCATTCTCTCTCCTTGTACATGGTTGCTAAGGCCTGGAACTCCTTACCTGTATCCATCAGGTTAATACTCTCCCTCCCATCCTTCAAAACCATTCTGAAAGACTTCCTAGCCAAACGATGTCTCTGTTCTTGCTCAACACCAGGTTAAACAATATCCCTAAATGTGGACAAGTACCTATTCATACCTTGCATCCCATTACTCTCCATTCTTCACTCACTTCCTTACGTCTATCAATTTCTCTCCCCTGGTTTTCCTCTAAATATGCCATAAGCCTGCTTTTCTCTTGCTTTGTATTGCAATTCCTGTTTGTAAAGCAACACAAACTTTGTTGTCATACCTGAGTACAGCTGAACGAAATTATGTTCCTCCAAGCTCATATACAAATAACATAACAGCAGAACACAGCTACATGTAATAGTAAACAGCAATAACACAACAACAGTGAAAGTAACAACCAAAGATCAGAAGCCATAAACACACATGATGCATCTGCCGCCATCACCATGCATCTCCATCAACATTATATAAACAGTCCTTTCATCTGACCATCCAGTCGTCAGCAATGACTGTGCAACTGCTTCTACCTGCCATCCTGATCACCCCTAGTATCATCCAGTTCAACATTCTTCCTTCTGATTCTCTTTCAACCATCTCTACCTGCAGGCCCAACTGGCCACACCATCACCAGCAACCACCAAGTCCTTCCTTTCTGCTGACATCACTGATCCTCACAGACCACCATCCAGACAATCTCCTTCTCTTTTATTATATTGTATTATACTGTATTATACTAACTTACTTTTAATTTCTCTATAAACAGGCTAAAATTTCTCTAACTATTAAATTATTGTCATATAACTTGTACCTATTCTTAAACAATGTTTTCATATTATGTCTAATTTGGTATAATTATTTAAACTGTATTTGATTTTTTTATATTATTTTTAAAGACTGTTAAATTATTATTCTTATAATGTTTTGCATCTTTCAGAAAATGCTTGCTAATTCAACATTCTAAGTATATAAGAGAATAATTTCAAATCTTTTCCTGATTGTAGGGCCTTTGGCTCTGATTCTTGATCTAAGGTTGGGAGGGCAGGTGATGTGTGAGATGGGATGCACTGTATGGTTTTCAAAATAGTAATTTGGAATACACTTCTCTGTCATTATTTATATTATTTGTTCATTTATTTTATCACATGCAAACATCTGAATGTACATAGTCGTACAAGGGTCTGCAATTGGTGGTCACATCTGTGTGTCTGTGTGTGTGTGTGTGTGTGTGTGTGTGTGTGTGTGTGTGTGTGTCCTGTATCCCAGAGCAATTATGATGTAGAGGAAGGAACTGATTGCCGTAAACAATGACATCATCATATGACCCATGCTCTTTGTGTACGATCCTTGGTTTCCTTGTTTTTGACTGATTGTGTCCCTATTTGCCTGTGAAGAAACTACAAAACATGATGTCTATGAGTTTAATGTTACAGTATCAACTAAGAATGCATTTTTAATTCAACTTGTTTTTTGCTGGCCCAAAGATGTGAAATGCTCTGTGTTGGTCTTAAGATCATAGGATCATAGGAGATTACTAGGCTATCGACCCAGAGGTCATTTTAAGCCTAGCCATTTCAACCCAATGTAATACCATAGAAGTGCTAGTCAGTACCCAAGATTGCATTTAGTAATGACTGCCCATGTCCAGGATGGTTGTGGGCACTATGCCTGGTAAGCATTTAGGGTACCCCATCCACTTGTCCAGGTTCTTCTTGAACAGTTTCATATTGGTGCTCTGTTTCACTTGAACTGGTAGCCTGTTTTAAAGATGTGTCAGTCACTGGGAGATAAATCTGTCGCTCCAGCATGCCCTATGTAAGTCGCAGGCCATATTTAAGTCCCTGGAATGGGTAGTCCTGTACCCATTTAGCTTTCGGATATACAGCAAGTTCATTAGGTTTGGGACTTGGATTGCTCTGTAGGCCAGGCATTACGCCAGGAATAAGTCTCTCCTAAAAAGTCTATACAATACAGAGTATAGACACAGGGACATTAGTCAGTCTGTGCAAGGCACATGCTGGATCCCCTTGATCTTCTTTGTTGGAAACCTGTGAGGTCTCGCTAATTGCTGCAAGTGTTTCGTACAGTACATGCCAAATGGGGCATTATACTCAATTATGGGCTGGATAAGTGCTGAGTATAGTGAGGTTATCACGTCTTTTGTTCTTGAGGCAATGCCTTTACTAATCAAGTATGCTACATGAAAAGCTTTCCTTACTATAGTACACAAGTTGTGGTCGAAGTTAAGGTTGCAGTCAGCCTGTGATCCTAGGTCCCTTACCACTTCATGGGTGCTTAGAGTATTGTTGTTGATTTGATAGTGTAAAGGGACATTGTTTGTGCTGATTGGAATGTTGGGTCTTTTGGCTTTTCCCAGTTAGGGGTCGCCACAGCGGAACTCCGGTCCGCTAATGATTGGCAGTAGATTTTTATGTGCCGAGTTGCCAGCTCTGATGCACAACCTTCAACAAAGGTACGCCCATTCATGCATAACTCCACACAGAAGATGCTTTAGCTGAGAATCGAACAGGACAAGATGATGCATTTCTTTGCATTCAGTTTCAGACCATGACTAATACACCAGTCAGTGAACTGCATGACACCCTCCTGGAGTATGCCGACATCATTTGTGGATTCGTTGATTGCACCTGGTTTGCAGTTATCTGCAAACTTGGTCAGACACAACCCCTTAGTTCTGACCTGAACTTCTGAGAAGTATATACCAAAGAGTAGGACATCCAGCACTGACCCCTGTGGCTCCCTACTGGTAACAGGTCTGTTGGCTGATGTGGAGTCACCCACTTTGATAGTGCGTGTCTGGTTCGTGAGCTAGTTGGCAACCCATCTTACAACAAAGAGGTTATATTCAGTTTGCTAAGTTGATCGCTAATGCCTGAATTTGGGATTATGTCAAAAGCCTTTGCCAAGCTGAGGTATGCTGTGTGCACAGATTTTCCTTCATTAATGGCCTTGGTCACATTTTCAAAGAAATGCAGCAGATTTAACAGGCAGGATCTGCCCTTCATGAAGCTGAATTGGGTAGGATCCAGGGTTTGGAGGTCACTTATATCATTATTTATGAGGTCCCTAATGATGCATTTCATGGTCTTACAGATTAGGCTGGTCGGGCTTATGGGTATGTAATTCCCTGGTTCTGTTGCTAGGCCACCTTTGTGGAAGGGAATAACTGTATCTCTTCTCCATTCCACAGGAATAAAGCCTATGGTGAGGCTATGATTGGAAAGGGTACTTAGAAGTGATGCTAGTTCATGTTCATGTTTTAGCCAGATTAGAAGACAGCCTGAGATGTCATCTGGTCCATAGAGGCTTTGTTTTTTGCCTTGGACAAGGCTTTGAGGACCTGCTCTTCAGATATGTATGGTGGTGGGGGGGAATTTGGTGGAGGGTTTGTTGTAAGTTAGGAGGGGATAAGGGAGCGAAATTTTTGCCAAACATATCTGCTAGCAGGTTTGTATCTCTGTGGGGTCAGTGTGTGTGATACCATTGCCCACCAGTTTTGCACATGCTTTGGGCCTACCCTTTAGGTTACATATATAGCCGTAAAAGGCCTTATGGTTATCCTTAGCAGTACTTGCTAGGTTTCTCTCAAAGGAGCTCTTGGAGGATTTGACAAGTTGTCTTATTTGACTGTTGAGGCTGAGGAGGGTGCTTTTCCATTGCTGGGGCCTTGCCTTTGTGTTCTTGGACAGCAACTTTTTGCATTTATTGCTAAGTTTGTTAATGGTGGATGTCCACCATGGCAGTTTCTTTTTACTTGGGGCTCTGTCTTTGATTTTTTATGGTATAGTTGAGTTCATGCACCTATGCAAGTGATTGTGCAGGGCTTTAGTGTAAGCTTCGGCATAGTTACCACTTCCAACTTGGGATGGGGCATGGAATGCATTTATAGATTCATCTAGGAGGGTATAGTTTGCCTTGGTGAAGTTTTTTATTCTGATTTCATCCTTTGTGAGTTCTGGTGTTAGTGTCAGTTTGAAAATGACTGATTTGTGGTCAGTTTTAACTAATGAGGGTCCAACAGCTGCAGCAGTGCATCTGTTTGACATATTGGTGAAGACTAGATCTAGAATGTTTGTTCCTCTTGTGGGGGTATGGACAATTTGCTTCAGGTGAATTCACAAAGTTAAGGAACTTTTGTGCTAGTGAGTTTGGGCTAGTATAGGTTTCCCAGTGTGTGTTCAGTAAAATGTTGATTGTCTTTAGTTTGGTTAAGTAGGCTTCATGGGTGTCGTGACCCATGGAGGGGATCTACAACTGGCTAGGACCTGAATGGGGGTCTTACCCACTGTAACCTCGATCTGGAGTAACTCCATGGAGTTGTCCAGTCTAACTAGACATGAGGTGAATTTATTTCTAATATAGATAAAATCGCTGCCTCCTTTGGTTTTCACACATTCATTTTGTGGTCTAAAGATGTGGAAGGTATTGCAGCCTTGCAGGGCTGGGGTACTCTCTGATGCCTTAAACCAAGTTTCTGTGACTGCACAGACATCTACAGCTTCCAGTGAGAGAAGTTCTTTCAGGGAGTGCAGTTTTTGGTTTAAGCTCCTAGAATTTAGCAGCATGACCTTTATTTTGTTCTGATTGGTTAATTTCATGTTGAAGAACTGGATCCCCATTGAATGACACCAAAAACTGAGTCAGTTATTGAAATCAATCATTTTTTTTATACTGTGGCATCATTCTAGGTGGTAGTATGCTGCTCATGGTTAGGGACATACCTGCCTGGGACACATACTCAGAGCTCAACTATTCCTCTCTTCAAATAGTCCAGTGAGATAAGTCTCACTTTATTCACACCAACATGAACTATGAAAGAGTCATAATGGTACTTGTTGCTGAGAGACCTGAGTGAATGTGCGATTTGATGAATCCTGGCACTGGACAGGCAGCTGACTGTGACTTTCTCCCTTGTCCAACCTGGTGAGTGGGATATCTGTGTGTCTCACTAATGAGTCTCCAATTACAAGAAAACTTGTTTTTTAAGTGTTATGCCTTACGAGGTGGTGGGTGAGACACTGTTGTTGCTCTGTATCTTGGGTGCTGTGTGGACTGTGTTAGCTGTAGCAGTCTTGTGTTTTGGAGGTTTGTGGTGTTTTGGTAATTTTTTGAGAGAATCTCTGTGCATGTGGATTTATGTGTTTGATGCGTACTATGTGTATGAGTAGTGGTACTATGTGAATATGTGGTGGTTGGTGAGTTGACAACGTTCTCCGTGTTACTGCTCTGAGTGAGAGAGAGCATGGATTCTAGATTATTGGTGTAAATACATCTCTTGTGCTCTGTACTAGACTGTGTTATTAGTAGAGGGTTATCCGTGTACATGAGGCAATTGCTATACTGCCTCAAGAGACCCAAGTCAATAAGGTTGGCAGGAGAAACAAGGGTAGTCCAACTGTCCATAATGCTAGGTTGAAGGTTGTTGCCACTAGGGCTGGCTTTTCAGAAAGGATTACAGAGGAGCTCAGTGAATGGATATTTCTGACTAGGTTTTAAGGGAAAATGTATTGAATTTAACTGTCTGTCTTTGATGCACAATTGCAAGGTAGTGCACAGTGCTGCGCAATGCACAATCAAGCAGAAACCTGCTCAACATGCAGGACCTAAATACCAGTAGTTAAAACTTGAAAAAAAAAACTCTAAAAAGATTCAAAAGGACCAATGAGAATGCTTATTCCAAGCCCTAGACTGGCCTTCATTTATCAGACAGGTCCCAATCAGCACAATTCTCTCACAAAAGTGCAGATAGGGCCCCTCCAATCCAGGATGGCTTGGAAAACATGCTCAGAACAAACAAACCACGACAATTTATTTTATTTATTTTATTTATTTATTTATCATTTGTTGACCGGGAATGTACGACTAGATTCCACAGAGCCTGTTTTCAGCGGAGGCCCGGGGAGAAATTCTCCAGATGCATGTCTTTGAAATTCCAGAAGCAGCAGGCCTGGATCTGGACTATGCTACAGCTACTAGCTACCCTAGTTTCAATGAGAAACACTAAAGAATGTTTAACACAGCAGAAAATTAGCAGTGAGACACTGAAAAGATGTTTAAAACTGCAGAAAATCAGCCAGGAGGCTCTAAAGAATGTTTTAAACAGTTAACAGATCAGTTAATTAAACACTACATGGCAGGAAAACCAGAACAGGCAGAATATATAGCTTTAAAACAGAGAAAAAATACCAATAAATACTTAACAAATAGTGAAAACAACAAGAAAGCTTTATAAACGGTGACGACAGCAATAAAATTCAATTTTACAGGTGCAGTGAAGCAGGCAATTGCAGTACGACCAGTGGCGGCTGGTGACTTCAAATTAAAGGAGGGCTGCAGGAGACAGCTGAATGGGTGGGGCCAATGGGAAGGGGTGTGGCCAACTAGAAGGGGTGGAGCTATGCTCAAAACCACAACAATTGGAACTTTAATTAAATACACTGCCCTGGGTGCCAAACAGTCATTACGAGAGTCCAATTAAGGCAAAATGAAGTGTAGAAGACAAAAATATTTCAATGCATTGGCTACATGACAGCTTACTTAATATCCAGATGGAAACCGGTTGTGAGGCATGAAAAAATAAATTACTTTTTAAATACATTATTGGAATGCCAATCAAAATCAAGTATAAAAAAACAAGCAGCACTCAACTCAAACCACCACTCCTTGCACTGCAGTTCTAATTATAATTTATATTCAGCTTTATAAAATTGCCAAGTAACATGCTGAAAGTATAAATCTCTGTGATACCCCCACTTGTAAAAATGTTTCTTATCCAAAAAAGACCTGCTGCCTGACACAACTATCTACTTGTTTCACGAGGAAGACATGATCAAAGTAAAAAATGAACAGCAAACAAGAAACAAGCTCAAGATAAATTGCTTAAAGGATTCCTGCACAAGTTATGGACCACACATGATAGATTGGCATTCTGTTTAGTTTACGGGTAAGCCTGCAAAGATGACTGCAAGTCTCCAACAAAAGATGACTGCAAGTCTCCAATAAATGTAATGAGCTTCTGAAAATACTGCAATCCTGTCCTTTTATTACAAATACTGTCATATGCATTTCAATACCCATGGCTTATACATTATCTAGTTATGTAAATATTCGCTGCATGGCACCAAGAAAAGGCTTTCAATGCTGGTAATTCTTTAACAGTATGCTTATTAAAGCTTACTTTCATCTTACAATCCCTGACAAGCTTACCTGATGCTCATTAAATCATTGCTACTTAAACAGAGCAACAGGGCACTGTGACAGCATGCATTTCCTGAATAATAAGAAGCATAAATCAACAGTATAAAAATCTGACAGAAAAACAGAACATTCTGCAAAATCAAAGACAGATGAAAATCCATGGTCGTACTTGTGGTCTACCTTGGATGGGGGAATACTCTGCACACTTACACTGCATAACTGCTCCTTGCCTTCCTTGGACACATCCAGAGCCACTACAATGGAGAGTGGGGTGCAACAAGTATGTCATAATTTGAAATGTCTCTGGCTGACGGTGATGGCTCTGACACTTATACCTCTCAACTTCAGAGCAAGAAATCTGGGCAAAGCCATACATAGAACTAGAAGTGGGACACAGGCCCAAAAATAAGTGCAATTTTTAAATATTGCTCTTATTAACTTAGATAATAGAACAGTAGTAGGTCTTGCATTAGTACGAATTTTCTGAAGGGTATGAAATCTGAAACTCAAATGTCTGCCATTATTTTCTAACTTTAATCTTTAATGACTTGCCACTAATTTGCCAGAAAACCACAATTTTATGAAAAGCAGACCAAAAATCTGATGCAAAAATATAATTGCCACACAATACAGCTGGGAACCTGTCAAAAAAGGGACACCTTTTTAATATTAACACTGTTAACTTGAGCAGCTAACAAAATAAGAACATCTACATGCATTTCTGAAATAAAAGTAATCTATAACTTTGATCATTACAGTTATATATAATTGTAAACCCTCCAAGTTTTCTTCCAAAATTGCCATTTTGAGGAGGGATTATTAGGGGAGAGCAACATTTTGAGCCAAAATTGGGGACAATTGAGAGGTTTGGATATTCCTAATTCTACAAAGCAATTTGCATGTACCTCTCAACCTCTTAATGCAGGAAATCTGGACAAGGCCAAATATATTGGGGTAACATGCAAACACTACTAAAAATTGCTCTTGTATAAACTTAAGACAGTTGATAAAATAACAGGTCTTGCATTAGCATGCATTTTTCTGAAGGTTATGATGTCTGAAACTCAATGTCTGTCATTTAGTGACTTCATTCCTAAATGATTTGCTAGAAAACCACAAATTTTATGAGGAACAAACCAAAAATAAGAAGCAAATATCTATTCCTTCTGCAAAAATATGGACAACTGAGAGGTATAGTGCAACCGGGGCTGTCTGAGCTTGCTACTCTCCCCCCCTCACAAAATCATGGTCGAATGGAGCCTCTCCCCTGCAGCCATTCCAACGTCCCATTCCTTGGTTACTTTGCCCCATTTACCATAACACTGTAATGTGCATATTGCTTTGCTTCTGCAATGATTTAGATTTCATTTGAAAATTTTATTTTGCATTTTACAGCACAAACCCTAATAGATATCTGTTAAACAAAATAATGCAGTCTCACACTGAAAATAGACTTAGCATTAAAACTTCTCTGCCCTTAAAACTCACATGCATTGAAACCCACATTCAAAGAAAATACACTTTGCCAGTTGTAGATAAAGATTAACTCTGGGCTGTTTTCAAAATCATAGGCCCCTTGAACATGAAACATACACCTGCTCTTTGATACACCTTCCTGACTGTATTACATTATATTGCTTGTACAATACAGTACAGTTGTTAGAGGGCATTTTAAATTTATTGTTTTGAACATTTTTCCAGTAAACAATGAAACAAAATGCATGCACCAATGACAAACTGCTCAATTCAGAACATTTCAATCATAAAAAGTCTACTCAACCTTCTACAGTCCACCAATATCAGTCAATATGCACAATCTCTGAAAAAGTAAAATCCACATTAAAGAAATCTGTAACTAATAAATAGGTTGCTGCTAGCAAACAACTTTATATATCATTGTTTCATCTAAAGTGCCTGCTGCCCTTGAAGAATAAACTGCCTATGTTGCATGCATTAAAAAAAATGATAAGCTAGTAATATCGCAATAGGTAATGGATGGCAAACTGATAACAGGTTCATAGTTACTAGGTATCTTTGCCAAAAAGGGCTGCAGCATCCACCCACTTAACACAGTACAGTATCAGCAATGCATCTACCTACTGTGAGAGTAGAACCCACAGCCTTCTGCATCAAAAGCAAATACACTACCCGTTGTGCTATTAACAATGTAAGCAGAGCTAGCATAAGCAGCACTAAACGTTTGTTCCCCTGCAGCTCTCAGCTCCTTGTAAAATCTACTCGATACTCAGCTGTATCTCTGAACTTTGCAGCACAAGAAATCTGGAAAAAGCCAAAATTTATTGGGGGGGGGGGACAAAAGCCCAAAAACCAGGGACACATTTTAAACATTGCTTGTATAATGTTGGAAAGTTGCTAGAATAAAATGCTGTGTTACCACAATACATTTCACCGCCACGTCTTAAACTCAGGGGACCCTGTGCAAAACAGTCAGAGAAACATACCACTATGCCATATCAGCTGTTTTGTGAAACAGAGGAAGACAAAAACTTAAATGGCTACAATTTAGTGAATTCAGTTCTCACCATAGCTGCCAACCTCTTAGCAAAAAACACCTGAAAAAAGCCAATAATGTGGGAATACAGCTGCCAAACATATTCAGTGAATTCAGTTCTCACCATAGCTCTCAACCTCTTAGCAATAAACATGTGGACAAAGCCAGTAATGGGGGGAATACAGCCCCCAAACATTCAATGAATTCAGTTCTCACCATAGCTCTCAACCTTAGCACAAAATACCTGGACGAGGCCAATAATGGGGGAATACAGTCCCAAAAATATGGGCAAATTTCAAATATCCATGTTATAAACTTAGACAATTGCTAAAATAAAAGGTTTTGTGTTACCATGTACTTTCTGAAGAATATGAAGTCTGAAATTTAAATGCGTGTTATTTTTAAAGATTTGTTAACCAGGAAACTAGTCTGACTTGGAACAAAACAAAGCCAACTTCCATTAGAGCAGGGAGAAACGCTCCAGACACATCTTTGTAAGAGAAAGGAGAACATGCAGACTCCACACAGAAGGCACCCCAGCCAAGAATCAAACCAGAGAACTTGTAGCTGTCAGGCAACAATGCTACCAGTGCACCACTGCACTACAGACCTTTGCAAGGAAATATGAAGATACAGAAACCACAGATTTTATGAGGAACAGAACAAATATGAGGCAAAAATCTGCATTTTTTTTTTACAAATAGTGGTGGGTAGGGAATTCAGGTCCTTGCCACCTGCATCCAAAGTACAGGGTTCAGGCCTGAGGATTTCTACCCACCACTGTGTGTTAACTGGGGCATTTTACATACACACACAATGTGTTAAGTGGGGCATTTTATACACACACACACAGTCCTATAGCACGAGCCGCCCCTGGATATATGCAAATGACCCCTTAAGGTGTTTCAGCCATTTTTAATTTCTCCAAGTCTTTTGGGTTTCTAATACCATGAAGGGAATGGACCCCACTGTAAGTCAAATTATGATTAAAGTTCATGAAATTAGTATTGTTTCACTCAGCCAACAAGTCAGCCAAAAGTGCTGTTTGCAGCACCCGCAGTGTGCCTAGTAATGACTCCTGCAATTCATACGGTGTTACATGAATTGGTAACATATCTTAATACGCTTGTTAATTATTTTTTATAAGACCTGTTGCTCCTACTACTATTGGAACTGTCTGGGTATCTTTCTTCCACATGGCTCTCGTTTCTGCCTGCAGATCCGGGTATTTTATGACTTTGTGTCTCTCTATATGCAAGACACTGTAGTCACTGGGTGTGGCGATTTCGGACCACTATATCCAGTTTTCTAGCATTTGTCTTTTGAACTGTTGATATTGGGTGATCCCATGTGAAATAAACTTAATTTTCTATGATTCTTTGTGGCTTTATGCATGTCCACAGCTAGTGGGGTTTGGCTTTTTTGGCCTGAATTTGTCCATAGCAGACTTAAAAAGGCATGGGCATTCAGAATTTCCATACAGCCGAAACACCTGATGTCCTTAAGGGGTAATTTGCATATATCCCATGTTACCTCTAATACAAGAGGTTTTAAGGAATCACACAGTGGAAAATCTAGCTTGGCTACATTTTCTTTTAGTTTTTAAGAATTCAGGAGCAGTAAATAAATACATTCCCATTAGGTGAAAATGGAACAAAGAGTCATTAAAAGTGAATTCCTAATTGGTGGACAAAAAATGTGTAAATTATGTAAAAGGAAGATGTACACTTATGAATTTCGTAATGCTTATCCTACAAATATAAACAAAAATGATATCCTATCAAGCTACTAACAGCTTTGAGAATGTGTTGAAACAAATTTCAATCAAGGTATGAATACCAGCTGATTATCCTTGGTGTGCTTGATAAGAAACTGATTTATAATTACTTCAGTTCAAAACTTAACAAAGTGACCAAATACTAATCAGTAATAAATCAGTAATTAAGGACAAACAATTATTCCTCATTTAAATTCACAGTATGCAAACAGTTTCACAAAGCAGAGTACCATGATTTCTCCACTCACTCTATATCAAATACAATTTGTCACCACATTACTGTGTCGAGGTGGTATCTCTGGAATAAGCGTCTATACTAAATATACATATAGTTGTTGTTGGTCTTTTCGGCTTTTCATATAGTATTATATCTATACTCTGTTTAACATATTTGACAGAAATGTTATGTTCTATCTCACTGATTAAATGTTAAAAATCAGACTTATATATAGGTGAGGTACAATAACCTGTGGAAAGATTAATCAGTCTTAATAGACATTTTATGTAACATTTACGAACATATATTACTATTATTTGAGTTTACTGGCTTATGAAAATGAATGCTCACATGGTATTTCTGTACAGTGACATGGAGTTACACTTACCAAATCCTGAATAATCTTATAAATATTAAAACACTGTGGTCATGGCATTAGTTCAACGACTTTGAATGTAATTCTTGTATCAGTATATGATAAAAGCCTTTGATGTCATTCCTCATACAAATATAATAGTTATACAATCTTCTAATATAAATTTATATATTAGCTACTGCATAAAACTATAACTGTCAAATGTGAAGTAGAGAGCTGGGATAAATTAATTCAGCTATGTATAACTAGAATTATACCATGACCCCCCCATTAATATTCCAAAACGTGCATGCTGATTGGCCAGCGTGCACGTTGTAAATCGACTTATACTAATGGAAAAAGGTCCGGTCACCCGGACTTTTTCCATTAGTATAAGTCTTTTTTTAAAACACTGTCTCGCTATGTTAAAAGAGTTTAACATAGTGACACAGGTTTAAAAAAAGCAACAGAGATCTCCGTTGCTTTTTTTAAAGCTGTCTCTCTATGTTAAACTCCTTTAACATAGCGACACAGTGTGTAAAAAGCATCGGAGATCTTGCTTTCTCCATTGCTTTTTTTTTAAACCTGTCTCGCTATGTTAAATGGGTTTAACATAGCGAGACAGCTTTAAAATAAGCAACGGAGATCTCCGTTGCTTATTTTAAAGCTATCTCGCTATGTTAAACCCATTTAACATAGCGAAACAGTAAAAAAGCAATGGAGATCTTGCTTTCTCCGTTGCTTTTGGCCACAGCTCTGATGTACTGCGTAGGCATGCGCAGTACATCAGAACTGCTGTGGATGCCAGACAGCTGCGGAAGGGCAGTAAAGAGGCATTATACAATGACATTATTTAAGAAAAGTAATTGTTTCTTTTCTTAAATAATGTCATAGTATAATAGCAATAACCCACTTCTGGGTGTGGGTAATGCGGGATTTACCCATGGTTGTCTTTGTTTGGTAAACCACGCCAACCGTGGGTAAATCCCACATTACCCACACCCAGGCGTGGGTTATTGCTGTATTAATGACCAGAATTCTGCAGATTATACTGTTTAATTTCTTTTTTACTGATATGTTATTAAAGCCAGACGTGTTTGAGGAAATGCTCAAATGATGTTAAAAGATAGAAAATTGCTAACACCGTTGTGGATAAACCAGAACTGCAGATTTATTTAAATCATTTTTACTCACGATAAATGGAACACAGACTTATTTGCGATAATAGGTAGAGGCATAAACAAGTGAGACCTAAAAACTCCTTATTTTTCTCACATGTGATAACTAATTCTACCCCTAACCCTTACTTAATACATTATGTTACTAAAAACAGTTTCCCTAACAGAACCACTATCAGACTACTCTTGATCTGATTTTTATTTATTTATTTTTTTAGCAGATTTTACTTATACTTGCAAAGGCTGGCTTAATAGTTATTGTGTTTACCTGACAGACTCAAGGTACAGGGTTTGATTTTCACCTTCCACAGCATAATTAGCTAAGCTTAAATGGACTGCACTGACAATAAGCCTAGTAATTACCTATGAAGTTATCTATCTTTTGTGATACACTAATTTTAGTTGTCACTCATTTGTGTTGCTTACCAATGCTGATATAATCATAGATAGTATTTCAAGCACATTAAAATACTATGCAAAGTGCAGTCTCAAGAGCTTTTGAAAAGAGATTTATTTTACAAGGTTGGGAAATAAGAAATGTTTCTTGCAGAAATACAGAAAAGAAAGTTACAAATATTATTTCCAGCTTTCATTTCAATCCAGATAGCACAGTTTCAGGCTTTTTTCTAGACTTAGTCAGTAAACAAACATAAATTAGCTTCCTTCTAAGATGGGAAGAAAACAAACAATACTTGGCTTCTTTCTAAAGTTGCCCCCCCCAAAAAAAAAGGTACTTACAGATACCTTTCAACACACACCTCCAAACAGGTGTGCATAATTCTAGCAGCTCTACAGGATATTTTCTATTCAGGTTTCAGTAATGCCTTCCAGACTGCTTTTGCCCTTCTCATATGACTCCCTGGACAGTCCACTTCTGAAACTGCTCTCTCAGCACACGTCAAGAATCTAATCTCTTTCAATGACAGTGGTCCTTACACATCCCAAGAGAACCTGCTCCCTATCAGTTGCCATGGACAGCTTCTCTTTATTTTGCCTCCCTGCTCTGTATTTCTCTGGAACTCTGCAGTTACCTTCCCTGATGCACTCTTTAGCAAATGCAGTACAAACAACAGATGTAATAATGCTACGAACACTAAGCTTGCCAATCTCTGCAATCACTCTGCCACTATAGCTAGCTATCTATCTATTTATCTACCTACCTATCTACACACACACACACACACACACACACACACACACACACACACACACACACACACACACACACACACACACACACGCACACACACAGACACACACCTACTGTATGTCTCTCAACAGCCAGACGGGAGCAATCCAGCCAGCGGCCACAACACCTACCTCCTGAAAGAATCCAGCCAGCGACCACAGCACCCAGCCACCTCCTGAAAGAATCCAGCCAGTGATCTGAAGCAGCAATCCAGCGACCACAACACCTATCTCCTGAAAGAATCCAGCCAGCGACCTGAAGCAGCAGTCTAGCGACCACAACACCTACCTCCTGAAAGAATCCAGCCAGCGACCTGAAGCAGCAATCCAGCGACCACAACACCTACCTCCTGAAAGAATCCAGCCAGCGACCTGAAGCAGCAATCCAGTCACCACAACACCTACCTCCTGAAAGAATCCAGCCAGCGACCAAACCCACCCACGAAACAGAGCAATCCAGCCAGCCCACGCAATGAATGTCCCGCCATAGCAGCTCACCTCTCTCAGTCCTCATTGGGTAGCTCACCTCTCTCAGTCCTCATTGGGTCTGCCTGCAGCCGAAGCAGTCCGGACCTCCTCTTCTGTGCTGTCATTACTGCACTGATTCCTGGGTGCACTTGCAGCAATGATTGCTGGGTACTTGTCTTTCTCTATCTGGACTGCTGATAAAGGCAGTCTGAGGTCTTCAAATGCCTCTGTGCATGTGCAGAGGAGTTGGGACTCGTTTTTTTTTTTTTTTCTGTTTTGATTTTTAGTTTTAAATATTTTTCTTTTGTGTTTTTGTAGGTGGGAGGACTGTAGTCCGGCAGTCCAATAGCACGAGCCGCCCCTAAGTACGACAGTGGAGTTTAGTACACAGTAAATAAATACAGTATAAAAGTAGGCAGAAGGCAATAAAAAAGTGCAGTAAATAGTATAAATCAACAAAAAAACAGGCAACTTATGTTTTTTGGAAGCTCAGAAGTCTCTAGCCATCTGGTATTTCAGCTCAGAGTTGTGGCTGGTAGCCGACCTCAGTTTAGCTCGGTACAAACAAGCAGAAACCTGCTCAAGTGCAGGGCCTAAATAACAGAAGCTAAAACGTGAAAAAAAATAATGTATACATTTTTAAAAGGACCAATGAGGATGCTTATTCCAAGCCCTAGACTGGCCTCCCTTTAGCAGACAGATCTCAATCAGCCCAGTTCTCTGACAAAAGTGCAGATAGGCCCCCTCCAATCCAAGATGTCTTGGAAAACATGCTCAGAACAAACAAACCACTACAAACAATTCCAGAAGCAGCAGGCCTGGATCTGGACTATGCTACAGCTACTAGTTATCAGCAGGAAACACTAGAGAATGTTTAACACAGAAAAATAGCAGTGGTCACTGAAAAAAACATTTAAACATTTAAAACAGCAGAAAATCAGCCAGGAGGCTCTAAACAACAGTTAATAGATCAGTTAATTAAACACTTCTTGGTGGGAAAACCAGAACAGGCAGAGCAGATAGCTTTAAAACAGTGAAAAAAATATCAGCACATACTTAATAAACAGTGAAAACAACAAAAAGCTTTGTAAACATTGAAAACAGCAATAAAATTTGATTTTACAGGCACAGTGAAGCAGGCAGTTGCAGTATAACAGTGTAGTTTAGTACACAGTAAATAAATGCAGTATAAAAGTTGGAGTCAGGCAATAAAAAAGTGCAGTAACTAGTATAAATAAGCAAAAAAAAAAAAACAGGCAACTTATATGTTTTTGGAAACTCAGAAGGCTCTAGTTGTCTGGTATCTCAGCTCAGAGTTGAGGCTGGTAGCCCACCTCAGTTCAGCTTGGTACAACAGTACTTAGTTCAGATTAGTAAAGGCTGTAGAGCAGGTTTTGATTCCCTTGGCCTTTGTTGGCCTAATCTAAGTCTGACCAATTAATTTCACCAGATAATGCTCCAGGGCTGTCCCTGAAAGGAGACACTTGTGTCCAGTAGGCTGTTCCAAGCTGTTAACAAGTTAATTACATGTTTGTACTTTTGAAATCCTGTACCCTTCAGACAGTCCCAGTTAGTACTTGACTATATGCTATTTGACTATGAATCCCTGTATATTACTGTTATGTTACAGAGTCCAAAACATGAACCAGCTTGCCCATCCACAGATGATGACAATGATAGGCATGACCACTGCCACCAGATTCCAACTCCAAGGACAGACGTGGACAACAGGATGACAATAATGATGATGACAGACCATGCCCATCTGGGGAGATTGTTCCAGATGAGCGATGATTACAGCCTTCACCACCTCTAACAGAAGACCTGAAGGACCAGATCCGTAATATCATTAGTGATGTCTACTTCATCCACATGTAAGACATGATGGGCAACTTCTTCTAGGACATGGCCAAGCACAAATCCTTCTGAGAGATTGCATGTTCAAGGTGGGGTCTCCAGACCATAAGTATTGTCTGCATGTTCCACTCATGTCATGCTGCCACCAAGTTGTCTTCATATTTTGTGGTGGTTTCACTTGTAGGCACATATTTGTGCACCTTTCCTATATTATAGTCATGCTTTCACTATGTCCCTTTTGCTGTACACTTCACATTGTGGCTCTTATGTGGCCATGTCAGCTATCTGCTTGACAATACATTGTCCTTTATGACAATAAGATAGCAACCATCCTGTGATAGGGACATATACAGCTGTTATTAATTATTGAACTCACTTAGACCTGAACTCTGCATATGGCTTTGACTTGCCCTATCTGCTTAATGTGGCTCCTTCTTTTTGCATGTATGTGCCTGCTGGGTCTTATCTATCACATATATGAGCACTGTAGATTGCAGTCTCCCATTGAAAGCAGTCCTACTGACAAAGTGTGCACATTTTAACTTGCACTTTGATGGTATATGGCATAAGTGGCCTTTTACAAGTGGTTACTTTACTGACATTCCTCACATGTCCTGCAGTGATGCTGTTCTCCTGTGATGGCATATGCACACAGGTAACATTGTTGCCTAATTTGCAAACAATTTTTGTGCCACGCCTGCATGGCGCAAATGTATTTTGTGCCATGCAGACACTGCAAATGTCTGTGCAGTATTTGCCACAAAGGATGGTTGTTACAGTCTTAGACAATAATGGGTATCCTGGTCCCATGTGCCATCTGCTCTATGTATCTACTGTCAGTTATGCCCTTGTACCTCAACCAGTAATCAGTGTCACCCTCTGCTATACAAAGGTGAGGAAGCTTTTGGGAGCACACGTAGTCAGTAATCTAGCCTTTGACCATCATGTGCCTATAGTGGTGAGGAAATCATTCTACGTTGAGCAAATTATAAAGAAAGTAACATCTAGGTCTAAGCAGACCATTGTTCCACTTTATTCTGCACTCATCAGGCCTGTCATTCAGCAGAACATCCCCTTTGGTATGTACCTAACCAGGCACACCCAACAATTGGAATAGTCACGGAGGTCCCTCCCTAAAAGAATACAGGGAGTAAATAACATGTCCTATGCAGACTGCCACAAGGACCTATCCCTATATTCTGTCTCCTACAGGCTGTTGAGGGGAGATGTATACCTGACATACAAGTCATTGTCAGACCCCACCCTGATGGATATCTTGCATATCTGCAAAACAAACAGCAACAAAATTACCCATTCCAAAGACTTAAACCTTGCCTTTGATATAACTAGTATCTGCAGGAGAGATAAGTATGTATCCCAGAGACTACTAATTCTCTGGAACAGGCTCCCCATCTGGCTGACAAAGTTTGCTGATGACTGCAAACTGGGAGTGGTCATAGATTCTCCAAATGATGTCAACATCCTACAAGGGTCTTACGCAAACAAATGATTGTTGCCAAAGCCATGGCCTTAAACTCAATGCAAAAAATGTATTATCATTAATTTCAGTAAAAGCAATGTTGCTGCTAACTACCACATCAATAGTAACACTTTAAGTATACACTCAGTGGTAAGAGACTTGGGCAGACAGACTGACAGCAACCATATCTTTTTCCATCATCTCCACAGTGGCAAGAAGGGAATTCCTTATTGCTCATCTAACAAGTAAGGGCATTGCCTGCAGGAAAAAAGAAAGAAGTTATTACCTCCATGTACTCTTCCTTCATCAGGCCATTAATGGAATACAATGCTCCTTTTTGCATGTACCTTTCTATGCACAAAGGTTCTTCACAAGGAAAATTCAAGGTCTTCACCATCTGTCCTATGGAGATCATCTGAAATCACTGTCACTTTATTCTGTTTCATACAGACTACTCAGAAGTGATCTCTGCCTTGCATATAAGGCGATCTCTGACCCTGCATTTCTGGGAATGCTTTACATCCAAAAGTCAAATGGTACATGGGTTACTGACTCTAAAGACCTTAACCTGGTATGTGACATTAATGAAGCCTGGTGGAGGGACAGATTTGTCTCCCAGAGGTTACCACACCTTTGGAACAGACTCCCACTTCATGTCAAACAGAGTATCTCTTTGGCCCTCTTGAAACACAGTCTAGACAGTTGGATGGGTGACCGTAAATTCACCCCGGGGGTTCTGCCTGCATCCCTCTTGGACAGGGACAATAGGTGCTGATCGTGGAAATAAGGATGAGAACTTGGCTAGGCTTATAAGGGCCCTAGGGCCATTAGCCTAGTAACTTCCTATGATCCTATGAAGCATTGTTCCTCCCTAACCCAGTTCAAGTATAACTTGTACAACTGGATGAGGACCCAGAAATTTACCCCTTGTTTGGCACCTAAGTCCCTAATGGACACAGTCAGCCTGTAAACAGTTCATCTGCCAGACCTGTGCTTGTAAATATCTCATCTCCTAAGCCATTGCTTGCAATTATTCAGGGTACCTTGTCAGAGATTTGGGATGCATCACTAGACATAAAAAGGCCCCACTAGGAGGCCATATGTGTGTTTGATACATAGATTTCCACATATGCACCAGTGGATAGTTCCGTAACAGTGCAATGTGGCATTATATTTATTTTATTTATTATTATTTTACATTTGTTAACCGGGCTGGTCTAACTGGATACATATCCGTTTTCAGTAGAGGCCCGAGGAGAAAAGCTCCAATACACAATAGAAGTACATATTTAAATTGCAAGATTCAAAGTATTGTTACAACAAGAGAATACAGCTTACATATGCAGGAATGAAAATTTACATAGATGTTATATAAGACTAAAGGACAGACAGGAAATTATTTGTTATTCAGAGTACTGGGTGTTCGATGTCATTATACTCTCATATGTCATAGTAGTTGCACTGTATCACAGCCTTGCACAGTTTCATTTTTATGGTGCACGACCAATGACGTGTGTATTTTGCACATTTGTTACTCTGAGCATACTCCTTTGGTGCCTGTAGCACTTGTTTCCATTTATCAATACTGTGCAACCTACATACTATGCATGTGGTGTTTCACATGGTTGAATTGTTGTGTAACCCCCCCCCCATAGACTTCTGTTACTTTGCAATGTATATGTGTTATACAACAGTGGCCAACCTGTATGGTTAAAGTCTTCGCCTCCCATGCACAAGGCACAAAGTTTGAGCCTAACCTCCAGACAATGCCTGTTTAGAGTTTGCATGATCTCCATGTGTCTCTGTGGGTTCGCCACTTCCAAAAAACATGCTGAGTGTTTCCATGTCAAACTCCCAAATGAATGGATCTGTGGACAGCAGCATAGATTCTACATGGTGCCCTATAAGATGAAGAGTTGTATAGACCATTTGCTTTGGGCATCTACTGTGGTGTACAGTATCCTCAAGATAAGAGAGCATGGATCACAGACTGCATACTGTGGAAAGGGTTTGCCACTTGAGGGTGTAAAATATGGCTCTAGGTGATTCGGTCATGTTGACTAATTTCGTCAAGTGGTCATGGGTAGTTACCAGTGATAAGTGGATTGAGGATCTGACCTACAACAGGGACCCATGCTAATGGTGGGAGGGATGTATGTGCCCCTATTGGCCAGTGTGCATCACCATAAGGCCCAGCAGCCCTGAGTCAATAAGCTACTGGCTGGCTGGTGTCAAGCTGCTCAGCTTGGGTTACCTCAGATATTTATGTTGAGTGAAAGCTGGATGCAAAACCAATCAGTGTAGGTTTACTGACAGGAAGGAGATTGGAAGTGGATGACATGATGGTACAGAGGAGGCTGAACATACTATGTAGCCAAGAGACAAGATGGAAGGATAGTGCAGCAAAGCCACTTGGCTTGGGATCCAGAGTCTACCTCTCAGGATGAGGACAGGCATGTTGGAATTGTGTTGACAGAAATACTTAAGACAGTAAGGGATGTCATCAGAATTAGTGACAGACTCATGGAAATCAGACTCCAGTGTAATGATAGGGCAGTATTCATAATCTCAGCCTATACCTCACAGCAAGGTTGTGATAGTGAGGAAAAGACTGCATTCAGACAGCAGTTGCAGGACCTACTAGATAAAGGAGGACAACATGAATTGGTGTTGTTAATGGGTGACTTGAATGCACATATTAGGATAAATAGAACAGGATATGAGGACTGCCTGGGTCCACATGGTTGGGGCAACAGTGATAAAGAAGGAAAGGTCATTCTAAACTTCTGTCTGCCAAATAGCTTGATAGTAACCAACACATGGTTCAGAAAGAGATACAAATACAAGATCACATACAAGAGTGACCAACATGCAACTCAGGTAGACTTCCTCCTAGTTAGGAAAGGGCACTGGGATAGAATCAGTGATTGTAAAATCATCCCCAGTGAAGCAGTCAACCCACAGAATAAACCACTGTTTGCCACAACAATCTGCAAGCAGTGGTCAGAGAAGGCTTTAAGCTCAACAAAGAAAAGGCTGAAGACCTGGAAGTTGACTGTCTACTCAAACTGAAAGGAAAGGCACAACAGTTCCCCCTCCCCTCATCACCAGGGAGCAAATCTTTAATGACCTCTCAAAGGCAAAAAATGCAGTCTCCATGGGACCCAATAACATCCCTTGCTGTATCCTACATGAACTCAAGCATGAGCTCTCAGCTCCATTAGGCACCCTATTCAATGAAAGCCTGAGCACTGGCTTCATCCCAGCTGAATGGAGGACAGACACTGTCATCCATCTAGACAAAGGTGGAGCATCCACTGACCCAGGCATTATAGGCCCATCAGCCTAACTAGCCTGTTTTGCAAAGCCATGGAATGCATTATCATGGACCATATAAACAAGGACATTGGCAACCTCTAAACACTTGACCCCACATGGTTTGGCTTTGTCAAAGGGAGATCATGCCTGTTAAACTTGGTCAACTTCTTCAAAACAGTCACCAAAGCCATGGATGAGGGGAAGATGGTGCACACCACCTACCTTGACCTAGCCAAAGCTTCAACACTATTCCTTACTCGGGCATCATAGATAAGCTCTCCCAGCTAGGCATCAACCTGCATGTTACCAGATGGGTCACTAGCTGGTTCACTGATAGAACCCACTCAGTCAAAATAGGATAAGCCACCTCTAGTAGTAGACCTGTAATGAGTAGTGTACCCCAAGGATCAGTCTTGTGGCCTCTGCTGTTTGGGATATACTTTTTTGAGGTGTAAGCCAAAACCAGTGGTCTCTGGCTGACCAGGTTTGCAGATGACTGCAAGCTGGGTGCTGTCTTAAATTCCCCTAGTGATGTGAATATTCTCCAGGAGGGCCTTACCCAAACTAATAACTGGCACCAGAAGCATGGCCTCAAACTGAATGCCAAGAAATGCATCATTATCCCCTGTGGGGAAAATGGCACCCCCATTAATTGAGGATGCCATTTGGATGGCGCACTGGTGCAGTGGTAGCATTGTTGTCTCACAGCAAGAGGTTCTTTGGTTTGATTCTCATCTGGGGTGCCTTTGTGCAGAGTCTGCATGTCCTCCCTGCATTTGTGATGGTTTCCTCCAGGTGCTCCAGTTTTCTCCTATGTTAAAAGACATGCGCCTGGAGCAATTCTCCCTGGGCCTTCACTGAAAATTGGCTTCATTCCAAGTTGGAATTTCCTGGTTAACAAATGTTAAATAAAAAATTAATTATCACATTAATAACAATGCAATAAGCTTACAATCAGTTGTGAGGGACTTGGGCACCCAGGTTGATAGCAACCTGACTTTTGACTACCACGTTGCCTCCATTTTATGGAAGGCTTTCCTCATGGCCCACCTCATAAATAAGGGTATTTTATCCTGGAACAAGGAAGTCATAACATTCCTTATCAGACCCATTATCGAGTACAATGCCCCGCTTCAGCATGTGCTTTGCCAAGCACATGCAGCTGCTGGAGAGACCACAGAGGTTCCTGACCAGGAAAATCCAGGGTCTCAAACATCTATCCAATACAGATAGGCTAAAAGCCCTGTCCCTCTACTCAGTCTTGTACATACTGCTCAGAGGTGACCTGTGTCTGGCATACAAGGCCATCTCAGACCCAGCCTTGATGGAGTTGCTGTATATCTGTAAGTCAAACTCCACTCATGCAACCCATACACAAGGCCTTAACCTAGTCTGTGACATTTATAAAACTTGATGGCAGGATAGATTTGTGTCCCAAAGACTATCCCATCTGTGAAATAGACTCCTTCTCTGTGTCAAGCAGAGTACACCTCTAGCCCTCTTTCAGAGGAACCTGGATGACTGGATGGGAAACAGAAAATACACCCCTGGGATCCCACCCTGCTGGACAGGGAAAGCAGGTGCTGACTTTGAGGGAACATGGGCCAAATTCTTGGCTAGGCTTATAAGGGCCTCTGGGCCAACAGCCTAGTATCATCCTATGAACCTGTGAAGGATGCCAGTACAGCATGCTAGAATTTTGTAAATAATTCTATGCCATTTGTGAATAGTAATATGATTTTTATGCTTGTCTTACAAATGTAAGTAAACTGTATGTTATATGCTGAGCTCAAAAATGTAACCACAGTGCACCCTACTGGAAAAGAGCAAAACTCTAAGAAAATAAGTTGAATTGTTATGATGGTGGTGTTTATATCAGCTTTGAGACAGAATGTCTGCAGCTAGAAATTCTTTCTATTGTCTGGAAAAAGAAATAATTAGAGGTTTCCAAGGCAAAAGTGTTTAACAGTTTTACAACTTCCAGTTTTAGGCAAAGCTTCTAAGAAATAAGTATTTTTAACACAGAGGTTTTATATTTTAAGTTCTTGTTAGCCTGGAAACTAAAAGCAGAGGTGACAAGAATGATGTAATCTGAGATAACCCAGCAGAAATGTTTGATATAAATTTAAGAACTATCTCAGAGATTGAGACTGTGCATTTTGTATTTGTCTTTGGACCTAGACACATCCATTCAGTACTTGCATTTGCCTGGCTCTGTAACTTGGATTTAGGCATAGTATTTTTCTTAGAGATAGATAGGAATATAACAGGATTCGTTTAGATGCTTTCTGTATTTATGTGGGACTGTCCTGCAATGTTATTTTAAAATATTTCATGTGATTCTGAATTCTGTTGTCACTGTGTTGAGTTATTGAGTATTGTCTTGTGCTTTTATTTTTTTATTAAATATATTTAAACCTTTTAATTCTGGATGGTTTGTTTAGCGATATTTAAGCTCTTAGAGTACTTGCATATGTATTTGGTGATACTGTACAGGCCACTCTTAAATAGCCTTAAAGTCTTGGATATATACTTACCATCTGGATAATAGTAACATTACACAGTAGAACTGGTCACCCTGTGGGAAGGGCCTTATAGTAGCTGATAAGTAGAGCTGGTTGGTGGCAGTGATTTCTACCTTATAGTCTGGGCAGAAGGGGCATTGCTAGTGAACCTGGGCTTGCCTTCCCCAGGAGTGTCTGTGTGTTTGTATATAAATCAGATCTCAAAGTGTGTGTGTGTGTGTGTGTGTGTGTGTGTGTGTGTGTGTGTGTGTGTGTGTGTGTGTGTGTGTGTATGTCAGCTACTTGGGCAGGGACACGAAACAATGGTTGGACAGAGAGGGTGCTGGAGGTTTTGGCTTGACCACTCTGCTGAGATCTTAACCCTACAGCTATGCCAGTGATGATTCTTATTGGGGATCTCGAGATGGAGGGTGAAACCAGCCCCAGGCTGACTGTGATCTCTGAGTGCTCTTAAGGGAAATTGTACTTTACTATGTGTGTACTTGTCATCCTTCCAATGTCCATGTCCCTCACTGGTGTTAGTAGTGAGAATTGAGGCTCCCTGATTACTGGGCCAATGCAGGGGCATCACATATTAATTGTTTGGCAGTGGTGGGATATCCACATGAAATATTAATTGGTTGATAGTGGTGAGATAGCTGGTATTGGTGTGGATAATGAATTCCTGTAGCTTGTGTACAGTGATCACTGAAGGTGTTTTGGTACTCTAAATCAGCCATGCAGTGAACATTCAGAGTTCATATCACAATCGTTGTATTTCTTTTGTTAGCTTAGTTAGTCATGGAGAACAGGCAAGCATGTCAGCAGAGGAGTATGGCAAGCTTATAAGGAGCCAGTTGGCTGAGATGTGCAAGGCTAAAGGAACAGTGCATGCCAACCTGACTAAAGCAGACATGATTGCAGCTTTAGTCACAGCTGCATCAGTGAATAGCAACCAGGAGGATGATCAGACTGGCCGTAGAGATGTATAACTCTCAGAGAATTGACAGCTCAACCTTTCCACAAAGGAGCTACAAATCTGTCTGGAGTTAATGAGACCTGAGTTGTAAGCCAAGCATTTGGAAATAGAAGCAGCAGAGAGACTGAGGCATCTACAGACTGAGGAAAATGAGAAACTGCAACTTCTGAAGGCTGAGGAAAATAAGAAACTGCAATGCCTGGACACTAAGGAGAAGGAGAGGCAGAGGCAACATGAAAAGGAGATGCTGACTCTTCACCAGAGTCATGGAGGTAATGGGGAAGGAAGTAACCGAACCCCAGAAGCAACAAAGGTCAGTAATGTTCTTCCACAACTTACAGAAGGGGATACTTTTGAAAGTTTCATTCATCTGTTTGAGAGGGTATGTAAATAGTATGATGTTGACCAAGGGCTCTGGGTACGGTTCCTGACCCCCTTACTCCATGGTAAAGCTGTAACTGTAATGTCCAAACTGTCTGATACTGACTGTGTAACTTATAATGTCGTAAAGAACTGTTTGGTAATATTTTTTAAGTTAACGCCTGAAGCTTACAGGAAAAAAGCTCTGTGAGCATAGACTCAAGGCAGATGAAAGTGTGTGTGAATATGTTGCTGAACTACGCACTTATTTTCATAGGTGGGTGAGTGGATGTCAGATCACCACTTTTGAAGGGCTGGCAGACCGTTTGTTGAGGGAACAAGCCCTTAGCACTTTGCCTGAGGACATGAGAATCTGGTTAGCTGATATGTCTTACTGTAGATGAATTGGGAAAGAAGTGAGACCTATATCTAGCAAGCAGGGCATCCCTGCACAGGAAAAGGACACCCAGTGCTGCTCATTGGTCTAAGGGAACCCATAGTGGGCAGCCCAGACAATCCCAACAGAATCTGCCAGTAGCAGGGGAAGCCACTAGTCCAAGTACACATCCAGGACCTAGGGATAAATGTTTTAAATGCAACCAGTGGGGCCATGTAGCATATATATATCCATGGAGGCAAGGTGGGGAGCAAATGGTGGGAGAGCCAGTAAGTGGGAATGACAAAATGCCAATAATAAGTTGTCTTGAGACAATAAGGGTACCAATCTATCACAAGAGGTTATATCCTATCTCAGTGAATGAGAAACAGACCATTGCTAAGAGACACACAGCCTCTGACATAACCATTGTGAAGCCTGCAGTGGTTACAGAGGAGCACTACTTGTCTGGGAAGTCTACTCCAGTCAGATCTTTAGGAGGGGCCAAATTCCAAATACCTTTGGCTAGGGTTCACCTTGACTGGGAGGGTGGAAAAGGAAGCCAGCAAGTAGGTGTGCTTAAGGATATCCATGCAGATGTCCTGATAGGGAATGATTTTGATAATAAAGTACCATGTGTTCATGCAGTTACATGCAGTCAGGCTTGGAGAGAAGCATGTGGGTATGGTAGTCTGAGGGAGACCCAGACAGACTGCACATTTTCAGCCAGGACTGGTGTGGTGGGTACTTCAGGGAGGGAGCTACCTTGTAGCACTGGGACTGAAGGTGAGCCACAGCTGCTTGTGGGTACTGATGTTCCCTTGGACAGAGTGACTGCAAGGGCAGAGGTGAGTAGTAGTACCCAGGCTGACAGTGAGGCACTGCTGCCAGAGGATGCCAGACATCCCATGGAAGGGGAACTGGGAAGGGTTACAAAGAGAGAGTTGAGACAGGCTCAGCTCTCAGACCCTACACTACAAGGCCTGAGAGAGGTAACTAGTGAATCACCTGATTCTCAAGGGAAAGGGGAATCTGTATACTGGGACAAAGGGTCACTGTATAGAGAGTGTACCCCTGAGGGAGGGCTGGTGGGTGATAGAATACAGCAGTTGGTAGTGCCCAGTGACTACCATCTGGCACTTCTAGCCATAGCCCATGAATTTCTCTTTGCAGGTCATATGGACATAAAACATACAAAGATGCATATTTTACAGAACTTCTATTGGCCTAGGATTTCCAGAGATGTAACAGGGTACTGCAGGACCTGTGAGCAGTGCCAAAAGGTAGGCAAGGCAGGTGACAAGGCAAAAGTCCTTTGATGCCTTTGTCTGTGATTGAGGAACCATTTCAGAGGGTAGCTATGGATATGCCCCAAGTTCCATAGGGAAAAAGTATATCCTAGAGGTAGTAGATTATGCTACCAGGTACCCTGAGGCAGTAGCTCTGTCCTCCATTGAAGCAAAAAAGGTGGCAAATTCTTTGTTAGAGATTTTCAGCAGGGTAGGTTTTTCAAAAGAAATACTGTATGACAGAGGTGCCAATTTCATGTCAGACCTGCTGGCTTGTCTGTGGAAGTACTGTGGGGTGAAGCACCTAAAAACAACTCCCAACCATCCCTGGACTAATGGCCTTGTTGAGAGGTTAAACTCTATACTCAAATAATGGTACGGGTATTTGCAGACCAGTTTAAGAAGGACTGGGACAAATATCTGCCCCCATCTGTTGTTTGCTTACAGAGAGGTTCCCCAGGAATCCACAGGTTTTCCAACCTTTGAGTTGCTGTATGGGCATAGGGTGAGGGGACCTCTAGATTTAATTCGAGATGAGTGGGAGGGTGAGTGTGAATCTCATAAGGAGTCTGTTGTGGCATATGTCCTAAACCTCAGGACAAGGCTCAGGGAACTCATGGGTTTGGCCCAAAAGAACCTGGCAGAAGCCCAACAGGAGAAAAAGGTCTGGTATGGCAGGAATGCTCAAGGTACAGAGTATGCTGTAGGGCATCAGGTAATGGTTCTCATTCCTGTCAGACACAACAAGCTGCAGGCAGCTTGGGTGGGACCCTTACAAGGTGGTAAGGAAGGTCAGTGATGTTAACTACATGGTAAAACTGCTAGGCAGGAGACAGGGCACAAACTGTATTATGTTACCATGATGAAACCTTACCATGATAGGGAGGCCCTTGTGCTGAGTATTTGCAGTTAATTGCAGGAGGAGTCTGAGGGAGATCTGGTGACTGATCTCCTCAGTGAGGATTGGACTGCCACCTCAGTGGAAGGGGTAGCAGTGTCCCAGCAGCTATCTTCTACCCAGGTTTGAGGAATCCAAGCAGTGTTACATGTGTTTGGGGACATGTTCACTGGGAAACCAGGGTCCACCCACCTGGTACAGCACCATGTGGATAAAGGACCCCAAAGGCCTATTAAGCAGGCCCATTATAGGGTGCTTGAGAGAGTCAAATAGCCTCTGAGGGAGGGAAAGACAGGAAATGTTGGAACTAGGGGTAATTTAGGAGTCCATCAGTCTCTGGCCTCCCCAGTGGTGCTGGTACAAAAGCAGGATGCCAGCTCCAGGTTCTGTGTAGACTACAGAAAATTAAACAGCCACACAGAGTCAGATGCTTAGCCCATGCCTAGGACAGATGAAGCCCTATAGCGGATGGGTGGGGCTAAG
Organism: Protopterus annectens; assembly: GCF_019279795.1. Taxonomy (NCBI): domain Eukaryota; kingdom Metazoa; phylum Chordata; order Ceratodontiformes; family Protopteridae; genus Protopterus; species Protopterus annectens. Next base: position 1,547,567,707 of record NC_056726.1, read on the forward strand.
TATCTTACCACCATTAATTTTATCAAGGGTTGCTGGCAGGTGCCCTTGACCCTCAATGCTTGAGAGAGGTCAGCCTTTGTGACTCCTTTTGGCTTGCATGAGTTTACAAAGATGCCCTTTGGGATGAAAAATGCCCCAATGACTTTTCAGAGTCTGGTAGATCATATCCTAGCAGGAGTAGGAGGATTTGCCCTTGCTTAACTAGATGATATTGCCATCTACAGCCATTCCTGGCAGGAGCACCTTCAGCATGTCAGGGAGGTGCTGGGCAGACTACAGAGGGCAGGGTTGACCATCAAGCACAGCAAATGTCAGGTGAGTAGGGCAGAGGTGTTCTACCTAGGACATTAAGTGGGGAGTGGTAAGATCAGGCTAGAGCCTGCCAAAGTGGAAGCCATTTAGGCATGGCCTGCACCTATTACCAAACAGCAGGTGAGGGCATTTTTAGGGACAGCAGGGTACTACAGAAAGTTTGTCCCCAATTATAGTACCATAGCTGCTCCCAAACAGACCTGACAAGGAAAAACAGGCAAGATAAGGTAGTGTGGACTCCAGCATGTGAGCAGGAATTCCAGAAGCTTAAAGGAACTTTGGGAGGATGCCCTGTGTTAGCCAGTCCAGACTACAGCAAATAATTTGTTGTGCAGGTGGATGCTTCAAACCATGGGGTGATTTCTTCAGAGGGAGAAGAGCACCCAGTGGTTTATCTCAGTCATAGGCTCCAACCCAGGGAGGAATGCTATGCAGCTGTAGAAAAGGAATATCTAGCCATAGTGTGGGCACTGTAGAAACGTCAGCCTCATCTGTATCGAAGGAAATTCACTGTAGTTACAGACCACAATCCCTTAACATGGCTACATCGAGCCAGCCAGCAAAATGCCAAGTTACTAAGGTGGAGCCTAGGGTTGCAAGCATATGATATGACAGTGCAGCACTGCAGTGGGGTTAGCAATGCCAACGCAGATGGGCTCTCAAGACAGGGAATGGGGTAAGGTATTCCCAGATAGGCTTAACCTTCTCAAGCGACGTTTCTCAAGGGTCACTTGAAAAACTACCTTGAGTTCTCGTGGGTGGGAGAATTGTGAAGGCTGCCAGCCCAGCTAGCTACAATTTTGTAAATAATTCTATGCCATTTCTGTATAGTAATATGATTTGTATGCTTGTCTTACAAATGTAAGTAAACTATGTGTTATGTGCTGAGCTCCAAAAATGTAACCACAGTGCACACTACTGGAAAAGAGCAAAACTCTAAGAAAATAAGTTGAATTGTTACAATGATGTTTATATCAGCTTGGAGACAGAATGTCTACAGCTAGAAATTCTTTCTATTGTCTGGCAACAGAAATAATTACAGGTTTCCAAGGTAAAAGTGTTTAACAGTTTTACAACTTCTAGTTTTAGATAAAGCTTCTAAGAGATAAGTATTTTTAACACAGAGGTGTTATATTTTAAGTTCCTGTTAGCCTGGGAACTAAAGACAGAGGTGACAACAATGATGTAATCTGAGAAAACCCATCAGAAATGTTTGATAGTAATTTAAGAAATATCTCAGAGAGTGAGTCTGTGCATTTTGTATTTGTCTTTGGATAATAGTAACATTACACAGTAGAACTAGTCACCCTTTGGGAAGGGCCTTATAGTAGCTGATAAGTAGAGCTGGTTGGTGGCAGTGATTTCTACCTTATAGTCTGGGCAGAAGGGGCATAGCTAGTGAACCTGTGCCAGCCTTCCCCAGGAGTGTTTTTGTGCTTGTATATAAATCAAAGTGTGTGTGTGTCAGCTACTTGGGCAGGGACACGAAGCACTGGTAGGACAGAGTGGGTGCTGGAGGTTTTGGCTTGACCACTCGGCTGACATTTTAATCCTACAGATCTGCCAGTGATGAGTCTTATTGGGGATCTGGAGAAAGAGAGAGAGAAACCAGCCCCAGACTGACTGCAATCCTTGTGTGCTGTTTAGGGAAATTGTACTCTACTGTGTGTGTACTTGTCATCCTCGCAATGTGCACACTCCTCACTGGTATTAGTGGTGAGGATTGAGGCTCCTTGATTACTGGGCCAGTGCAGGGACATCACAGAACCTATGAACCTAGGAGTTACTCAGGGCTTTAACACCCCAAGAAGAAGAAGAAGTAAGCTATGGAGTTGAAAGAAAATGGCAACTCCTAAGAATAACCTGTGTGAGAACAACAGAACAGATATGTGGCCGGGCAAGGTATGGAAATAAGGTACATAAGGAAATCTGATGGTGGAATGCAGAGGTCTAGAAAGTTATCAAAATAAAGATGGATTGCAGAAAAAAGTGGGAGATAGAAAAGACACACCAGGCAAGAAAGAAATACTGTGGCTAACAAAGAAGCTAAGAAAGGAGTTGTAATATCAAAGATTAGGGAACTGGAGACACTCTACTAGCTTCTGGAAAGTGACTCAGTAAGTGGCACAAAGAAACTGTATCAGGTCACAAGACAAAGACAGAAAGATAAAGAAGATAGTCAGACATACTTCATAAGGGATGCCAGCAACACCCTGTTCATCAATCCACAGGATATCAAAGGCAGATGGAAGGATACTAAATCAAGAAAACTCCACAGAAGCTGTACTGTCCCAGACAGGCTACAATGAGAAAAGAAGAGGAGCCCACCCTAGAAGAAGTAAGAATAGCACTAAGGAAAATGAATTCAGGGAAAGCAGCAGGCCCAGATGAGGTCACAGCAGATATGATAAAGATGCTGGGTGATATAGGGGAGAAATGGCTCCTGAGAGTACTCATAGCAGTGTGGAGAGAAAGGAGTATCCCTGATGTCTAGAGAATAAGCATACTACTGCCAGTATACAAGAACAAAGGAGATATCCACAACTGTGGACAGCACAGAGGTATCAAACACCTGTCATATTGCATAAAAGTTCTAGAGAGGGTGACTGATAAAAGGATATGTAGAGTAGGAGAAAGTAAGATGGGGATAAGAAGTTTGGATTCAGATCAGGATGTAGCACAACTGAGACAATGTTTGCAGCAAAACAGATAGTTTAGAAAAAGCTTGAGATGAGGAAAGAGTCCAACTGGACCTTTCTAGACTTGGAGAAGACAAATGACAAGGTCCCAAGAAAGCTGATTTGGGCAGTTCTGTGGTGGCTCAAAGTCCCAGAAACATTGTTAGAATTGGTGGAGGCCATGCACAAGGACCAGGTGACTCAAGTACAAACAGTGTTCAGTTTCACAGAGGGATTACCAGTGGGAGTGCGTGTACATCAGTGTTCAGCTCTGAGCTCACTGCTGTTCATACTAGTGATGGACTACATTAGCAAACAGATCAGAGGGGACAGATTAATAATGTTGCTGTATGCAGATGATGTGGCATTACAGGCAGACTGAGCAAGAACTTCAACAAAAGTTAGGGAAATGGAATGCTAAACAGAAGGTGCATGGGATGAAACTATGTACAAATAAGTCAATGGTAATAGCAGCAAATTGGGGAAATCAGAAGAAGTTGAGAACTGTGATAGAAGGGAAGACAGTGATACAGGTTAATAGCTTGAAGTATCTGGGAGGGGTGGTTGAGGAGAAGGGAAGTCTGAATGAAGAGGTCAAAGCTAGAATCAGAATGACTGCAGCCAATTGGCATAGAGTGTCAGATGTAGTCTATGACAGAAGTACGCCAAAGAACCTGAAAAGTAAGATCTACAAGACAGTGGTGCAACCAGTAGTACTGTATGGAACAGAAACTGGGACAGTAAATGCAGAGCAGATGAGGAAGCTGAAAGTGATGGAAATAAAGTGTTTAAGATGGGTGATAGGATGCACACTGTGGGACAGATGAAGAAATGAGGACATAGGCAAAGAAGCCAAAGAAGCTCTAATTACAGAAAAGATCATAGGCGCTGGAACCACAGGGTGAGGGGGAGGGAGAACCCCCCCCCCATTTTACAGCTGCAAGACCCATAACGACATGGAGGATGCACGCGTGCGTTGAATTCAAACACAAAAGTGTGCAGATCCTGCTACCAGACTCAACACCCATGGGTAAGCTTAAGACTGCTGGTGCTCCATTTATTTATGTATTGAAGCTGCTGGTGCTCCATTTACTGTTTACTTAAGCTGGTGCTCCATTTAGTGTTTACTTAAGCTGGTGCACTGTTTACTGTTTACTTAAACTGGTGCTCTGTTTATTGTTTACTTAAATTGGTGCTCTGCTTACTTAAGCTGGTGTGTGTGTGTGTGTGTGTGTGTGTGTGTGTGTGTGTGTGTGTGTGTGTGTGTGTGTGTGTGTGTGTGTGGGTGTGTGTCTTTATGTGCTGAAAAACAACACTGCCAAGCTTCACCAATAACTTGCTTGTCAACAACTCCATAAAATCTCTTCCTTCAAAATTTATGACTGAAAAAGCATCTTTCATTAAAAAATGCTTGAAACTATTAGACTATGTAAGCCGTGGTTAAATATTATTTTCAGTTATAATGTATGTGTTCTGGAGTTTCCCTGTTGTTAGTAATGTCTTTCGGCTTTTCCCGGTTAGAGGTAGCCACAGCGGAACTCCGGTTCACTAATGATTGGCAGTGGATTTTTACAGTGCCGAGGTGCCAGCCCGATGCCCAACCTTCAAAGAAGGCACACCCATTCACGCCCACACCTACCTGCATGTCTTTAACGTCACTCAACCACGGGCAGAGCATGCAGACTCCACACAGAAGGCACTCTAGCCGAGAATCGAATGGGAGAACCTTTTGCTGTGAGGCGACAACACTAACCACTGCACCACTGTGGTATTAAGTCCCTGTTTTTGATCTACTAAAACTTGCAGAAATGCAGCTCTTACTTTAAAGATGCTTTGAAATGAATCTGATTTTCCTGCAGATCCTATTGTCCATGTGTGACTTTACAGCTGTATGCTACAGTAAGCACTATAATGCAGTAAAAACGGCATTATAAAGAGAAAAGGAATGTTATAGCCTTATTTGCATCATTTACAAAATACATATTTACCCTTGTAAAAGGCGACTAATAGAATATTTTAATATAAGCTGCATAGCTAAAATTGATACCTAAGACCAGTTGATGCCTTGTGCTGGATTTTATTAAAGCCATATTTAGCTATGTCTCATCTTATACTTAGTAAGATCTGCACACCATTTCCACATTGTTTATACAAGGTCATTTACAAAATTTGTTATAAACAGACCCATTTCTTTTCACTGCTACCACCATATGAAAGGTCAAAATGTTATGCTCATATCATTATAGATGTTCTAACAACTGCAGGCTGTGATATCTCTGCAAAATGTTATAACTTGAAGCAGGAAGAAAGGTATACACCAGGTATTTAAAAATACAGCACATGCATGCAGCAATAGAATACACAATACATAAAATTACTTAAGACATGTATGCATACAGAATATTCATTTTTTATGGCAAGGAAGTGTGTGTGAGAGACATGTTGTTTTCCAAGCATTTGCTAAGCTTGCCATTTAGAGAAGTAAACTGCTCATAGGTAAGTACTAGGCTAGCTGTCCTGGACTATTTTACTTCTAACCAACTTCCCTTTTGGTGCTTGAATTAATCTATCCCTTTTGATATTAAAATGACCTTACGCATCCCATGGTCGATAATTGTGTATTACCCCTAGTGAAAATAACTAACATCATACCGTATATAATTCGAGGGGTCCCATTCATAGGATAAAGCATTTAGGAGCTGCCTCTATTCATTAGTATTACAGAGGGCAGTCCTGGGGTAGATTTTGTATCACCCACCCATAGATCCAAGTTGCACTTGAATATGGACAGGAATAAGCTTTGTTTTATGTGGATGGGCAGTCCGTTCCAGAAGAGTGGTATTCTCTACAAGATATTTCTGTCCCTCCAAACCATTCTGTTGATATTGCAGAAGATGTTTAGATCCCTGGACCAAGTATTTCTGATGCAATTTGACTTGCTGATGTGCAGTAGGAACATCACTTTTGAGTCAGAGGATACCTTGTATACCAGATCCAGGTCATCTCTTAGGAGTCTGGAAGATACAGAATATAGTGACAGAGCTTTGAGGAGGCCCATGTAGGACATATTCTTTAGGTCTTGTATCCTTTCAATAAGGTATCTGCAAGCGATCCAGTTGGATGTGTCTGGGGAGATACATGCCAAAGGGGGCATTGTACTCAGTGACTGGCCAAATGAAACCCTGAGTCTTAGGTACAACAGCCTGCATTCGCTACCCACACCACCACTTGTGATTCAGGGAGTTGTGTCCATAGCTCTCAGCTGTCTAGATTTTCACAGAATATTTGGCTCATACTTTGGTCTGTTCCTCTTAAAATTTGCAGTTTTGTGGCAAATCAATGATAACAGAATTCACTAAATAATGATAGCCCTTTAAATTTCAGTCTTCCTATTTTTTTGGAAACACATAACACAAAACACTATTTCAGCAACTTTCTAAGATTTTACAAGCAATATTTAAAATGTGTCCCTGGTTTTGGGCATTTGCCCCCCCCCCAATAAATTTTGGCTTTTTCCAGATTTCATCTGCTGTGAAATTGAGAGATTTAGTTGTATTAAGTAGATAATGCAGTGGTAGTTTTGTTGCCTCACAACAAGAGGTTCTCCAGTTTGATTCTTGGCTAGGGTGCCTTCTGTGCAAAGTCTGTACGTCCTCCCTGTGTTTGTGTGGGTTTCCTCTGGGTTCTCTGGTTACTTGAAAGACTAACAACGTTCTCAGTAGAAAAAACACTTTAATGTGAAGAGCAAAGCTTTCGGATAAAATCCTTTATCAATACTGAAAATACAAATGCAAATGCAGAGTATATATAGGTCTAAAAGAGTCATATGACCGGCAGCCAAAAAGTCACATGACTCAACCATTAAAATAGGTTTAAGGCTGACAGTACTATTCAAACCAGGGGGTGAGTCACCCATCAATCTAATTATCCAGTTATATTCTTTAATTTCTAATTTGTTATTGGATGGGTGACTCACCCCCTGGTTTGAATAGTACTGTCAGCCTTAAACCTATTTTGGTTAGAATGAGTAGATCTAGATTATGAGATTTTCTCTTTATGTATATGATTGTACATTTGATTTTTAGGTATAAAAGTATGCTTTTTTTAAAAATATACATTTTTGTTTTTTTAAATGTTTTTTGTTTTCATATATGCATTATGCTGTTGCATTTTTTAGCTTTGCATATTTATTTATTTTTACATGTTTTGTTTTAATGGTTGAGTCATGTGACTTTTTGGCTGCCGGTCATATGACTCTTTTAGACCTATATATACTCTGCATTTGCATTTGTATTTTCAGTATTGATAAAGGATTTTATCCGAAAGCTTTGCTCTTCACATTAAAGTGTTTTTTCTACTGAGAACGTTGTTTGTCTTGCTGGACCTCTTGGCATTTGTGTTTGGACATTTTCTCTGGTTACTTCCCATGTTACAAAGACATGCATCTGGAGCATTTCTCCCTGGGCCTCTGCTGAAAATTGGCTTTGTTCCATGTCAGACTTTCCTGGTAAACAAATGTTAAATACAAAAAAACATGTTCAAGGAGCTGAGAGCTTCAAGGGAAGAGAAGCTTAGTGCTGCTTATTCCAAGTCTGTTTGCATTGTTAGTAGCACAACAGGTAGTAGCCTTACTTTTGATGCAGAAGGCTGTGGGTTCTACTCCCAGAGTATGTAGATTGATTGTTGATACTGTACTGTGTTGTACTTTAAAGGGAGTGGTTGCTGCTTTCCTGTGAATGCCCTCATTTGGAGGAGTTACCTAGTAACTATGAACCTGCCATCAGTTTGCCATCCATTCCCTGTTGCAATATTACTAGCTTATCATTTTTTGATGTAACATAGGCAATTTATTCTTCAAGGGCAACAACCACTTTATTTGTAGATGAAACAATGAAATATAAAGTTGTTTCCTAGCAACAACCTGTTAATTAGTTAGAAATCCCTTTAATGTGGAATTCTTTAGATGACTTACTTCTGCAGAGATTTTGTATATTTACCGATATTGGTGGATTGTAATGACAGAAGTTTGAGTGGTCTTTTATGGTTGAAATTTTCTGAAATGGGTAGTTTTGTCATTATTGGTTCATACATTTTGTTTCATTGCTTACTAGAAGACTATTCAAAACTACAAATTTAAAACACATTCTAACAACTGGTGCTGTATTATACAAGGAATATAATTTAATACAATCAGGAAGGTGAATCAAAGAATGCATACATGCATGCATGGCCCTAAAATGTGTTTGAAAACAGCTCAGAGGAAAGTGTGAAAGGCTCAAAATCATGGTCAAATTTTAAGCTTTACTCTTGTTACCAAAGCAATGGATGAAGGTAAAACAGTTCACACCACATTAACTTGACCTGGCCAAGCCTTTTGACACAATCTCCTACTCAGGTGTAGTACAAAAGATGAATAATGTAGGAACAAACACTTGCTTCACTAGCTGCATTGATGAATAATGTAGGAGCAAACACTTGCATCACTAGCTAGATTGCCAACTTGTTCACAGGATGCAGGAGATCAAAATAGGGGAAGAGACCAGTCACCAATGGTGTCTCCCAGGGTTCTGTGCTGAGATTGTTTTCTGTTTGGCATATAAATCTCAAAAGTAAAAAGAAATACCAAAAGTTTGAGATGACTGCAAGCTAGGAGCAGTTATTGAATCACCGAATGACTTAACCAATATACAGGAAGGTTTGTCCCAAACAATAATGTGTCAAAATCATGACAATGCCCTCTGAGAACTGACACAATTGTTTGGCATTTAGGAACTTGTGTGTACAGTGACCTAATTGTTGACCATGTGCCCAGAGTTATAAGAAAGCCTTTCTATATTGCACAATGTATAAACAAATTGTGACTAGATATAGAGATGTTGTTGTCCACCTTTGCAAAGCTCTCATTAGGTCAATCATTTTGTATAATGCCCACCTTGGCATGTATCTGTCCAGCCCTATGAAACAACTGGAATACCTTCAGAGATCCCTTACTAAAAGGATACAAGTCCTAAGCAATAGGTCTTGCACAGACCACTTCAAAGATTTATTACTATACTCAGTATCCTACTAGAGGTGATATGTCTGGCATACAAGGCATCCTCCGACCTAATACAGATGGACCTACTTAACATCAGCAAGTCAAATGGCAACAGAAATACTCAGTCCAGTTATCTAAACTTAATGTTGTGGAGAGATGGATATATATCACAGATGCTACCACTGTTACAGGACAGACTATCCATAAAAATAAAACAAAGCTCATCCATCCATATTCAAATGCAACTTGTATCTAAGGATGGATAATAGAAAATGTACTCCAGGATTGCCCCTCATGCCACTAATGGATAGAGGCAGTTCCTAAATGCTGCATCTCTTACATGGGTCCCCTCAAATTATCTATGGTATGATCCCAATTATACTCACTAGGGCTGATATACAATTATCAGCCATGGGATAGGTAAGACCAATCAGAAAATGTTAATTCAAGCACCAAAAGGGAATTGGCTAAGCTTAAAATATCCTCCAGGTGAACCTATGTTTTGGTAGTAAATAGTTATAAAAATTGCCCTTTTAGATCACTAAGTGCCCCTCTTACCCTCCACCCCCCCAGTCTTCAACAGCTTCCAGCACCTATGGAAAAGATCAAACAGAACAGAGTTTGGTGGTTTGGGCACGTGCAGAAAAGCAGAACACAATCTGTTGAAGAAGAAGATTTGGGACAGACAGGAAGAAGGTAAAAGGAAATGAGGGCAAACAGCAAAGAGGTGGATGAATTGTGTGACAGAAGATCTGTGACAGTCAGGCATGAATGTCAAAGAATGCAGGAGTGTGGTACTGAATCAAGAGAGTTGGCAACAGTTAACACAACACTCTAATCTCATGTTGAAAATGGGAAAAGGGGGCTGATGATGATGATGGTGATGATGATGATGTATATGTGTGTATTACTCCACATTGTGATGGGTTACAGGTGTATACACCACTCTGACCTTGTTTTCTGTCATATGCATTTACCTGTTACAGTTAAATAATTTCTCTGGGTGTGACATGTAGTCATAGGACTGCTGGAAGTAAACGTGGGTATGTCACAGCAGTAATTAAGTTTTGTGTGTATCTATGTGACTTGCAAGTTTTGTGTTGTACATTATTGTGTTGTTTGTGTCATTTGCACACACAGACATTACATGCTGTCACATGCATATGTTGCACACATCTCAGACTGCCTCACTTTGATGAAGGCACATTGCAGCTGCTTTTATGTAGCATTTGCAGCTTGTACTATCTTAGGGATATAGGCATATTGGATGTTATGCTTCAGACATGCCTGTCCTGTGTATATATGATACAGCTTTTTCACAAAGGTTGTTCATTATTACTTGGGACATAAAGTGACCACAACCCCTTCCTCTAATATTTTGTTGTCTATTTATTACACCTCTGTTTGTCATATGTGTACAATGTGTAGTTATTTATGTGCCTTTTTGTGTACAGGAGCATCATTGGCTTGTGTGTGTACTGTGCTGATATGACACTTCAGACTTCCAGATGAGGAGTCACTGGTTTGCAGCTGTGTTGGAAAATGTAAGGCTTTCACCTGTGTATTATCTGAACTGGAGTCACATGTGTTCTTTTGACTTAATTGTCATTATTTCTGCCTGTCTGTTAATGAGCATCTTTGATGTTGTTCATTTGTCATGCTTCATTGCTGTGGTCCACTATATACACATCACTATGGCCTTTACACATGGTAACCTAGTATTGAATGCCATTGCTTGACCTGTGCTTGCAGTGCATTTTGAATGCTCCATTCATACACTATGAATGCATCACACGTATTCTCATTGCATATCTAACCATCATTAATTGTTGTTCCTGGCATATGATGTTCCCTGAGACAGCAGCTTCATAGGTCTCCTGAACACCTGTTCATTTGTTATGTTTATTTAGCCTTTACTCAGCCAGTTGTCATATTAACTGCTCTACTCTTGTTTGACTGTGTGAGTAGATACTGGCCTCTTGAATGAAAGGTGGGGGGGTTCTACTCTGACCTCTGCTTTTGTATTGCTACATGTGCATTTATGGATCCAGTCTGCCCTGCTGCTGTTGAGTGGGTTACACTTGCACTGCCATCATCAACCTATTGAGTGGCAATGTGTGCTACCTTCTGTGTACTGCATAATCCTCTTTTCTCAATTAGCTCTACCTGTCACATGCCTACCATCAGTCCTAATCTCCTTTGCATGACTGTTACAGAGTTGGTGACAGCTCAGCACTGCTTTGTAAATTGGAACATAATGTATTACTGTGGTGAGCCATGACTGGTTTGCATCCCTATCCTGTTCATTTTTCATTTGTGTATGATACCTGCCATTTTTCCATGTTACCTACCTTCGTATGTCCTGTAATATGGATTTGTTCTGTTTATTATATACTCTTTTCTCCTCCTTTATTTTAAAATATTTTCCAATCTTTCTTTTCTCCAAAAAGGAAAAAAAAAAGAGGGACTAGTTCCCACCGAAAAAAGTACCCCTGCCACTCTGACTGTCCCTCTGATCTTCTTATTCATTTGTCCCTCATGTTAGCTGTGGACATGCACGTTTTGACCATCTTATATAGCATACAGTATACAGCTCAGCAAGCTCCTGCCTGGTGCCCTGCAGAGTTCTACAGCAGCAGAGAGACAAAAGAGAGACTTTGGAGTGATTAGCTATCATTTTTCTGCATTTTCTTGCTGCCTTTAACTAATTATGCCTAAAATGCTGATTTTCTAGAGTTTCTGTGATTTAAAAAGCTTGTTTCAACTACATATTGTACTTTAACAAAGTCATTTTTTTGTGTTTAAATTACATGTTTAACTATTGTAGGCTACACACTCAAGTGTGATAGCCATGTCTGTGCATTTAAAGTGTTTTTTTATTGTATCTGCTTTATTTTCTGAAAAAAACAAACAAAAAATATCCTTGTTTTCCCACCTTTCTAAGCTAGTATAGTCCAGTTTTCAGGTTAGTGCTGAATTCAGGGCTGTGCTACAAGTTTCTGTGTTTGCCCATATCTTACTTGGATAGAAGGAAGTTTCTCTGTTCACTGTGAGAGAGGGAGCTGTGAGCAGCCTATCTGTCCCTGGAGGAGTGGTTTCAGCACAGAAATTAGTAGTTTATTGGCCATTTTGGGCTAATTTCTATCTATTTCATTTCCCTGCTATAAAACCCACATTTGTGTTTGTGCTAGTATACAGCTCAGTAAGATCCTGTCTGGTGCCCTGTAGAGTTCTACAGCAGCTGAGAGACAAAAGAGAGACTTTGGAGTGATTAAGTTTTTGTGATTTAAAAAGCTTGTTTCAGATACATATTTTACTTATTTTACTGCCTGCACTTTAACAAAGTAATGTTTGTGTTTAAATTACCTGTTTAACTGTTGTAGGCTACATACTCAAATGAGATTGCCATTTATGTGCATTTAAAGTGTTTTTTTTATTGTATCTGCTTTATTTTCTGAAAAAAAAAAAACAAAAAAAAAACAATATATACTTGTTTTCCCAACTTTCTAAGCTAGTATAGTCCAGTTTTCAGGTTAGTGCTGAATTCAGGGCTGTGTTACAAGTTTCTGTGTTTGCCCATACCTTACTTGGATAGAAGGAAATTTCTCTGTTCACAGAAATTAGTAGTTTATTGGCCATTTGGGCTAATTTCTATCTCTTTCATTTCCCTGCTATAAAACCCGCATTTGAGAGGTTTATTGCACTAGTATACAGCTCAGCAAGCTCCTGCTTGGTGCCCTGCAGAGTTCTACAGCAGCAGAGAGACAAAAGAGAGACTTTGGAGTGATTAAGTATCATTTTTCTGCATTGTCTTTCTGCCTTTAACTAATTCTGCCTAAAACTCAGATTTTCTAGAGTTTCTGTGATTTAAAAAGCTTGTTTCAGCTACATATTGTACTTATTTTGCTGCCTGCACTTTAACAAAGTCATTTTTGTGTTTAAATTACTTGTTTAACTGTTGTAGGCTACACACTCAATTGTGATAGCCATTTATGTGCATTTGAAGTGCTTTTTTATTGTATCTGCTTTATTTTCTGAAAAAAACAAAACAAACAAAAAAAAAAACACAAACAAAAAAAAAACTTGTTTTCCCACCTTTCTAAGCTAGTCCAGTTTTCATGTTAGTGCTGTATTCACGGCTGTGTTACAAGTTTCTGTGTTTGCCCATATCTTACTTGGATAGAAGGAAGTTTCTCTGTTCACTGTGAGAGAGGGAGCTTTGAGCAGCCTATCTGTCCCTGGAGGAGTGGTTTCAGCCCAGAAATTAGTAGTTTATTGGCCATTTTGGGCTAATTTGTATCTCTTTCATTTCTCTGCTATAAAACCCACATTTGGGTGGTTTTGCGCACCGGGCAGCGCCAGTTAGCTAGGGTATAACTGTTCCCAGCTCCACAAAGTCTACTCTTCAATTTTTCCCTTGGAACTAGACAAACTTTCAACTTAAGCACTCAAACCATTCACTTCTCATCCCGGCACTTGCTCAAAATTCATAGCAAGCACTAATAAACCTTAGCACTAGACCCTCATATACTGTAGAGAATGACAAGGCTCTCTATTCGACCTAAACAGCCAATCAGTAAAACAGTTCACTGTACCTATCCAGGCATGTCCAAAGAGCAGTTTCAGGTGTACTCTCCGATCCAACTGGTGAATCTAGGCATTTTGAGGCAATGTTACAATTGCCTCATGTACACAGGCAACCCCCTCCTCCTTCCACCAAACACTAATACATGCGAGAGATGCAGTTATACAGCCAAACTGGAGGCTAAGCTCTCTCAACCCAAGACTGGACCAGGCAATCAAGAGGAGAAGGGAATTATTTGCATCACACCACCAGTCTCAGATAGACCTGTGAAACCAGCACCGGCAAAAAACACACATAAATACATTTAAACATACTCGGAGGTTCTCAATAAAAAATCTGCAAAAGCAACAGAGACCTCCAAAGCAGACATCCAAGCAACCTCCACCCCCCCCCAATACAAACCATGAAACACATACTTCACAAAACCAGTGTGCCACGTAATTACAGCCCTTAAGGCAAAATAACATACCCAGCACAATAGTAATAGGTGACTCTATAGTCAGGCACACTGATGTCCCACTCACTAGACTGAACAAGGAGAAGGTTAATGTTAGCTGCCTGTCGGGTGTCAGGATCCGCCACATAAGACAAGCACTCAGGTCATTCCAGAACAGGTACAAATATGATTCTGTCATTGTCCACGTTGGTGTGAATGACCAGAGCCGTACCTCCCTGGACTACATGAAAAGAGACATGGAGGAGCTCTCTGATCATGTAGCCCTGTATGACCCTGACCCTGAGTAGCATCCTGCCCTCACCAAGAATGACACCACGATATAGAGAAAAAATTATCAGTTTCAACAATTGGCTAAGCTTCTGGTGTCATTCAAAGAGGATCCAGTGTCTGTCAGCCTGGGATGACATGCTCAACAAGCCACACTGCTTTGCTAGAGACGGCCTGCACCTGTCACCCTTAGGCTTTTGAATACTGGCCAAGGTGCTTGCCACTGCCATAGTGCCTTTTTTAGGCAAGGCTCAAAAGACAAACCCACAGCTGTAAATAGCGCAAATAACAAAAAACTGAGGGTAATGCTACTCAATGCCAGAAGTTTAAACCTCAAAATGCATGCACTCAAGGCACTCCTCAGTATGGAGAAAATCGATATATGTGCAGTAACAGAAACCTGGTTTAAGGCTCCAGAGAGCACCCCAGCACTACCAGGCTACAACTCATACCATACATTTCGGCCACAAAACCTGGACCGAAATACAAAAGGCGGGGGAGTATCCATATTCATCAAGGATACCCACACCTCCAGGTTAGTGGCACAGCACAATGTTTCAGAGATCATCCACATGCAGCTAACAATGGGAAAAACTGCTATTCAAATTATAGCTTGTTACAGATCACCCACCAAGTCCCAGGACCCCACTCCGCATTCCTGGAAACACTGGGAAACATAAAGGTCCTACCAAACACCCTGATATTGGGAGATTTCATTTACCCAAATATTAACTGGGAGAACTACTCAAGTACAAACTCCCTTGCCTAACATTTCCTAGAATTTATAAACTCAAATGCCCTGGATCAACTGGTCAACACCCCCACCAGAGGTGACAGCATATTGGACCTGGTCATCACCAACATGGGCAACTGGTGTTCCACACCGGAGGTCAACCCTTCACTGGTTAGATCTGACCATAAACTAATCACTGTGGATATCCACAATCCACCACCACCCCTGGACAGGGAAACCACCATGAAAAACATTTCAAAAGCAAACTTCACGTTACTTAAGATCAAGGTGGGAAGTTTCAAAGCCCCCATGCTAAAGGATAACAATGTTCAAGCTGCGAAATCCTTTACTAATGCACTCTATGGGCACCTACAAGAATGCATGGATCATGCTATCCCAAACAAAACCAAGACTCACTCCTCCAAGAAAAGGAAACCAGTCTGGTGGACTCCTGCCATAAACAAGCTATACAATAGAAGAGGAAACTAGTACAGAAAAGAGTAAAATCCCAAGAAGGGAAGACATCCCTGATCAGTATCAACAAGAAACTACATTCCCTCTTAAAATCATCCAAGGCGAGCTTTGAAAGAAAAATTGCCAAGCACTCCAAAGATAACCACAAGGCATTCTTTAGCTATGTCAAGAATCTAAGTGGCAATTCTCAGGTCTGCTCGGAGTTAGTGCAGAATGGCACAAAATACACTGAACCGACTGATGTAGCCAACATCCTGGCAGACAGGTTCAGTGCAAACTTCACCCCCCTCTCACCCCCAAAAGGGCCCATAACCATACCAGAAGAATGTAGAGTCCCTGAAATCACAGACACTCAGGTTAAAACAGCCCTCTCCAAAGCCAAAAACACAGCATCAATGGGACCGGATGGTATCCCAGGCTGCATCCTACATGAGCTCAAAGATGAACTAACCCCTCACCTAAACACACTGTTTAAACTCAGCCTCTCCACAGGCTACATGCCTACAGAGTGGTGCACAGCAACAGTTATTCTGCTCCACAAAGGTGGAGTCACAACGGACTCAGGGAACTATCGCCCTATAAGCCTGACTAGCTTGGTCTGCAAAGCTATGGAGCGCATCATCATGGATCTCATTAACAGAAACATTGGGAGCCTCCAAACACTGGACCCTACCCAGTTCAGCTTTGTTAAGGGCAGATCATGCCTCCTAAACCTGGTGGACTTCTTTGAGACAGTTACCAAGGCTATAGACGAGGGAAAGATGGTCCAGACAGTCTACCTAGACCTCGCAAAGGCCTTCAACACCATTCCCCACTCAGGTATTATAGACAAGCTCACCAGCCTGAACATAAATGCCTACATCATGAGATGGGTTGCCAACTTGCTCACGGACAGAACCCACATGCTAAGAGTTGCGGGAGCTAGGTCTGACTCTAAACCAGTTACAAGTGGCATTCCCCAGAGCTCAGTCCTAGGACCCTTCCTGTTCAACATATACTTATCAGAGGTACAGGCAAGCACAGGAGGACTATGGCTGACCAAGTTCGCAGACGACTACAAACTAGGGGCTATAACTGACTCTCCGGCTGACACAGACAGCCTCCAAAAGGGTCTCACTGAGACAGATACCTGGTGTCAAAACTATGGCCTCAAGCTAAATGCCAAAAAGTGCATAGTCATCCCCTTTGGAACAAACAAAGTATCCACAAACTACCACATAGGTGGTAGCCCCCTAAATACGGAAGACATAATAAGGGATCTGGGGACACAAGTAGATAGTAACCTCTCCTTTGATAATCACATTGCCAAAGTGGTTAGAAAATCCTTTTGTGTGGCCCACCTAATCACAAAAGGGTTTGCATCCAGATCAAAAGAGGTCATTGGGCCCCTCTACGCATCACTCATCAGACCCGTCATGGAGTACAATGCCCCATTTGGGATGTACCTTACAAGACACCTGCAACAACTGGAAAGACCACAGAAGTACCTCACCAAGAGGATCACTGGCCTCAAGCAGATGCCCTATGCAGCTCGACTGAAGAAACTCCAGCTGTACTCTGCATACCGCCTACTCAGAGGTGATCTCTGCCTGACATACAAGGCCATGTCCAACCCAGAATCGATGGACATGCTCCACCTAAGGAAAACCATATCCTCTCGAGCCACAAGTTCCAGAGATCTAAACCTCACCACAACAATAAATAGGACGTGCTGGAAGGATAGATTCCTGTCCCAGAGACTTCCCATGCTCTGGAACAAGATTCCAATCTACATTAAACAGAGCTCCTCACTAACCCTCTTCAACAGAAACCTTGACGAGTGGATGGGAAACATAAAGTTTACCCCAGGGATCACTTACATGGCTCTGCTGGACAGAGGCACAGGGAACTAATCTAAGGGGGCAGCGAAAGCCAACACATTCTGGCTAGGCTTATAAATACCTTCGGGCAGGTTGCCTAGTACCTAACTATGAACCTATGAAGCTATTATGACCTTGTCCTTGCACACCACAAACAGACTGGTTGGCAATAATCTAGAAACACATGGTCTTTAAATCCAGCTGAGGCCAAAATGTGCATGTCCACAGCTGGACTGGTACTGTCTTGTATCCTGTGTACATCTTGCCACTAAGTACTAAGTTGCTATTTCTATAACAAGCTCTTTCATCACCTTTCCAGTCCTTGAAACTGAATAGACGGGTTTACAGTTTTCTGCGTTTTCTGTGTTTCGCTTTTGCAATGTGGAATTAAAGTTGCTTTTCTTTTTTCCTTTAGTACTACCAGTTAACCTATAATATATTAAACAGAATATCCGAAAGGCTACCTTTCTGGCAATTTGAATTATTTAATCTGTTCCTCTTCAGACTGCATATCTTTGTTTGTATTTTACTAATTATTCATTTTCTTTTGTGCATCACTTCTGAGTCATGTTTTGACTTGCTGGTATTCCTTATCTTGGCCTCCATAATGTTTCGTGATGAAGCACTGAAGCTTGTCAATAAGGATCATTAGTTATTACATTATTCTGGCCATATTTCCCTAGTTAGTGTAAATTCCACTTCAGGTATCAAAAAAACACAATAAATGCATAAATTAATGAATTTGTAGTGAGTGACAGGAGGTAGTCTGTTTGCTGCCAAGACTTATTTCATTTTGTAACATGTCAGTTTACATCTATGCATATTTATTTTCTGTTCTTTTTTTGTGGAGCTTTTCTACCCTTGGTCTCAACTGAAAATGGATAAAATTATCAAGTTGGACTTTCCCGGTAAACAAATATCAAATAAATAAATACATGTTTTTTTCTTTTACTTAGTAATAGATTTATTTATGGGAAAGACCTACAGAGGAAAGAATATTTATATTACTGGTAAATTAATCAGAGTAGTCAGTAAATCCAAACAACTTATTTTCTGTGATGTACTTCCTGGTAGACAAATATTAAATAAAATAAAATAAATAAATGAATAAATTGTGTGTGTAAACATTGTACAGACAACATCTAGAGGTCAGGCTTGAACCTCAGCCCTTGCAGCTAAGAAACAGCATTGTTAACCACTAACAACGTAAAAACCTGGAAATGTATTGACGTTTGCATTATTTCCATTGGTTAACCAGATGAGTCTAACTAAGCAAAAGCTTGCCTTCAGCAGAGGTCTGATGAGAAAAGCTCAACATTTTTAAACTATAGAGATTTGAAAAGCAGCGTGATACAAATCATCATGATTTCCATGTAGATAAATACACACTGCAGTAACATTTCGGTGCAAATCAGAGTTAAATTATCGTCATACCATGTTTCATGCCTTTTACCTGGGAGGTGTTTCTGAAAAAGAGTCACTGAACCAGTTGACTTATCCTATTATAAAATCACAAAATAAATACATCACCTGGATTTAAATGTGCTGGTTGGGCCTCTGAAACCTATCTGACTTTGAAATGTATGTGTCAGTATGAACTATACTTATAAAATACACTGTTTTCATTTAAAAGGATTTTATGTCAGTTACACAGTTTGCAGCAATATTGGTGAATAACTGCCTTAATGGTTAGGATTCTGCTTTAACCTTTTCTATTTATGTTTTTTTTTTTTTTTTTTTGCTGTCCAGATTGTCACTAACAAAAACAATCCACCTTTATTTCAGTATTTCAGTCAGTTCACTAGGAGGCAGTACTGCAAAAGAGACCACTACTATCTGTTTGTTGTTAAGTCGAGGTTGGAAAGAGGAGGGGCAGTTGATCTGAGACACCAAAACATTTAAATAAATGATCAGTGGGTTCAAGTCCTGTCTCACTTGAAAATGTACATATTCAATTTCCATGACAAGGACTTTGCTCATTGACTGGACATCTGTAAAATATGTTTTTTTCTGTTTTGCAAGAAATGTTTAATTCACCCTCATGGATGTTTCATATATATATATATATATATATATATATATATATATATATATATATATATATATATATATATATATATATATATATATATATATACAGACACACACACACACACACACACACACACACACACATTTTTTCAGTAAACTGGTGGCATGAGGGTTAAGGAGTGGTTTAAGTTTCATTCCTTTGGTCAGATTCTGTATAGATCCTTTTTTTAAAATTTTGTATAGATCTGCGGGTCACAGTCTGGTTTGTGTGTGTAGCCACTGCTGAGGAGTAAGTTACTGGTCGGTGCACCGCATCATAAATTTATAAGAGGGCATGCTTCCTGTAAACAATAGCAGAAATGGTATTCTCATTAGTGTACAACAAACCTCCGGATGCCTGACCAGTGGTAGACCATGAGTGGCCACAAACTAGGGAGATCAGCTTCCGCTGACATTTCTTGGAAGAATTCCCATAAAGAAGCAATGTTTTGTATCACAGTTCTGAAATGAATAAAAACATGCAGTTCATGGCAGTCCTATCCTGTTTTTTTGTAAAGCTGTAGACTCAAGAGTGTGCTAGAGACAATGGTAAAATAATTGTATAAAAATCAGTGGTAGATAAAACATTTAAGATTCTTAAATGATGCTATTGTTGCTCTACTAGGAAACACGTTTAGTGGTTTGTAAGACTTTGAACTGTCTTCCCACATTAAACATATATTCTTTTTGTTGGTTGTATGCTGTCCAGTTTCAGGTTTGGTTGACCAATAAAGGATATGCAATACTATATTTCACTGATGTCCAGTACTGAAGTAAAATCAGTTGCTCATTGTTGCTTATGTATCTGTTTATTTATTTTGTAAGTGATGAAAGCTTGCTGAGCACACCAGACAAAGAGCGCTATTTCTTCCATTATCTGTTAGGGAACACTGATATCTTTTCTGCTGCCATCTCAGTTTTATAAATGCTCTTGAATGTTATTTCTTCTTCAGTGGCTGTCAGTTTGGTCAGAGGTAAGGTAAAGAGCTCTGAATATGCTGCATTCTGTTCCCTCAGTTTGATTGTAAACCCCCTACGTTCATAATGTGCTGTGAGTGAATCATTTAAATAGCTAAAAGATGCTGGGTCATTTTATGAAAACAGAGAGTTTTCTTAGCCTTAGTACCTCTCAGCTGTCCAGATTTTTGCAGATTGTCCAGATATTTGCCTGGTATTGTTGGTCTGTTTATTATTACATTTTTGTTTTTTCTGGCAAATCACTGAAGATTGAAGTCATTAAATAATTACAGACATTTGAATTTCAGATTCCATATCCTTCAGAAAATCCATGTTAATGCAAAACCTGTTTTTCTATTAACTTTCTAAGTATATAAGAGCAATATTAAAAATCAGTTCCTACTTTTGGACCTTTGTCCCCCTGCACCCCATTAATTTTGGCTATGTACAGATTTCTTGTGGTAAAAGGTTGAGAGATATTAGCCTTACTGGTTACCAAAAGCTAAATAAATGGTGTACTATAGCGGGCTGCAATTACATAGTCCTGATGGCAGTTATATTGTCTTTGATAATTTTCTTTTTATTTTACTTGTTAAAGCACAAGATAAATGGATTCTTGATACACTTGAAATTTGCCCTTTAGAGGGTATTTAAATATTGTTTCATAATTCCGACATCTCTCTATGCCACATATATTATATCTGGTGATCTCTAACACTCTTCATTTTAATTTAATTTCTGGGGCCACTGGACACAAATACATTTTTGCCGGAACAGCTCAAATTCATATTGTGCAAGTGGAGACGGTAGACATCAAACCCAGAACTACAAGATGATATGTTTTATCTGCTTTTACTGTGACAAACTCAGCTCTGATGTCAGTGACAGAACAAATTTATTTTTTTGTGACAAACAAAGCAATGTCAGTGGTTGTGCAAGTGTTATGCTTGCATTTGGTGCTGGTTTATTAGAAGACTGTAGCATCTATGCTCGGGTTAATTTTGCAGTACTGGCACTACAGTAATAATGCAGGTGCTGCATACCTGCTGAGGTACCTTAAGGCTAAGACATTATAGGTTCATAGATTAGTACTAGCTAATTGCCCTTGTTGGCCATTTTGAGCCTAGCCAATTACCCCATATAAGAATCAAACTCTGGACCTTGTGTCTGTAAGGCAAACACCTTAACCATTATGCCAACCTCCCACCCATGGCAGTGTCCCATCTGCCTAAGTTGACTATAGCTTAGGTTGGTCTTCCTCATTAGTATAGTTGCTAGTATCCCAGGCTGTCATGCAGGAGACAAAGGTTCTACTCTATGACCAGGAATAGTTGTATGTTTGTCTGACAGTTGCTGTAGAGGTTTAATGCTGTGAGCTGTAGTTACTATGGTACAGTGTTTTAGTCTCTCAGCCTTCATTTGCCTACTCTAAAACCTTCAGCAAACCACTTAACCAGACATTGCTCCTGGGTTACCCCTGAAAAGGACTGTGAGTATGTGTGTGTGTGTGTTCAGTGGGCCTACCTGGTTAACCAATGGGTCTAAAATGATGTTATCAAAAAAAGAGAAATACATTTCTGTGATACCCTAGCCAACTTCTCCTAGTCAATATGCCTACCAGTTCAGTTCTCCCTCTGAAAGTTTGCCAAACAACATGGCTGGACTAACCTGGCTAGCAAGAAAACAAAGAAATAAGTATATATATATATATATATATATATATATATATATATATATGCAGATTATCATTGGAATTATCCAGCACACAAACATGCCAGTAAATAAATGCCTATATTAAGCAGAAGACAGCATGTTTACTAGTTTCATCTTTTTAATTATACTAAGAGTGCTGTGTGCTTTTTATTTCACAGTAGCTTCTGAAATACTTCACTGAAGGTACCTTTCCACCCTCCCATTGCATTATATATAACCTAACCAACCTCTTCTTCTAGACTGGATCAATTACTAACAATGGCCCCAGGAAGGGTGACAAGCTCAGTAGTGGTGTCATTGAGGGATGAAGCTGCATTAAGAATTCCATAGTCTTGACAGAGTAGCAATACAGTAAGTGATGCTGAAATGTATCTGTGTCCATTTCCAGACGTCTGGAGTATCAGAATATACTGTGCCATCAGCCACCATATCTCTCTCTCTCTCTCTCGCTCTCTCTCTCGCTCTCTCTCACTCTCTCTGTCTTGCACAGCCTCAGTGATACTGGAACCCCCTCTTAGATTTCTTTTTACTTCTTATTTTCTTGTCTCAAACCCCAGGGAGTAGCAGGAGCCTTTAAACCAGATTAAATGTTGCATGAAACAAGATTTCAGTGTTTCTTCTCTGTGAGACTTCTGGGTGTGATTTTTGCATTGTATTATGCTTCTGGATGAGGATAACATAAATAACAAGGAAGGAATGCTACTCATACCTCTCAACCTCTTAGTGCAAGAAATCTAGGCGATGCCTGACAAAATGGGAGGACAAAATCCCAAAAATAGGGACATATTTTATTGCTTTTATAAACTTAGAAAGTTGCTAGAACAAGAAGGTTTGTTTAAACATGTTTTATTAAGGATTTGACATCTGAAACTCAAATGTATGTCATTATTTAGTGACTTCAGTCCTCCAATCATCCCAGTGATTTGCCAGAAAACCACAAATTTTATGAGGAACAGACCAAGAATGTGAGCCAAAAATCTGAACATCCTGTGAAAATCTGGACAGTTGAGAGGTATGAGTCATTGCTACTTGAGAAATGTTTTTATACATACCCCTGGATTTACTATTCCTCCATGCAGGACTAGCTTAGTCCTGCACGGAGGCAGCCATTTAGGAGCAGGACGGCAGCACGCCATGCATAATAATGAGGCACGCTACCTGAGCTCCTAGACTTACATGGAGCATGCAAGAGTGCAGGGGGCGTGTCTGAGAGCAGAGCTCTCAGAATAAACACGCCCCTGCAATGAAGAACAGCAGAAAGGGGTATGAAATGAGCGAGACTGCTCGCAGGTGACCGCATATCCCCACCAACAGTCCCCCATGTGTACAACAGCAACAGTATACATAAATAAAATGAAGAAACCTTTAATTTTTTTTTTAAATCAGATTAAAACTAACCGTAGGTGCAAGAGTGTGCCCATTGCTTACCTATAGTTAATACAGCTTAAATAGCTGAAGAGGATAACATGGAAGGTGTATGCAAATGAAGCAGCATAGCAATAGTGTTGTGGGCAGAGCATTCGCCTTACGAGCAGGCATTCCCGGTTCGAGTCCCACTGTAGCACATTCCATTTTCCATGGCAAAGCACGTTATGAGTAATATTTATGTTGCATAACCCACTAAATAACATATTTTCATGAACTGGAGTACTGCAGTAAATGCACATGTGAGGTGTAAGTATCATAATGAATAAGGCACTAGTAAGCAGGTTTATTTACAGGTTGACAGACAAGATCAGACAGGAGTCCCAATGGACTATGATGTTTGCAGATGATATTGTGATCTGTAGTGAGAGTAGGGAACAGGTGGAGGAGACCCTGGAGAGATGGAGATATGCTCTAGAGAGAAGAGGAATGAAGGTCAGCAGGACTAAGACAGAATATATGTGTGTGAATGAGAGGGAGGATAGAGGAATGGTGAGGATACAAGAAGTAGAGGTGGCAAAGGTGGATGAGTTTAAATACTTGGGATCAACAGTTTAGAGTAATGGTGAATGTGGAAGAGAGGTGAAGAAGAGAGTACAGGCAGGATGGAGTGAGTGGAGAAGAGTGTCAGGAGTGATGTGTGGCAGACGAGTACCAGTAAGAGGGTAGTGAGATCAGCTATGTTATATGGGTTGGAGACAGTGGCAGTGACAAAAAGGCAGGAGTCAGAGCTGGATGTGGCAGAGTTAAAGATGTTAAGATTTGCACTGGGTGTGATGAGGGTGGGCAGGAGTAGGAATAAGTATATTAGAGGGTCAGCCCAGGTTGGAAGGCTTGGAGACACAGCCAAAGAGGCAAGATTATGTTGGTTTGGACATGTGCTGAGGAGGGATGCTGAGTATATTGGGAAAAAGATGCTAAGGATGAAGCTACCAGGTAACAGGAAAAGAGGAAGGCCTAAGATAAGGTTTATGGATGTGGTGAGAGAGGACATGCAGGTGGTTGGTGTGACAGATCAAGATGCAGAGGACAGGAGGAAATGGAAACAGATGATCTGCTGTGGTGAACCCTAATGGGAACAGCCGAAAAGAAGATGATGAAGCAGATTTAAGCACAAATAAGCAGTAGTAAGCATATTTAAGCACTAGTAAGTGGGCTTAAGCCCGTTTGCATGGCAGTAAGCAATGCCTACACTGGTTAAGCAATTTTAAAGCTAACTCTCTGTAAGCAGATGTAATGGCAGGTTAGCAGTGTTTACCACCTCGCAAACCCGCTTACAACTGCTCAAAGGTACCTTAATCACTCTGTATCCAATGGCCCTTGTTCTAGCCATCAACAAAATAAACAACCATGCAGGTGTCGAACCCAGGACCCTATACACCATAGTCACAGTCATTAACCACCAAGCCATCACAGAAGTACAAAAGAATGAGGTATCAGCAAACAAGTCCTCACCATAGTAAAACCAAACTGAACC
Organism: Protopterus annectens; assembly: GCF_019279795.1. Taxonomy (NCBI): domain Eukaryota; kingdom Metazoa; phylum Chordata; order Ceratodontiformes; family Protopteridae; genus Protopterus; species Protopterus annectens. The sequence continues at coordinate 1,547,592,751 of NC_056726.1, forward strand.
TGTGACAGGAATCAGTATACAGTCATATGTTTCATAACCCAGTAGATAACATAAATATGTGAACTGGAGTACAGCAGTAAGCCCAGAAGTGAGGTGTAATTGTAATAGAGTGTTGAAGTCCCCAATAAAATACAAGGACCCCATAGAGTGTACGTACGCATTAATCATGGATACCAGGCAGCTATATAAGATGTAATGAATAAGAAATCGATGCCAAAAAGAAAAAAATAATGCAAAGTCTAATGTAAGCAACGTTAAGCATTGCATAGGCCAGCTTAGGAGTTGTAAGCAATGTGTAGGCCAGCTAACTCAATGTGCCCACTGTTATACCCCTTTTACCAATGCCAGCTTTCGTTAAGCAGGTTTGCCCATAGTTTAGCCTTTTCAAAAGCAGCCAATCATGGAAGAGTGTGGGAAATCGGCCCTACTTAAACCCAAGAGGTGGGAATACATCTCATAACTGGTTGTAGCTTCCCATTGCAGGCACAACGGCAGTAAGGGGAGATGGTGTGCGCTTCCAGGTGCAGTGCTGGTGCATCCAGGAGTCCAAGGTCATGGCAGAACTCCTAGTTAAAGACCATGCTCAGAGACTGCTGCAGGGTCAGTACCCAGGGCTCCCAATATAAGGTGGAGGCCTGGGACCATCTCACCCGTGACATCACCAGTGCCACTGGCATACCCCAAACTGGTGAGCAGGTCAGGCACCACCATGCTGACCTGAAGCAGCGTAAGGGGGATTTCTTGGAGGAGTGGCCCCAGGAGGCTAGAGCAGCAGGGGATGCTCCAGTTGTGTGTAAGTATCACCCCAGTATGTGTGTAATGATTGCCAGCTCGGATATATCATGGATAGGTATGGCTAAATATTCCTCTTACGTCCCCCATAGCTGCAATGGAGTGGGCTGCAAACGAGGAGGCCCACATCAGTCACCTGGCAGGTCAGTAATACTCATGCATTTACTGTCATAGGAAATAAAAATAAAAGTAGTGGTAAATTAATTGCTTGTATAAAACCTGTATTGTTCAAGGCAAGTACTGCATACAGTAGAAAATATGGCAGGAAGAGTTTCATATTGTTTTTAAGTCAATAAAAGTGTAATAGCCTGACTAAACAAGTCTAACTGCTGGACTGCATGTGTATATCCTGGTATCATACGGTAATGTAGATATGCAATCATGTAATAGTACTGTACTATTAAGGACTGTTACCCACACTGTGCACCATAAATTGAATGTGTAAGAATGCCTGTATATGACAGGTGTTATCCCCAGAGGCCATTTGGTACAACTGAGAGGCAGTCTCATGTTGTCAAGCTGTGACCAGAGTGTGTACAGTAACAGAGTGAGAGATATGTTGCATAATACTAACGTGTAATCTGGAACTTTGTGTGGCAACAGTCAGGTAGTGCTAACAAACATTGCTTCCACAGTAAACAGGGAAAATGCAGACAACAAAAAATGAATAGCACATGCAACTGAGATGTGAACTGTTTTTTTTAGCACACACAGCCATGGTTTGAATCCTGCCAGTGGTAGTAGTCTGCATACAGAATCATACCCCACAACTGTACAGATATGTCCAGAATGTCTAGTAAAGTGGCCCATATCTGTTGCCTATCAACCTGTCCCCCTGGGAAATTAGTGGGATGATCCCAGACGTACAGGCAGCAAACAGGAATTACAACTGATTGACACACAGCTATGAGAACAAAACTGGCAGACTAGCAACTCCCCAATACCTTATGTGATTAAGAAGCCACATATGTCCCATTTACACCCCAACTTGTCAAGCTGTGGTCAGAGTGTGTACAGTAACAGAGTGAGATGTATGTGCATAATAGTAATGTGGAAACTGGTACTGTGTGTGGGAACATTCAGGTAGTACTAATAAACATTCCTCCCACAAGTCTGTCAGATACCAACACTGTGCCCAGAAATACAAAAAATGATATGCAGTTGCTCTGAATAATGAGGTATTACACATCACTGTCACCCACACTGTCCAACAACATATAACTGTCTAGGAAATCTGTATATGAGTGTTGTAATACAAGGTCAGAATGCAAACGCACAGGGGATTAATAAGACAGAAAAAAGATAGGAGATATACAGCAATATCTATATAGCAGACACAACTGTGATGGACAGTGTTTAAGTTGTAGCAGACACAGCCATGGTCTGAATCCTGGGAGTGGAATTAGGCTGCATACAGCTTCATACCCCACAACTGTACAGATGAGGCCAGAATGTCCACTATATGTGCCCATATCTGCTTCCTGTCCCCCTGTCCTCCTGGTAAGTCTGTGGGATGATCCCAGATGTTTAGCCAGTAAACAGGGAATACAAATGATTGTCAAACATCATGAGAACACACCTGTCACTGCAGCAACCCCCAAAACTATTAGCAGAGTAATATTTCAAGTATGTACTAGCTACACTCCCATGTTGTCAAGCTGTGACCAGAGTATGTACAGTAACAGAGTGAGAGGTATGTGCATAATACTAATGTGTAATCTGGAACTTTGTGTGGCAACAGTCAGGTAGTGCTAACAAACATTGCTCCCACAGGTAAGTTGGATACGAACACTGTGCTGAGAAATACAGACCATTATAACCTGTACTGGTACTGTTCACTCTGGTATTGTAGGGAATTGTGAGTGTTGCAGTTTCTCTGAATAATAAAGTATCACTGGTCACTGTCACCCGCACTGTGCTACATAATATAACTGTGTAGGAAAGCATGTATATGTGTGTGTCAGGTCACTAAAGGTGGAAGAGGGCAATACTCTAGATATGTCCTGGCACACCAGCATTTTGTCAACACATGGCCAGAGTCTGTGCAGAAAGAGTTGGATAGCTATGTGGAAAACAACAACCTGGAATCCGGGAGTATGTGTACAAACAGTTAGTTACTGTTAACAAACATTCCCTCCACAGGTATTCCAGGTAAGAGGTGTATACTGCAGGTAAAACCAGTTCATGTGTAATGATGACAACAGCCATATCAATGTCCAAACTAAGGCTATAGAGTAGTGTAGTAAGACTTGTAAGGTACAGATAACAGCACTGACTAGGAAAGTAATGTGGACTACAGGAATATACCAGTTGCTAACTGACATCTTTCTCCCCCCCCACCATATCTCCGACAATAATTAAACATACCCACCCCAACCGGTATGTAATGACACCTATGTTCTGATAATGTCCAATTGTTTGATAAATATTTTGATGGTTCCCATGCATGTGCTATATTGAATTATTCCAACATTGGTGGCATGGTGCCTTCAATGTACCTGCATGCTGTTCTTACTACCACTGTGGTTCCATATATGCATGTGTTCTGTTGGCTATGCTGGTGTCTGGGTTAATGGAAATATATATGCATGCTGTTATACCTAACCCTGGAATGTGTTGACTATTACTAACCCACAAATGATGGAATATAAACTCTATAGCACGCTTGGGAAGGTCGGTCCCAGTGGACCCACCTATCCCACCTCAGCTGGCCGTGGCACCAGGCACCAGCATGTCTGGGGCCCATCCTGGAACCTCACTGTCTGCTGGTCCAGCACCACCTCCAGGTGGAACCACCTCAGGGAATGGGGCTCGGCCCCCCGGGAGTGGGCGCTGACAGGCACCTGTCACCCGTTGCCAGGTTGGGATTGTGGTGCGTAGAGCGATCAGCAAGCAGTTTGGTGATCTTCTACACCAGCTCGAGGGCTGTGTGTCACGATTAGAGAGTAGCCTAGCTCTGTGACTCAGCCCTCAGCACAGCCCTCTTCAAGTCTGTGAAGGTGCAGTGGTGACGGTCCATGGGTGGAGACCTCAGTCCCACTGTTACCACTAGGGAGCTTGTGTGCTTTCAGTATCCCAACACCCCTCCCCATCAAGATGTTTACCCCCCTCATGTGTCATATACCACCCCTGTATGCATCCTGTTTGTCTTGTTTGTTATCCTACCCAACCTACCTCCCCAAATATACCTACCACGCCTCTCCAACATCCCACTCTCACCTGAAAAAAAAAAAAGAAAAGGCAATCTGTTTCCACAAAAAAACTCACCCCATACATAGCTGTCCATTTTGCACATGTGCCCACTGGACACATGTAATCCGGTCTAATTGGCATCACAACTTATTATTGTTGTCCTCACCCCTCTCCCAGGGGTTTGAGTGTCCAAATCTACCTCCAAATTCAGTGTATATGCACAGCTGTTGCTGTACAAGAAATGGGCAGATTTGGACTTTCCCTACACCCTTCCTGCACATCCCTTGCTATTTTCCCTACTGTCTTTCCCTCTTTGTGGCCCTTTTTTACCACTTTCCTATCAACACCTGTTTCTTTTCTTTTAAAGAAATTAGCATGGGGGTAAGCAAGAGTAAGCACCTTTAAGCAGCAGTATGTGGATTTAAGCCTGTTTGCACAGGGGTAAGCAATGCCTACACTGGTTAAGCAAATTATAAGCTAACTGTGTATAAGAAACTGTAACCGGAAGTTAGCAGTGCTTACCTCTGCGCAAACCCACGCAAACTCGCTTACAACTGCTTTAAAGTGCCTTAATCACTCTGTATCCAACGGCCCGTGTTCTGCCCAGCAACAAAATAAACAGCCTCTGCAAGGCTCAAACCCAGGATCCTGCATACCATAGCCAAAGTGATTTACCACTAAGCCATGTCAGATATACATAACCCTGATGTTTTCAAAAACATATCATCCAGCCCAGTCATTCAGCAGTACAGAGAATGTATTCCAACATTTAGATGTATGTGTGTGCAAATATATTATCTAAACAGATGCAACATATCTATATATATATATATATATATATATATATATATGTGTGTATATATAAATATATACATATATATAAATATATATGAACATATATACATGCAAATGCCTACATCTATAGATATGTATGTCTACACGTATAAGTCTAAATATATACGACAGATTATATATATGTCAGCAAATATATATATATATATATATATATATATATATATATATATATATATATATATTTAGGCATATATGGACATACATCTGTAGATAATGGGAAAATAACAAAAACATATATGTCCACATGCAACGTTAATGGGGTTGAGATGCCCCAAACAATATACGTCTTGTACGAATAGGTATAACCCCCCACAGCCAAACACGTCCCCCCCTGCAATACACTACCAAGTGTTGCAGATCCCATAACCAGGAGCAGACAAGACATGGGCATCCCTAGGATACATATACCCAGACACATGTATGCAGATACATATATATATATATATATATATATATATATATATATATATATATATATAATATGAATAGATATATATGTAACTACACATACACATGCAGAGATATGTACAGAAAGTTACATATGTAGTACGTGCACAGAATATGGAACAGCCACTATTCCTACAGTTACCACCTTACCAAATGGAGACTGTATGAGTCACCCATACAAATTACATTCATTCCCTGCAACATATACCCACAGAGATATCAAAGGATATAACACCACACACAGGTGTGCATAAATGGAAAGCTTTATTTGTGTACTATTACAGTTGTATATGCCATGTCATATCATTGTTTAGACATGGACATCCTTATAAACTGAGTAATTCAACCATGAAACAGTTATACTAATACAGTAGTCTGGAAAAGTTAACAAATGTTGCTGTCCAGGCCAAGGCCATCAAGTAGTACAATAGTAAAGACAGACTGGGCCACAGGATACCAAACAATCAATGGTAAGTAATGCAGGTGTATAGTTCACCAGCTTCTATCTACACTATGTAGACAATCCCTAGGGGGTAAAGACCTCAGATGACACACTGGGATGTAACTGTTACATAACAAGGCACAACTAACAACATCACAAGCACACTGACAAACAGAACAGTCTGTATGGCAGGTGAGAGTAGACCTGCATTTAACCAGGGTGGATTGTATGGTAATGTACATCCATACACCTTAAGGCAGCTCACCTCTGATGGTCATCAGGACTTTGGGCTCTCAGGATTCTGTAGTGCTCCCATATACATATATATAGATATATGTATACATAGATATACGTATATGTATATATATAGATATATGTATATATATATATATATATATATATATATATATATATATATAGCTATATATGTATGCACATCCTATGTGTACAGATATGCCTAGTTATGTTGGTATATATGTAGATATCAATAACTATATGTGCATACATATCTATTCTGATATACCTACTACTGTCAAAATATATGTAGATATCCATACGTATATGTGCATATTTATCTCTATCTATATATGTGTAGACAAATATTACTCTGTATATGTATATATATATATATATATAGGTGTTTATTTGTATATCTATGTACATATATATATATATATATATATATATATATATATATATATATATATATATATATATATATACACATCTATGTATGTCAATATGTATAGCTGTATGTCTATATAGATATCTGGATAAGTATATGCACATATATCATCCCACTGCTTTGTCTGACATACATGACTGTTATGGTGGCCCAGCAGCAGTACATCTGGCAAGTAACTGGACATTACATCTCACTGGGTAAGTACACTAAGCTGCTAGTCATGTAACAAAGCACTGTGCAGGCTACAGGCAGACCGGCTCAACAATGGCCTACATTTCCTATGGAGGAATGCACATGTACCTGCACATAGATAGCAGGCTCTACAGGCATGCCACAGCACAGAGTAACATACACCTGTGTGTAAGTGCATTACCACAACCAATGTGAACACAGCCACAGTTACATTTGGCATGCTAGCGTATTATTACAGTATATGGACTGTCTGTTCAACACCAACCTCATATGTGCCACCCACACACTAACCCTACATATACTGGGCCACTACACAGTGTGATCCACTGCCTGTCTGTGGTATGAGACATGTGCGTGTATGGCCCTACAAACATATAAGGTGATAGGGTAACATACAGTGGAGCAGCATGTAACATCAGATAGAACAGGGCCAAGAACAATGACATCTAACACAGTCTGTACACAGGCCAAGGTGCATATTAACAATGCACACACTGCTGACAATCACCATAAGTACACAGACCTCAGTACTGTACACACAACCACAGAATGTCCATGTTATGTCATCAAATATAACCCCTACTATACATTACATGTGTAGCAATCTGATATCTCACTGGCTTGTTATCAGATATGATGTCACTAATTATGGTGTACAGTACATCTGCACCCCTTACTGCATGACATATCTACAAAGGTTGTCAGGGTGTGGCTGAAGGCACATACACAGGGCCAATACTGACATGTTGCTCTGATAACTTCCTACATGTACTGTTGTAACAGGGTTTGTTGCAACATATGTCCTATGAGGGATATGAAGTCAGTAACTCTCACGGCTGTCATCATCTACAGACTGCAATCCTCACACTACCTTCTGCAGTTCACAGATAGGTGCTCTGTGAGTAACACATGAAACAAAAGGCACCACACACTGCCTGGTCTGCAGATGACCCAACAGATGGGGTTTCCTCATAAACATAGCACTGACATGGCAGTTATTAAAACGTAGGACAGCCATATCCACACACACCCTGCTAAACCAACATTACTCCAAATGCAGTATAGCAGCACTTACAGTCTGTAGTCAGTTCAGGCACATCCCCCTCCTGTGTGTTGCCCTGTTTCCACAGTGTATGTTGTTAGAGGTAAACCCCAATCCATCTGAGATGCTGTTTGCCAGACAACAGGTCGAGCTCCTGCTCACAGTGAATTAAAGGCCCAACACCAACATGATGTTCCTAGATATTGGTGTGTGATTCCATGCAATTGGCTATGGGAATGTTACCACAGCTGTTCCACATGCAATCAGCTAGAGGAGGGCTGCAATTCGTGCAGAGACAATCAGCTGATCCTGAGCATCACTTAAAATACACATGGTGTTGCCCAAGCAAAGCAGGTGTAAGTCTCCACATCCACCAGAGAGGGAGTAAGAGAGGCAGACACAGGCACAGAAAAGCTATGGAGGGGTGGGAGAGTCAAACCTATGCATGTTTGTGTCACACACCTACCAGTACAGGGAATCAAACCCCCGATGACTATGTAGTGCTATCACATGTCCATGCAGTTATTGGATGCACCACATGGGTTACGTGTTAGGGATCCCCCAGAATGTATATGTGATGGTGAGTGACATCTGCAACAGGGATATGGTAGCTATGTGGTAGGTGTTATACACATGCCTGCATGAACAGGTGTCAGCATCAACACACCCACAATCTCATAGGGATGCACACACTGCCACACTTGGCAGGGCCAGGAATACAACTCAGTACTAGTGGGAGTGCCACAACACAGTACTGTGCAGCTATCACATGCACTACAGGGGTCAAATAGAGGTTATATGTGCAAAGGGTATGCGGAAGTGTCTGACATCAAACAGTATGCTTCAGTATGCCAGTGGGGGTTGTAGTGATTGTGAATGTGGTCATACACATCATACACCAAGCACACAGACATGGGTGCCAGTACTGACTTGCATGTGTGCACTGCTTCATGGGTGTGTTGTTGTTGACGATGCCAGATGGCTATACAAGGCTAGGAGATGGGTATACCTTGGCATCAGGCCACATGACAATGGTCTGCATTGTGGTTCAGGGGTGTAGTGTCTGGAGATGCTCACACAGGTGCGTATTGTGTTCACCATCCAGTCACCTTGGTGACTATTGCGTGTGGCCAATGCTGTGCATTGCTTGCCATGTATGTATTCCTTTGTCCATGATATGGACAGTGTCTGGGATATGCACACCTCCCACATGCATATACAGTGACATGTGGTACTGTACCTGGAGTGTCTGGCCCATGTTATTAGCATGATACCGGTATTCCCTGATGTCAGTGGCATCTCTCCATACAGGGCTTGTGTTTCAGGCATGTTATGTCCTTTGTGGGTCACATTTGATGGCACCACAGGTATTGCAGGTGTCCAGTGGGGAACATGGGGGAGGTGCACTTTTGGCATGTACATGCCTATTGGACTGATGGACAGGGTGCCAAGCCCTCTGTAGCCCACTGTAATCACACAATGGTTACTATCAGTGGGAAATATGCAGGATACTACCAACATAGAGGCTGTTGCCTAGACAAGTGTGTGTGTGTGTGTGTGTGTGTGTGTGTGTGTGTGTGTGTGTGTGTGTGTGTGTGTGTGTGTGAGACATGGGTTGAGAGTGTACCCTAGGTAATACAAGGGCTGCTAGCATTGTTCAGCTGTCACATTTAGGGGTATGGATTTGCACACCAGCCTCTTGGCTATTTCACATCTGTTATCCCTGTACAGTGGACATTGTGATATATACTTGGCCCATCATATAAGAAGTTAGCAAAACCCACTCTACATTGAGTCCAGTTGTTACGCACTCACACCCACTGCCACACAGGATACGAATGATAAACACAAACACACAGACACACACACACACACACACACACACACACACACACACACACACACACACACACACACACACACAGACATACACACCTCTATCATGTCTGGGATTAGAACTCCTACCTAACTAGTATATTACACTATAGCACTACGCCATTATAGGACACATCATGGAGATTACTGGAGTTCTCCTTCCCCAAAGGTGTATTTCACAGTGAATGACATCAGCAGGATTGCCAAAGTAAGAGATTTGAATTGTAGGGAGTGTGACTAGCCTAAAATGCATTGCTTCCTACACAAATATAGACACACACACAAAACATCCACAACAGTCATGTGAGGGATAGAACCCCTACCAGAGATCTATATCACACTATAGCATGATGCTGTTACAGGATGCACCACAGAGATTACTGGAGTGCCCCTTCTCCAAAGGTATATTTCACAGTGAATGACATCAGCAGGATTGCCAAAGTAGGGCATTTGAATTGTAGGGAGTGTGACTAGCCTAAAATGCATTGCTCCCTACACAAACATAGACACACTCACAAAACATCCACAACTGTCATGTGTGGGGATAGAACCCCTACCAGAGGTTTATATCACACTACAGCATGATGTTGTTATATGATGCACCATGGCGATTATTGGAGTGCCCCTTCTCCAAAGGTGTATTTCACAGTGAATGACATCAGCAGGATTGCCAAAGTAGGGCATTTGAATTGTAGTGAGTGCGAGTAGCCTAAAATGCATTGCTCTCTCCACACACACACACACACACACACACACACACACACACACACACACACACACACACTTGCCAAGTCTGGGATTAGAACTCCTACCTAACTATTCTATCACACTACAGCACTACGCAGTTATAGCACTTGCTATGGAGATTACTGGGCTACAACCTTCCCAGGGTGTATTTCTAGGTGGATAACATCAGCGGCCTTGCCAAAGTACAGCATTTGAATTGTAGGGAGTGTGACTACCCTAAAAAGCATTGCTCTCTACACAGACAGAGTCAGACAGACACACACACTTGACAAGTCTGGGGTTAGAACTCCTACCTAACTAATTTATTACACTACAGCAGTACACAGTTATAGGACATACTACAGAGATTACTGGGCTGCAACTTTCCCAGAGGTGTATCTCTAGGTGGATAACATCAGCAGCCTTGCCATACTACAGCATTTGAATTGTAGGGAGTGTAACTTCCCTAAAAAGCATTGCTCTCTACACAGTGGCAGACAGACATACACACACAGACACACAGACAAACACACACACTTGCCAAGTCTGGGATTAGAACTCCTACCTAACTAATTTATCACACTACAACAGTACTCAGTTATAGGACACACTACAGAGATTACTGGGCTACAACTCTCCCAAAGGTGTATTTCTAGGTGGATGACCTCAGCAGGCTTGTCATAGTAGGGCTATGGGGAGGGCAGTGTGTGGCCATGGGCCATAGCCCATTTATCTAGGGGTTGACACACCACATGCGGGCCCACACAGGGTCATATATCACAGGTACGTGTATACAGCTGCTAGATGACTACTTCCTTGTACAGTCATGTTGCACTGCCAACACGTGCATCACATAGTCTGTACTGCTGACGGATACTTGTGGCTAGTATCTACAGTGAGTGACATCTGAACCTCATGTGGTTGTGGCCCTTTGGCTGTGTGCTGGGTGGGACAGGCCTGGATGGCTCCTTGTCACAGTCACCCTCTTCCACACATCTATGTACTTCTACCTTTGGCTTATTATAGTGTGTTGTCCTTAGATATATGTCTGCATTCCTATCCACTGTGTGCGCAAAGCATGTGTGTGGTGCATACTCAGGAGTGTCTGCACTAACATCTGCGACTGCCAGATATGTCTGGCCACTAGTGCTTGCAGACATGCCCTTTATGTGTTTAAGTGTGTGAGCATGCCCAGTATGACCTTTCAGTATGTTGTTGATTGACATTGCCTTCATTCCTTTAAGTGTGTGAGCATGCCCAATATGCCCATCTGTATTGATTGTGTGGAATGAGTCCAGGTAGTTTGTACTGCAGTGGTGACCTTTTTTTTGTACACCTACAGGTAGCATACTGTTTCTGCAGGGTATCCATCGATCATTTGGCATTGACTGTTACTACATATCTACATAGGATGGGGGGGCACACCTGACTATTTCTACATTTCCACACAGGATTGAGGGAGGGGCACACCTGACTGTTATTACATTACTATGTAGGATGGGGGCACACCTGACACTTGTACACATTTGCTATGACTGTACTGGTATGTCAGGTACTCCATTTAATTATGTATTCTTACCTATCATGCTGACTAGAGGCATACCAGTGTACTACAGATCATAGCTTTGATTTACCTATGTATTAGTTTCTGACTTCCTACCCTTCAGAACTGATGTCCCACTGCCTGACCTGCTGTAGTCTGTCTGCGTAGGCCTGGGGGGGTTAACCATAGGCATCATTCAGAGGCCATAGGACAGCCATTGTTTGTGTTTGGTTACACCTGTCCTGCTGGCTGTGACTGTTGTTGGGGATGTGAACCCCCTTGACTGGCATGTTTGAGTCACCTACCTTGTGGGTGTCCCAGTATTGAGGGTGGTGCTGCAGGGATGCCTATTTCGGATGCACATGGTACACTCCCTACATATGGTTGAGCACAGGTAGTGTAATGTTTGTCATCCCTTTTACTGTATGTGAGAGTCAGAGAGAGGTGTTATTCCCTGGATCCCTCCTGTGTCAGTGTATGTGCTATGCATTGCCTCTTTGCCAAGACCAGGGCATACTGGGCAAGCCTCCTTCTGCCTACTGGGGCAGGCTCAGGTTGTTCCTCCTTTGAGTCACTCTGTGCCTGTGCAGGCCTTGGCAATGGTGGGGGGAGGCTGTGTGGCCCTGCCCTGTGCTGTTCCTGCTGCAGCTGTTTCCATAGAATCATATTGTGTAGCATGGCACATATGAGGACAATTTGGGTACATGTAGTTGGTGAGTACTGCAAGGCTCTACCTGATGTGTCCAGGCACCCGAACCATGACTTTAGCATCCCAAACACATGCTCTACTATAATTTGGGTCTGTGCATGTGCCTCATTATGGAGTTCTTGTTCGGGTGTGTGTGCATTTCTGATTGGCATCATCAGCCATGGCTCCAGTGCATATCCAGCATCCCCCACTAGGTGACCGTCAGGGATGTCCCCATTGGCAAATCTCTGGTACAGCTGCATCAGATACCAGATGTGGGAATCATGACAGCTTCCAGGGCATCCAGCACACATATTCATTACTATGCCCTGGGCATCAAACATGACCTGGCAGTTGATGGAGGGGAAGCCCTTGCCATTGATGTAGACCCCACCCCGCTCACCAGGTGGTGCTTTGATGCATATGAGAGTGCAGTCTATAGCACCCACTATCTCAGGGTATTCTGCTATTTAGTGGAACAGTTGCATATTGCTGGCCAACGCCTCACGAGTGTTGGGGAAATATACGTGCTCACTGACATGTGCTGACATGGCATCCAGGAACTGGTGGAGTATCCTGGATTCTAATGCCTGTGAGATCCCCATCATATCCACAGATGGCCTTTGGAAGGTACCTGTAGCTAGTATTCTTAGGCCTACACATACCTTGGTATCCACTGGTATGGGTTCCCCTCTGTTAGTTCTGTGTTTGAGGTGTGACCGGCACAGCTCAACAATTTGCTGTAGGAGGTCCCTGTCCACCCTATAGTGCTCCACTATCTCCAGCTCATATAGACCCTGGTAGGTTAACCTGGGTCTGTACACTCTTCTCCGTCTCCTCACTGTGGGTTGTTCAGCAGCATTCACATCCTCAGCCTCTTGCATGTGTTGTTCTATGTTGCCTGCTGCAGCCCTTCTCATTTTGTAGTTTGTTTGTTAAAATTTCCCCACTTGTATACACCGGTGGTGTAGAGTGTGGGAAAAACCAGAGTGGAAGGTGTTTGCTTAGTTTATAGTAGTGTTCTGGGCTGGGCTGGTCTGCTGCCTGTGTAATTGGCTGATTCTGATATATTTCACCTGCCAGCTATGCTAGTTCTCCTTGATTACCTTCCTACTGCTGTTTTCCCTTCCTATTGCCTTCCTGTTTAAGCCCAGGGGTGCGCTGCACAAACAGAGTGCTCAAATATGCACAGTGCTGCTATTTCCTGGTTTAACTTTCTTTTTCTTCCTTTAAGACCCGGTGTGCGGCGCGCACACCCGCTTAGACAATGTAAAGAGTGCTAGGCAGATTCAGATACACCACCTCGCTTAGCTGTGCTAAGCTAGGAGCAAACCCAAGCCACAAGGCTTCAGTCCACTTACATTATGCCTAACACCCCCCCCCATGATGTCATCTAACTCCTAGGCTTGCACCAAGCTATTCCTACTCTTACACTGTTGGGACCTGACTCACATGCTGAGGAAAACTGGAATTCACTATCATTCCCCTCATTTGCATAGGATTGCCTGCTAATGCATAGTTACATGTCTCACACTGAGCCTCCCCCTTAGCAACCACTATTCACTGGCCATTTTGACTTCTGCCTGCCATTGACTTGCCTGGCAGAATTGTGATTTTAGTTAGAATGCTTAATTTAGGTTTATTTTTATTATTCATAGGTTCATAGATTAGTACTAGGCTAACTGCCCTAGTGGACCATTTTCAGCCTAGCCAGTTACCCCATGTGAGAATCAAACCCTGCACCTTATGTTTGTAAGGAAAACACCTTAACCATTATGCCAACCTCCCACCCTGAACCCGTTATTTTCCCCTGATCCCATTTGTGCACCTCTGCCCTTTGCTTAAACAGCCGAGAGCAGCTAAAAAAAAAAATAAAAGTAGATTTTTAAATTTTTTTGGCTGTTTGCAATGCCAATGGCCTTATACTTGGCCATTGGCATGCTTCCTAGATAATATGCAGCCTTTATTTGGAGCTGTCATAGCTCTGTTTTGTATTTTGCAGAAATGTACTCGGTTACTAACTGAGTACATTTCTGCAGATTGCACTAGTCCTGCACGGCCTATTGCAAGCTGATCGCAAATTCACCTCATTTGCATGGATTTCTCATGCAAATGGGGTGATTTGCATACAGGGTCTTAGTCCATGTAGGACTAGTGCAGGACTGCTCGTGCACGCCCCTGCAGGCTGTTCCTGGATCACATGACAAACATATTGCCTGCTAGGGCTCCTGCACTGATCTTGCACGCCATGCAAGGCATAGAGAATCTGGTGGATAATGTTTTGGTTGAAATTTTCATTAGTGTACAAGATGAATAAACATTAATAACTCATAATGTTCTTCTTACTTCTACATAAAACCCTAAACTAGGCACATTCCCAGGAAATCCTTCCTCCTGTAGTTTGCTTTTGATTTCTTGTATTTTGCATACTGTGATTTGTTTTCTTTACATTGTTTTACTTGTATTCTGCTTTTAATTGCATATTAAAACTTGGAAAGCAACCACAGCTGTGTCTCTTGTGAGTCAGACAGAATTTTTTCCTACCTCCCCGTTGTTGTTGTGTTCTTAAACACAACTGTCTTTCTAGTTGCCTGTCCCCTTATGTTAATTTGACCACATATCTCTTTCCTTCTCTCCTTTCACTGTCTGGTGTGAGTGAGCTCAAAATTTTCAATCTGATTTTGTTAATCTTCATTCATTCCTTATTGATGGGTTATTGGTTCCATCCTCGGAACCCAGCCGGCCTTATTCCAAGCTCACGTCAGCCAAAAACCCTCAAGCCAAGATCCTACCCAGAATGCTCTGCTCCATTACCTCAGATCTCATTTGCTACATTGCTGTACAGCTGTGTCCAACCACTCTCTCTCAGCTAAGTGAATCATTTTTTGAAAGTCTCTATACTGTTAGTGCTTTAAAAGTTTTGAATCAGTTACTATTTCTGTACTCCTACCCTATCTTATCTTTAAGACTTTCTCCCTATAGTTTCTTTCCCTTTTTCTTACCTTTGAGGTAAATCTTCATTACCACCGTTGGTAATCCTTTCTTTCTCTCTGCTTACCCTTCTGGGTAGCCTTCTTAACTCTTTGATACTGTCGCTTTTCTCCACATCATTATGTTGGACAAGAAAAGTAGTGTTGGTTTCAAACAGTGTAAGGATTGCAGCCATAAGTTACCACTTCCTGATGGCCATGACTTATGTGTCTATTGCTTGAATGTCTCCCACCTTTCAGTGGATCCCCTATGTGGGATTTGTAGAAATTTTTCGACCCGGTCTCTCAGTGAAAGAAAGAACAAGTTAATCCTGAAATGTCTCCTTAAAACTCCTTTCTCTGAGGCTATCTCTGGGTCAGAGGGCTCACCCCCTCCTACTAAACCATGTAACAGGCGTTCTTCTTATTCCTCCTCCTTGAGGTCACTCCCTTCATCTCCCACTGGAGACCGCAGGGAGTCGACTCATAAGAAGGTTAAAATTTCCAGTCCGGTGCTGCCACCCGTGACCCTTTCAGCTCCAGGCTTGGCACCACCCCAGTTGATTCTTGCTCCAGCTATGTCCTCTTTATCACCACCAGCACTGGAATTCCCAGTGCAGACACTTATGGCTCTGACAGTTTTGTTGCAGCCTTTACTGGCACTGTCTCTGCAGGTACAGTCTCCTTCGGCACTGTTGGCGCAATCTCCTTCGGCCCCGAGTTGGACAATACTGTCCTCTATGGTGCAGACACCTTTAGCACTGACATGTTCTTTGGTGCAGTCCTTTTTGGCACCGTCATTTCTACCAGTGCAGACACCTTCCTCTATGGCACCGTACTCATCGGTGCAGACACTTGCCTTTATGGTGCAGACACCTTCGACTTCTATGGCACTGCCTTCGTCAGTGCAAACTACCTCAACACCATTCTCCTCAGTGCAGACACCCTTGGTTCCAGGCTCTGCACCACTCGAACTAGCAAGGACCAAGTACTCTCCTTCTTTGGATCCGTATGTTGGTAGCCAATACAACCCTTTTCTAGAAAGGCCAGAATCACCTTCAGGTTTCTCTATGAGGTCAACCAGGAGCCTCTCTGAACAAGATGTGTTGCAGCTTGTTGACCAATTGCTTGTGGCCAGGGGCCTCTCTTGACCATCTAAAGCTATGTTCCCTCTTTCAGGTGAACATATTTTTCCACAGACTCCAACGTACACTCCTCCTTCGACTTCCATGCAAGCATTGAAGCCCCTACTTCCAACCGCATCTTCCCTCCCTCTGACCCCAATAGTGGACATCATTTTGGAGCCAGAGTCATTCTTGTGGCCCTCAGTGCACTGGGCATCAGGCTCTTCTCAGGCTAGTGGTTGTAACCTGGGGGAGGGCATTCTTGGTTCCATGCTAATTTTTTTTATGGCACCCTGTAGGATTCCTTCCATCCTCATGCTCCAAAGCCCTCTTGAGACTCCTGTTCTGAAGGTTGGCTTGTCAGAGCAGGGTGTGTCCCCAGTTCTGAGGTTGTTGTGCTCGGTTCTGGGCTCCCATCCCTCTTTGGGTGGTCCGGCCTTCCAGGGACTTGCCTCTGCTGGCAAATCCCCATGTCAGAATCCTCTCCCCCTCTGTGCCGCAACTGTCACAAGCCACAACCACTGGACACTGGGCACAAGGCCTCAGGTTTCTCCCCTCAGGAGACCCCCTCTTTGCAATTGTCCCCAGAACTCCCCACTGAGGAAGTGCCTTGCAAGGTTTCATGCAAGAGGAAGCACATCGACTCCACTGAGGAGTCTTTGACTGAAGATACAGACTTTGATGATGGGGAAGGGTCCCCACGGTCACCCTCTGATTAGGTGTCCTTTGGTGACATCCTCAATATTCTAACACAGAGGGGTGACAGGAAGTCCTCCATTCCTTCCTCAGAGGAATCCGTATTCCTGCAGGCCTTTTGTGCCCAGCCCCTACCTCCTGGGTTACCCAGCTGGCCGATGAGCTTGTCCAGCTCATCGTCCAGCATGCATGGAAGGCTCCTAACACCCTGGAAGCTATACCGCGGAGGTCTGACAAGATCTTATCTCCCCCAGCTGAGCTTTCCATTGGTCAAAAGGTCTTCCAGTAGATGCCATGGTGGTGGCAGCTGCAACCAAGAAAGATTTGGCATAAGAGAGCCAGACTGTCCATCCACCCAACAGGGAGTCCTGGGAGATAGACAGACTCAGGAAGCATGTGTTTGCTTCATCAACGTTCACTGTAAGGTCCTTGAACCATTTGACACACTTTACAAGGCTCCAGAGGGATCTTATCAGTCAACTCTCTGAAACCTTGGCAGGAGTTGTTTCTGATGAGGTCTGTGATAATGAAGCTTCTCAGATAGCAACCCTAGAATTCATATCCAATTCTTCCATGCATCTTATTTCACACACAATGGAAGGAGCTAGAGCAGCAGGCACAGATATAGTCATGAGACAACATGCCTGTATCTGCCTTTGCAACTTTGCGGATTCCTTTAAGGCTTCCTTTATGAACGCCCCCATCAAGGCCGCTTCTTTGTTTGGCCCTAAAGTTAAAGATACACTGGCAAGGTGCAAACAAGATGGCAAGACCCTATCTGCCATTGGTGTCAGACACTCCACTCCTCAATGATACTACTCCAGAAATCAGAAGGGTGGGAAGATGTGGCACAGAAAATCACAGGACTCTTTCCGTGATACACATGCTGAGTTCTCCCCAAGAGGCAGAGGGGGAAACTCCAATGGAAGACACCCCTTTCAGGGCAGAGGAGGTCTGTGAAACTGGAGTTTCAGAGATTCTTTTTCTGTCCAATCCTATCAGCACTCCTGAAGTGTTGCCCAACTGCTCACCTCTGGAAGCAATCGGGGGTCATTTTTCCTTGTACCCAACTGCCTGGTGAAAAATAACCACCGATTCTTGGGTACAACGGATAATATCCAGAAGCTGTCACATCCCCTTCCATCTCTGTTCAACCTCATCCAGATACTTGCCCGACATTCCACCCAGTCAAAAGGAAACAGCAGCACATGAAATCCAAAAGCTGCTACTAAAAATAGTCATCCAAATGGTCCCCCCAGACCAGATAGGATCCGTTTTTTACTCAAGGTTCTTTTTGGTGCCAAAAAAGACAGGGGACTGGAGACTGATTCTGGATCTCAGCACACTGAACAAGTTTGTAAAAACAGAGAAATTCCAGATGGTCAAGGTTCAGTCTATCATTCCTCTTCTGGAAGAAGACGATTGGATGTGCTCTGTAGATCTTCAAGATGTGTATTACCATATAAAAATGGACAAGCACTCAAGAAGATACCTCAGTTTCCGCATAGGAGCCAGTCACTACCAATTTCTAACACTGCCCTGCGGTCTCTCTACAGCTCCCAGAGTGTTCACCAAATGCATGGTAGTGGTCATCGCTCACCTCTGACTTCAAGGCTTCCAGGCATTTTCATACCTAGACGACTGGCTCCTCACTGCCCCCATGAAGCGTCTACTGGAAGAAGCCCTAGACTACACTCTCCTCACTGCACAACACCTGGAAATCACTGTAAACTGGGAGAAGTCCAACACGAGCCCAGCACAGTCTTTAGAATTCATCGGGGTACTGTTGGTCACGAGGAATTGCACAGCATCTCTTCCAGATCACAGACTTCAAAGAATAAGACAACAGGTTCAGCTGCTGCTCTGTCACCACAAGTCTTCTGCTCGATCCATACTCCAACTCTTGTGGTCAATGGCAGCCTTGATCACCATTGTTCCTCTGGCCAGATTCCATGTGAGACTTCTCCAGTGGTTGCTCCTCACAAAGTGGTACTCCCTACAACACTGTTTATCTTTTCAGATAAGTGTAACTCAGAGAAGCAAGCAAGATTTGCTCTGGTGGACATCTCAGAACCCCAATAATGGTCTCGCCTCTTTAGCCCCCATCAACCATAAGCCACGGTGACCATTGATGCCTCCTTGATGGGGTGGGGGGGCTATGTCAGGGAAACTCAGTCCAAGGCACCTGGTCGGAGACAGAGGCCCTTTTGCATATCAATGTCCTGGAACTGAGGATGGTGCTACTAGCATTGCAAGCATTCCATTCCATCCTTCCATCAGGGACTATTGTGATCCAATCAGACAACATGTCAGTGGTCTGGTACATCAACAAGCAAGGGGGCACCAGATCTTATCCATTATACTGAGAGGCCTTGAGAATATGGCAATGGGTTATAGCTTCCAACTGCTTTCTAATTGCAATGCACATTCCCGGGAGCTCCAATGTGATAGCAGACAAGTTGACCAGGTGCATTCTACAACCTCATGAGTGGTCCCTCAACCCTGTGATAGCGGCAAAAATTTTCAACCGCCAGGGCCAGCCTTGCTGCGACCTTTTCTCCTCCCCAACTAGCTACAAGTGCAACAACTATTTTGCCCTGATCCCCCCTCGGGGACAGTGACCGAGAGATGCTCTAGTCCACGCTTGGCCCTAGGGTCACCTTTATGCTTATCTTCCTCTCCCTCTCATCTCCCAATTTCTGAAGAAAGCATGGCAGTTGAAAAGCAAATTGATCCTCATTGCTCCATATTGGCCTCAACAAGTCTGGTTTCCCTTCCTCTGGCCTTATCTGCTAGATTGACCATGGATTATCAATCCATCCCCAACATTGATCTCCCATCCACAGGGTCTGACTCACCCCAATCTAACAACCCTGAAGCTGACAGCTTGGTTTCTCCACTTCCTATGATTGCCAGGCAAGATAACCTCTTGTCCCCCGTGTGCAATATTCTTATTGCATCTCATAAATCATCCACCAGACTAATATATCTCAGTAAATAGAAAAGGTTTTCATTATGGGCAGCAAATAAATAATTAGACTCCTTGTCAGCCCCAGTTTCAGTGGTTTTAGATTACTTATCACACCTTTTCCAATCTGGGGTGTCAGCCTCTACTATTCATGTTCATTTAGCTGCCATTTCAAATTTTCACATTGGCTTTCAGGATTTTTCACTCATGTCACATAGACTCTGTAAGACTTTCTTGAAGGGTGTTCTTCACCTAAAACCTCCATTTAGAGGACCAGTACAACCTTGGGATTTGGCCTTGGTTCTACAAGGCCTAACAGCTTCCCCCTATGAACCTGCATCTTCATGTGATTTAAAGTACCTCTCTTGGAAAACTTTGTTTCTGGTTGCAATCACATCGGCCAGATGCTTGTCAGAACTTCAAGCCTTATGCATCAAACGTTCCTACCTTATCTTCCATAAGGATAGAGTATCACTGAGAACTAAATCTTCCTTTTTACCAAAAGTGGTGTCAGAGTGGTCTATCAACCAGTCTATTGACCTCCCAGTATTTTTTCCTAACCACTCTAACAAAACAATGGAGAGTATTGTCTGCACTCTCTGGATGTTCATAGGCAAAAAAGATTTTATCTGGACAGAACAAAATCTACCCGTAAATCAGGCCAACTATTCCTGGCCTTTTCTGAACCAAGACTAGGTCATCCTGTCTCAAAAGTTACATTGCCTTCATGGTTGAGAAATTGCATTGCCTTTATCTACAACAAGAAGAATATCACCTTGCCTCACAGAGTGAAAGCACATTCTACAAGGTCTATGGCAACTTCATCAGCTTTCCATGCTAGGGCTTCCCTCAATGATATTTGGTCAGCTGCGACTTGGGCCAAACTTCATACTTTTATCCTTCATTACAAACTGGATTTGGCCTTCAGAGGTAGAGCTTCTTTTGGCTTCATGGTGCTCAGGAATGTCCTTCCATGAGGGCTGCCCACGGTTACAGGTAGCTGGGGACTCAGTCCCATCAGTAAGGAATGAACAAATATTAACAACATCAGATAAAGAAGTTATGTCTTACCATTCATTACTCCCTACCCTGTGCCCCCCTCGGGAGGTTCCTGGTTGATCTCATATACTCCTTTATTGTAGGTCTGTTATGACCAGAGGTAGCCTCTACTTTTGTCTATCAACTTGCAAACTCGATCTGAGGTAACAGGGAGCAGAGCATTCTGGGTAGGATCTTGGCTCAAGAGTTTTTGGCTGATATGAGCTTGGTATAAGGGCGGCTCGGTTCCGAGGATGGAACCGATAATCCATCAGTAATGAATGAATGAAGATCAATAACGCAGATGGAATGTTATGGTAAGACATAACTTCCTTTTTTGTGAAATCACTCCCATTCACCTATTTAAATTTATTCGCCACCCCACTGTATTCCACAGAAGCAGAATACAAAAGTGCCCACCCCCTTTCAATCTATCTTGCTCTTTTAAGATTAGAGGCTCTCCACTTAGACAGCTAAAACTTAAGTTACCCCCTTTCTTATCTAATTGCTTAGTGTACACTGCAGTGTTTAGGATATTAACCCTTTTTTCATATTTCCTTCAAACATCTATTGCAAGACCACCGGTTATTGGACAGCCCACATTCAGCCTCTCAGTAGTCATCTTGGGATTAGTGCTTCTGTTTTCTCCTGGAGAGAGAAGGAGCACAGGGGCATTATTTCCTGGAAATTGTTGATATAGGTGACAGTTTGGATTCTGTGCTTATATTATGTTCCTGGTGAGAGAAGGAGCAGAGTGCATTGATTCCTGACTGTTTCTGGTTGGATAAGCACTGTCCTCATAGTTGCAATCCATGAATGTCTGTACTTAACATTCCTGATTGGTCTGGTTGCTATTCAAGGCATCCAACAGGAAAAGGCTACAACAAGCCTACAAACTGTTTCATCATCTGGGAGAAGACTGTGAATCACGAAACAGGCTGTGGCCTGCTTCTTATCTTGGGGTTGGTGCTAATGTTTTGCTTCTGGTGAGAAAAGAAGCAAAGGAGTATTGTATCCCAGCAGAGTGAAGCTGTGGTGAGACCAGCATTAGTAGTAGCCAGGCAGTAGCCATTCATGTGACTCCCCTCTTTTCATCATTCTTGACAAGCTAATTCTTTGTTTTCAGCAAGTACTGCTTGATTTGTTTCTAACATCAGCATATCTGCCTAAATACTTCATCCTTAAATTTTCAGGGTCTATGTATTAGTTTCCCCTCAAGTGTTTGGTAGTGCTCTGTACAGACTCAGACACCTTGAGTGAAATTTTTTCCTGTAAAATCACAATGACATTTTTTCCAATACCCAGTTGCACACAGGACAACTACTTTGCAGTGACAAGCACTGTCCTCATAGTTGCAAACAAGATACTCCTGACATTGCTTGATTGTCTTACTCCAACTGTTTAATCAGTAAAGAGGGTATGTTGCTATGGCTATGAACTTTCCCACTATCTCTCTTATCAGCTCGGTGGATATGGACATCCTGAAATAATGTAGAAATTGCCTTATGTTTACTGACAACCAGTTAATTCTCAAACAAACTGATATGATATATGACAGATGTACTTACACAATGTGACTGTAGGCAAAGCTCTCACATAAAAGTACTTGTAATGTCAATAAGGTTGTCAGTAGTATACCCATCACACAAAATTCAAAGCAGACATATCGACCCACATATGCTGAAGCACTTAAATGTAATCATCCTGAACCACAAAGACCTCCTAGATGAAGTACACCTAACAAATACCCTCTGCAGCTTCAAATGTGCCATTTGAAAACAACACCCGCATCAACACATAGAGCTACATCTCATGGATCCTCTACTTTTAAGCCCATAAGGCAAGCCATAACACAATCCAACATCCTAATCATTGGAGATTCCATTGTGAAGCACACTGATGTCCCTGTCACCAGGCTGAATATGGAGAAAGTCATAGTTGCTTATCAGGGGGTAGGATATGCCGCATTACACATACACTCAAGTCATTGCACCACAAGCACCAATATGACTCAGTCATAGTCCATGTGGGAGTAAATGACCTGAGATGCACCTCCCTAGACTATATGAAGGGAGACATCATGGAGCTCTTGGAATTTATGTCTCAGGCTGGTGTGAGCCTAGCATTGAGCAGCATTTTACCTTCTTCAAAGATGATGCCAGAATACAAACAAAAGATGATTGACTTTTATAATTCTGGTGTCATTCTAAGAGGGTGAAATATTTGTCAGTATGGAAGGAGATGGTCAACAGACCACACTGCTTTGCCAGGGATGGTCTGCACCTCTTCCTTCTGGGCTTTCGAATATTAGCTAAAACATTGTCTTCTCCCATAGTGCCTTTTTTAGGCAATGCCAATCTGAAAGTACTTCCAACATGGCAAATCAAAACCAAGAAGATCAAAAGATATTACTGCTCAGTGCTAGGAGTCTAAACAAAAACCTGCACTCGCTAGAAGCTCTCATCACCCTAGAGAATGCTGATGTCTGTACATAGTTTAAAGCCATGGGGAGCATATCAACAGTACAAGGATATAATGCATTCCACACATTTAGACCAGCTACTTCACAGGCAGGGACTAAAGTTGGAGGTGTCTCTATTTACCCCAAAAATAAATATACTTCAAGGCTGACCAAACAGGACAATGCACTTGAGCTGTTCCAGGTTCAAATTACCAGAAGCAAACTCCAGTACCACTTCCATGCAAGCTATAGCTCTCCCTCTATGACCCAGGAAACCCATACAATGTATTTAAACTTACTAGAATTAGAAACACTAATCATCCAACACAATGCCATATTCATGGATGACTTTAATTAACCCACTATTAACTGGGAATCCTATATGACACCAAACATACAGGCACAGAGATTCCTGGCTTTTGTCAACACAAACTCCCTGGATCAGACAGTCAATACACCAACAAAGGATGCAACCATACTGGAACTGGTCCTCACTAATATGGGAGAGTGCTGCACACTCCCTACTGTAATGTCTTCCCTGGTAAGGTCAGACCGCAAAATTATCTCCTTTGAAGTAAAAAAAGGGACCCCCAGCTAAACCTTGAACATTCATGAACTACTCTTACACTAACCCCCCTACTATTAAATGATAACCTGGCAAAATTTCAAGCCCCCATGAACCCTGAGAACACTGCGGCCTATGCAGAACTGTTCATGGAAAACCTGTACAAGCATGTTAATAGATATTCTGATGAAGTTCAGTAAGGGACAAAAGCTCTTTAACACACACACACACACACACACACACACATATATATATATATATATATATATATATATATATATATATATATATATATATATAATTTCTTGTTTTGGTTTTAAGTGGTTTACCAAATAAAATAGTTGCTGTTCACAACCTTCTGTCTTAGATGCGTTTTGGTTTTGGTGCCTTTTGGATTTTGTGTTTTTACCATGTTAATAGCTGCATAGAGGTGCTGTACCCACCAGGAAGTTGTACAGAACTAACTCAAAAAACAATCCACCCTTTTGGAATCACAAAATCAATAAGACTGTATAACAGAAGGAAGAAAACCATAGAAGAAATTAGGAGGTGTAGCACCCATCAGGATAAAAGCACTCTCATCAAACTAAACAAACAACTCAGAAGACAAATAAAGTCTACCCAAGCCACATTTTTTCACTCAGAACATTTTTATTGAAAATGTTAACAAAAAGAAAAAAAATACATATTATTAAATAGAAATAGATCCAGAGATATTAATAGAAAGAGATCCAGAGATATTAATTCAGTCAAAGACACAAGGTAAAATTCAAAACCTATAAATCCTAAAAAAAAAAAAAAACATCAAACTACAAGGGTGTCTAAGACAATAAATACTTCAACATTTACATTTAAAAATTAAATCAAACAGCATTACAGTCCATTCTCACAAGTATCTCTGTAATTAATTTTCATCCAATTGTTGTAATAGGAAGTAATTCTTTCAGTTCTTGTCTTGATTGTAGCTACTTCCATTCTTGGTACATTGAATGATGTTTTTGAATTCTGCAAAAGTAGGATAACTCTTGCTTTTCCAGTTAGTAGTAATAGTTTTATGAGTAATAGCCAATAAAATCCAAAGTAATGAGTATTTAATTTTAGGAACACATTTAGGAAGAGGAACATTAAATAGAACTAATGATTTAATTTTTCCCAAAAGTATTTAAGTAATCTACATTTATAGAACATATGTTACCAGTTAGCAATCACTTTTAACTTGCATCTCTAACATCCTATTTCTTGACTAGTTTTTAATTCTACTTTATGTTGAGTAAAATAAGTTCAATGGATATATTTCCATGTAAACAATTTCCACTGTAAAGACAAAGAAGTTTTCATGGAAGAGATTAATAATAGTTTTTTGTCATCTTCAGAAGGTGGGTGATTATTAATAGATATATAATAATACCAATAGCTTTCTTTAAAATAAGATTTCATATTCTTAATTATTTTATATGTTTTACAAAGATAGTCTTTCCCTTGAAGTATTTGACCACTTATAATAATCAAATATTCTATAAGTTTACAAATGCTTTCTCTATTTAAGTATATATTAAATTGATTTTAGACATCATAGAATTTTTTATTTCATTAAATACCAACCACAACTCATTATTTATATTAAATTTGATCATAAGTTGATTCATATTAAGAACTTTTCCAGCATCCATAATTTGATACCAAAAAATGTAATTTTTCTCTTTGTGAATATTCATATTGTTAGTATTAAAAGTGTCTAGAATATTTGATGTGCAAGCAACTGGGAATAATAAGAAAGACTCTCCTTTGATGTCATCATTTTTATTTATAAAGGTTTTAAAAGAGGATAATGTCTTAGATCTAAATTTAGAGTGAATATATTTAGTTTTATTGCTTAATATAAAGTCTCTCATGATTCAACATAGATTATCAGTTAATATGTTTTATGTTGAGACTTTGAGAGACTAGATTGTAACCATATTTGTTCCCAGAATTGTTTCTATCTTGCCGAATATGAAATATTTAACTATAAAGATAATGCTTTAAGAATAGATGATAAAACATATAAATCAAAGTCTGGAAGGTTAATTCCCCCTTTATCCCAATCTTTTAAATGATTATATAATGCAATTCTTATTTTTTTTTGCGGTACCATAAAAAATTTAGCATAAGATTATTAAATTGACATATATTTTTAGGAGGAGGTAAAGAAATAGCTTGAATAAAATATAGTATTTTTGGGAAAAGTATCTTTTTAATTAGGAAATATCTATCTTCCATTGTGAAAAAGAATTTATTCTATTTGTCAATGAGGACTTTGATTTTATTTAATATGTCACTAAAATTAATATTTAGTATCTCATCTAATTCATTCATTAAGGTTATCCCTGAGTAATTAAATGTATCTGTAGATAGATTTTAACAAATTGTTTATTTAAGTTATTTTATTAGAATTTATAAGTAGGATCATAGCTTTTTTCATTAAATGCAAGCCTGACATTGTTGGAAAGTAATCTATATCATCTAATACTATTTGTAAGTAATTATTATAGTAATTTAATGTCAACAAAATATAATCGGCAAATAGTTGAAATTTTGATACTAAAGTGTCTGATAATTGAATACCTTTAGTATTTCAATTAATCCTAATACAGTTTACAAATGGTTCAATAACTAATACAAATGACAGAGGGGATAAAGGACAACCCTGTTTTATACCCTTATTAACTTTATTTGAAGAAGATGCACTAAACCCAATTTTAATATATGCTAAAGAATTTTCATTTAAATGTTTAATTACTTGGTTAAACTCATGTGAAAATCCATATTCATCCAAGGCTTGAAGAAGTATTTAGTTCCAGCAAACAGAATCAAACACACTATTTATATCTAAACTTATTATGGCCATTTCATGTCCTTTACAATTGATATAATCAATTAATGTGAGAATTATTTTAATATTAGCATATGTATTCCTATCTTTTATAAACCCAGTTTGATCTTCATCAATTAATAAAGTAATCACATGTTTAATTCTGTTGGCATAAATAGCTGTAAACATTTTATAATCAATGTTTAAAAGGGATATTGGCCTATATGAAGAATAGTCTCTTGAGTGTTTGATTTCCAAATTGTATGCATTAAAGTATATTTCCATGAAGGATGGATAATATTGTCTTCTTTAACTAACTTATATACTTTTAACAATAAATGTAAAACTTCTTTATATAATAATTTATACATTTCTGGTATAATATTATGTATTCCTGGTACCTTATTTAATTTTAATTTATTAATTTGCATTTTGATATCAGGCATTGTAATTGATTTATCTATTAACTTTAAATGTTTGCATGTTAATTTATTCTTTATATTTTTCTAAAAAAAGGATTTTATTAGAAAATGTGGTTGGTCTTCAATAAAATTGGTATTAATTAAAGAAAAGTGTTTTCTAAAAGATTCTAAAATACTATCGACGTCATAGACCAGGAACAAATACTTTTTAAAATCTAATTAGAGTATATAATCTTCTTGGTTCTATTTGCAATTTTTCTTTGTTTTTTGGGGTTCATGGAATAAGACATTATTTTAAAAATTTCTTAGTTAATCACAATTTAATGATGTAGAATCTATAAAGATCTTTTGCTTATCACATCATATTGTTTTTGCAAATTAATGTTTCCCTTTTGCATATCAAGCTACACATTATCCAATTTCATTTGTAAAACTTCAAGTTCCCTGTCCCAGTGTTTGTTTTCTTTTGTTTATAAACCAAGCTAGCTAGAGTTTTACCATATAAATACAATTTCAATGAATCTCATACAAAAATTTCTGAAGTATCATCTGTATGATTTATTTTCAAAAAGGTTTGTATTTCTTTATCATAAAATTTCTTAAATCTTTTAAATTTGTAATGTAGGCTGGAATTCTTGTAATATTTATGCTCTGTCTGGGATTCAGTAATAAATCAAAAGTAATTACATCATGATCAGATAGGGGACATGAGACTACTTTACCCTTATCAAGTTTAGAAGAAATGTTTTTGGATATATATACCATATCTATTCGTGATTGTGTCCATGGCAATGAGAATTATGAATAAAAAATAGTGAATTAGAGTCACCAAAGTCATTTACATCTATAATATTAATGGCACTGACACATTCTAATAATGATTTTGATGTGGACGACTTTCTATATGTATTCATTGTATTAGTATCATTATCAGATAATATACAATTAAAGTCTCCCACAAGTATTATGTTCCCCATAGAATATTGCACTCCCAGTCCAGGAATCCAGTATAAGTTAATTAATGTATACATTTGACCATTTATGATCAAGGATACTAAACATAACATACCCGCATTATCATGATAAGTATTTATGATCCTGGGCATTAAGCAGAGTTTTTCCATTCTCCACAAAATTGCTACCCTTCTCTTCTTTTGTTTATGATGGGAACTTACTAAAACAGAATAATTGTTATAGTTAAGTCTATCTATATCTTGTAATAAATGTGTTTCTTGAAGAAAAATGATTTGGGTATTAAACAATTTGAGAAATTTAAAAAACATTTCTCCTTTTACAACTATTATTTAAGCCATTAACATTAATGGGGATACATTTGTCATGCAAAGGGCTTTTAGCTATGTAGTTATACATATGTATCTATTAATTATTTCAAATAAATAAATTAATAAATATCTTAATGAAAAAATGTATATCCATTTTAAAATAATATAAATAACAATCCTAGACACCCATAAGGATACATTAAATTAAAAAAAAAACA
This sequence comes from Protopterus annectens, assembly GCF_019279795.1. Classification (NCBI taxonomy): domain Eukaryota; kingdom Metazoa; phylum Chordata; order Ceratodontiformes; family Protopteridae; genus Protopterus; species Protopterus annectens. The sequence goes on from NC_056726.1 coordinate 1,547,621,825, forward strand.
ATAAAAATGGAATTAAATAGTAAACTAAACCCAACACGAGATATAAAACCTCACACTTGAACAGTTACCATTCAAGTGTACCTTCTAACTAGTCCCAAAATCTCCTCTCAGCTCTAACCATCTAAATATTAATTATGTACTGTAATAGTAAAGTATTTATTATACATATTTTAGTAAACTTATAAACATTCAAATATAAACTTTAGATTCTATGAAAAGATTATAGTTAAAATTATTTTGAGAATTGCAAGTTATTCTCAGTTCTAGCAAATTACCATTTAGGGACTTGACACAATATATAAGTGCACAATTAATAAAAGAAAAGAAACAATTTCATCCTGTCAAATATTAACATGATATGTGTGTAAATCAAATAAACCAATAAGAAGGCCGCTTTTTAAAATTCAGTAATAAAACATCTTAAAATATTGGCAGAAGAAAATATTAATTAAATTATGACAAAATTTGTATTGTATGCCACAGTTTAAAATATCAAGGGTATAAAATACAATCCATTAGATGAGAGTAATCACATAGTAAAATATGGCTATTTCAAGTCAGATAGTTAAGAAAAAAAATTATGTAGAAAAGCATAATATGAATTCTGGTGAGAAGATTCTAATATTCTAACATGCTCCTTCATTTAATATACTTACTAAAGATATTAAAGAGTAATGCAATTTATTTGGTATTTTTGAAGTGTTTAAGAGGCCAAGTAATATGTCAAGTTATTCATTTAATAAAGAGTTATTTATATATATATATATATATATATATATATATATATATATATATATATCTCAAAATCCTCTACATTACAAAAATGTAAGTATATAGTTGTGACAAGTCTAAAGGAAACATAGTAAAAAGAAAAAAAATCTATCATATAAAATATGGTATAAGAACAAAACGAGTGACTCTCGTTATCTAGGATTAACATTATTAAATCAGTAGATGATCTCTTAGTAGAGACAAATTCCAAGTGCTAGTTAATAATATATATGAGATGTAGTCACACCCAATTCCACCCTAGCATTAAATGTATGCAATAAACATATGCATAAGTATCACTATACTGATGATGGTAAATAAACTAGATTCTGCCCAAGATATAACTCTTATGGTAGAAATAAATTTGATTCATACTGAATGCAAAATGCATGAATGCCTATAATTCAAAATATTAGGTCATATTTGTTTAGAAGAAAATATAAACAAATTAATCAAAGAAGACCATGAATCTATGACTTTCAATAAAAAGTGAAGCATGAAGTACTATTTTGTAGTTGTGTGTACTAATAGATAACAGACCTCAAATAGCAGCTGTAGTAACCTGCATATAATTGTAATGTTAAATATTTTGCATTTAAGCTACTGTTGGTGTTTACATACACTTAATATAGCTTTCTCTTATTTGTGCAAGATTTTATCAAATATGTATTTCTGTTGGAAGTATTTGCCACTTTAAACCTGTAAAAGAGACATACTTAGAAATGAGTTTACAAATACATTCATAGGTTTAATATATTAATTGTCAAGAAAAATAAATATGTAATGCATTTGTAACTTCATATTTCACATCCTCTTATTAGCAAGAGATTTAAGCAAAGTCATAAACAAAGATGGAGGAAAGAACATTGTTTTTAACAATGGAGAATACTTATAGAGCAATAGTCTCATAATAGTATATTCCCTTAAGTAACAGGAAGACAGAAACTCCCTTGTAAATTTCAACAATCTCAACAAAGATGTTAAAATTAGATTCTAAAATATTTATTTTGCCAACAAACTGTATGTTAAAGCTTCCACTGACTCCCTTGATCTGCCCTTAATTTGTCACCAAAAAAAGTCTTGTTTTAAAACATCTCCACATAAAGCAGTATGATTTGATAGTTGAGTAATAAATATCATCTACATATTTAAGTAATATTTTTCTTTAGTTTGCATTGTATATAATCATATATTCCATCTGTATAAAAAACATAGTCAATATATACATGCATATAAATATAAATACACATGTTCATAGGTTCATATGTAGGTACTAGGCTATCAGCCCAAGGGCCTATGTAATCCTAGCCAACAAGGTTCCCTGGCTTACGCCACCCGAGAAAGTTATTCTCCTGTGCCACTGTCAAGCAGAGACACAGAAGTGATCCCCGGGGTGCATTTCCTATTTCCCATCCACTCATCAAGATTTTTCTTGAAGAGTGCTAATGAAGAACATTTCTTGGCATAGATGGGTAGCCTGTTCCAGAGTATGGGAAGTCTCTGGGACAGGAATCTATCCCTCCAGCATGTCCTGTTTATTGTGGTGACAAGGTTTAGGTCCCTAGAGTGTGTAGCTTGGAGGGATTGGGATTTCTTTACGTGTAGCATGTCCAACAGCTCTGGGTTTGACATAACTTTATATGTTAGGCAGAGATCACCTTGGAGTAGGCGATAAGCTATGGAGTAAAGCTGGAGGTTTTTGAGGCAGTCAGTGTAGGGCATTTGTTTGAGGCCAGTAATCCTCTTTATGAGGTACTTCTTTGGCCTTTCCAGCTGCTGTAGATGTCTTGTGAGGTACATTCCAAAAGGGGCATTGTACTCTATAATGGGTCTAATGAGTGTCGAGTAGAGGGGAACAATGACCTCTTTTTTCCTGGATGAGAACCCTTTTATGATGAGGTGTGCCACATGGAAGGACTTCCTGACTACTGTGGTGATGTGACTATCAAAGGAGAGACTACTGTCCACCTGAGTCCCAAGGTCTCTTATTCAGTGTTAAGTAGATTGCTGCCTATGTGGTAGTTCATGGGTACAGAGTTTTTACCAAAGGGGATGACACTGCACTTTTTGGCACTGAGCTTGAGGCCATGGCTCTGACACCAGGCATCTGTCTCAGTGAGGCCCTTCTGTAGGATGTTCACATCATTTGGGGACTTGACTATGGCTCCTATGTATATAAAAATGTTTAAATACAGAGTTAATAAATAAAATAAAGTGATAAAAACATGGTGTCAAGAGAGAGAGCCAGGATGAAAATATAAATGTAACATTTGAAACATATTTGGGGATGACTTTTATAAGCCTAATATAATAAAAGGAAAATAACAAATATAAAAATGAAAATGTTTAGATTTAACATATAAATCCATAAATATAACAAATAGTTCTTTATCTCAAATCTCTCAGTTGTTTTCCTTTAATTGGAAGCTTTATTGTTATTGTATTTAATGTTTATATTAATATACTCATATGTGTGTGAGAGCATATTTACTCAGTCTTTTTTAATTAGTAACTGAATTATGTGTGAATTAAATGTATAGCCCTTTAAAACATCAAAAAGCATTAACGGCTCATACGTAACTTCTAACATTAAGGATTGCGTCACCACAGAACCGTACTCTTCACAGCCAAGTACTCACACACTTCCAGGCTTATATTTATTAGAAAAGGAACATGATAGAAAAAAAAAACTGTCCAATGAAATAAGAAGAAAGAGGAAAATTTAAATGGAGTCAAAAGAACATCTGCTTGCGATCATGCCGGTAAGGCAAGGGCAAAGTAAGTGCATGTTTAGACACTAAGAATGCATAGCATGAGTAGCCTGTATGTGCAACCATTTCCTGTTCTCTCTGAAAATGAGAGAAATCAAATAAGCAAAGACTTTTTAAAAAGAAACACCACACAGTATTAACGTACTACTCAAAACCAGATACACATCAAAACGAGAACAGGGAACACATCACAGACTCCACAACATCAATCGCAAACAATGCAAAGGCAATCACACAAACCAAATTCAACAACCAAAGACAGGGACTACTCACAAGCTTCATCTCCACAAAGCAACCATCTACCACGAACTTCCACTAATCACACAAGCAAACAAAAACAAACAAGGAGCAAAACTTCAGTTCAAAAATCAAAGGTGAACAGTTCCCATATTTAGAAAATGCTCACTTTAGTCAAACAATCCTTGGAAAAGGAAGAAAGAACTAAGTACATAGAATACCATACAATGTTTTTCTACTTTTTTATAATATAAATGAAAAGAAATCTAGTGAAATAATACCAATGCTAGAGTCTAAGAGCTATACCATATATAATATATTGCAAGCAACACAGAAAGATAAAAAAATATGAGTACTTTGTTTATAATTATTTAGTTAAGATCCAGAAACTTGAATGCACCAAAGCACAGAAAACAGATGTGAAAACACAAAATTTAATGCTCACGTGAAGTTTAAAAACAATCACTCCAAATCCAGTTAGTAGGGTACTTCTACCCCCAACACGAAGTCACAAACAAATAAAAATAGTATTGACCATAAAAGTTAAAAATACACAGTTCGGTCTTACCCACATAGAACGCCTGGCAAACCTGGCATTCTGCAAGGTAAACCACACTTCTTGGATTACAAGGCAGTCAAACAGAAACTAAAATCCAGTATGTAAAGCGCTTTTCGTTCGGGTTATACCCGAACTTCTTCAGACAACCTTCTCATACAGTTAATTAAGTTTAAATAGTTAAAGCAGTAGTTTCTTTCGTTCCTGTCCAGTCAGGAAAAGTCTCAAATCAATTCATTTTCTAACAGTTACTTTAAAATTAAAGAATAAATTAACTAAAGTAAACCAATAAAGTCATTAAATTACATTGTGTTGAGTTACATACTGTATGCTCAAATGTTCAGTATCACATATTCTAAGTGGCTAATACCCCAGTGCTTAGTTGTTACATGGAAAGGTTTAGGTTGTACCAAAGGTGTTGTAAAAGACCAGTATAGAGTAACACTACCTCAATCCCTCATAGTAGTTGTAGTTGTGCCATCCACACAGTTACCACAAACAATGGTATGTGAAATGAAGTCAAGTGGATGAAATGCATCAAAAAGTGTCTGCCCCCTTAGAAAATAGTAGGTAAATAGTTTCACCTATCATTTTAACTAAGTAATTTAACATAATAATTTTTACATTAACAGATAAAGAACTAACCCTCGTCCTTGACAATTCAGAAAAAAAAGCCAAAAAGAGTCACCTGGTGTTACTATTGAACACCAATGTTTGTGTTACATGTACTATATTACCTGTATAAACTTCTTAGTTTTAAAATACATGAAATACTACAAGATTCATTTAGGCCAGGTTCTACACATGCATTTAATCTAAGTTGCCAGTTAAGTTCGTTTTTCTCCAACAGTAGCTTCAATAAACTATCATTGACCCCACCCCTACTGCCCTTGCTCTGCTTAACCTGTGATATAATTCTAAATTTAAAATAGTGACCTTCTTTTTGTTCACAGTGGTGGGCTAATGCATTATTAGGGTTCTTCTTGCTGATAGCATAGATATGTTCGTAAATCCGATCCTTCAATCTACGGTCGGTCTTACCCACATAGAACGCCTGGCAAACCTGGCATTCTGCAAGGTAAACCACACTTCTTGTATCACAATTGTAGGTTCGCTTGATGTAAAATGTCTCATCCCTAATCTTAAACTTATTACCACACTCAATGTGTGTACATTGCTTACAATGACCGCATTTGTGAGTACCCCCACCACCTTCCCTTTTCCTTCCATCCTGAATCATTTCAAGTATTTGTTTCAAATTAAGTCCTCTTCTAAAACTAATACAAGGGTACTCACCTATTTGATCAAAAATCTCCCTGTTTAAAGACAAGTAAAACCAACATTTTCTAACCACCTTCTGTATATCCATAGCCACAGGAGTGTATGTAAAGGTAAAAGCTAATTGGTACTTGCTCTTAGTTTTACCTTCTTTCACAGTCACCTCTCCCAATCCAGGGCCATTGCTCTCTACCTTACTCACTCTATGGTCACTAGAATTTAGTCCAGTGTATCCAGAACCTTCAATATTTAGGGTACGATGACCAAGGATAGGTTTGTATACTCCTGTTACCCTTTTCCTAGTTACCTCTTCAAAAATGCAGTTCAAGAACTTAATTGGGTAACCTCTGTGTAAAAACATGTTTAACAAAAGCTTACTTTCCTTCTCAAACTCTTCCTCAGTTGTCACCATCCTGGCGGCTCTCACCAGTTGGCCCTTAACTACCGATTTTTTCTGGTGCATTGGATGTTCACTAGTAAAGTGTAAGAAAGAGTTTGAGAAAGTACTTTTCCTATAAATACCAGCAGTATAGCTCTTGTTGACCATGTCCTTACTCAAGTCCATGTCTAAAAAGTTTATCCTGTTCACCTGGTAATTTTTGGTGAATCTAAGAAAAGAGATTGCTTGGTTGAAGTAGTCAACCAATTCGTCGGCCACCTGTTGGTCGCCTTCCAATATCATAAAGATGTCATCCAAAAATCTCTTATAAACTTTCACCACTTTAAAGTGAGGGTTATTAAAAATAAACTTAGTTTCCCAAGATGCCATGACGAGGTTGGCAAAACTTGCCCCCACCGGTGTACCCATGGCTACCCCAATCTTTTGTAAGTAAAGTTTGTTGTTAAATTGGAGGTAGTTTTTCAGTAGGGTAATGTCTAATAATTGTTCAACCAATAAGGTCTCTCCATCTGAAGCCCCCTTTGCTCTCATGTGGTCTACTACCCATTCAACTCCAATATTATGTGGTATACTTGAGTACAGGTCACAAACGTCTACCGTGAGAAAATTATGTTCCTCTTGGAACTGTACTACATTAATTTCCTCTAAAAATGACCACGAGTCCTTGCAAATTTGACTCTCACCCACAATGTATTTCTTCAAGATCGTGTCAGCTAGTTTCGTACAAGGGTAGGTGATGGATTGTCTACCGTTAACTAGTGCCCTAAATGGGGGGGTCCACCACACTTTTGTGGATCTTAGGTATACCAAACAGTTGGAGTATTCTGGGGGCTAATAAAGTAAGGTAATGAGCCATTTGGGTATCAATAAGCCCATCAATATAAAGGTCATTTAAAAACAACCTAATTCTATTGTATGCCCCATTCATTTGGTTAATACTTACTGCTTCGTAAGTATCTTGTTCCAAAAGTGATGACATCTTCTTAATATAGTGGTCCCTGTACAACCAACTTGGGTTCAAGAGTGAAGTCAGTGTAGTTGGTAGAACTACTGGCAAAAGGTTTTACTTTTATCCCGACTGGTAGATGTAATTTAGCGGAATTGCTCATTGACTTCAAACTGTTTACTCGTAAATTGAATTTGACAGTGTTATTAGGTAACTCATCTTATAGTAACAATGAATTAAGAGTGGCTAGTACCTACAACCCACCAGTACACCCTATTATTGGGTTATTTGAACACCTATGTGAAAATGAGTTGAGGTCAGTGGTTTGTGATTTTAATAGGCATAGAATGGCGACTAACACCACAGTACAAGAGAGATAGCTTTTGACATCATTTTGTAAATTGCATATTAGATCTATGAAACCAGATAAAGGAGGGGGCTTGGTGGTTATGTACAGGGACCACTATATTAAGAAGATGTCATCACTTTTGGAACAAGATACTTATGAAGCAGTAAGTATTAACCAAATGAATGGGGCATACAATAGAATTAGGTTGTTTTTAAATGACCTTTATATTGATGGGCTTATTGATAGCCAAATTCAGATCAGTACTAGCTTACTACTGCTTATGCGAGCCATTTTAGCCCTAGCCAAATTCCCCTTGGGAGACTTGAACCCTGCTTGTGTTTGTTTGCAAACACCCACCTAACTTAACCACACCATCACCACCCCAACCAATAAAGGCGGCCACCTGTTGGTCGCCTCATCAAAATATCAGATGTCATCCAAAAAAAATCTCTTATAAACTTTCACCACTTTAAAGTGAGGTTAAAAAAAAAAAAAGTTTTTCCCAAGATGCCATGGAGGTTGGCAAAACTTGCACCCGGTGTGTACCCAGCTACCCAACCTTTGTAAGTAAAAGTTGTTTGTGTTATTGGGTAGTTTTTCACCACTTTAAAGTGAGGGTTATTAAAAATAAACTTAGTGGCTCATTACCTTAATTTATTAGCCCCCAGAATACCCCAACTGTTTGGTATACCTAAGATTCACAAAAGTGTGGTGGACCCCCCCATTTAGGGCACTAGTTGACAGTAGACAATCCATCACCTACCCTTGTACGAAACTAGCTGACACAATCTTGAAGAAATACATTGTGGGTGAGAGTCAAATTTGCAAGGACTCGTGGTCATTTTTAGAGGAAATTAATGTAGTACAGTTCCAAGAGGAACATAATTTTCTCACGGTAGACGTTTGTGACCTGTACTCAAGTATACCACATAATATTGGAGTTGAATGGGTAGTAGACCACATGAGAGCAAAGGGGGCTTCAGATGGAGAGACCTTATTGGTTGAACAATTATTAGACATTACCCTACAGAACAACTACCTCCAATTTAACAACAAACTTTACTTACAAAAGATTGGGGTAGCCATGGGTACACCGGTGGGGGCAAGTTTTGCCAACCTCGTCATGGCATCTTGGGAAACTAAGTTTATTTTTAATAACCCTCACTTTAAAGTGGTGAAAGTTTATAAGAGATTTTTGGATGACATCTTTATGATATTGGAAGGCGACCAACAGGTTGGCCGACGAATTGGTTGACTACTTCAACCAAGCAACCTCTTTTCTTAGATTCACCAAAAATTACCAGGTGAACAGGATAAACTTTTTAGACATGGACTTGAGTAAGGACATGGTCAACAAGAGCTATACTGCTGGTATTTATAGGAAAAGTACTTTCTCAAACTCTTTCTTACACTTTACTAGTGAACATCCAATGCACCAGAAAAAATCGGTAGTTAAGGGCCAACTGGTGAGAGCCGACAGGATGGTGACAACTGAGGAAGAGTTTGAGAAGGAAAGTAAGATTTTGTTTAACATGTTTTTACACAGAGGTTACCCAATTAAGTTCTTGAACTGCATTTTTGAAGAGGTAACTAGGAAAAGGGTAACAGGAGTATACAAACCTATCCTTGGTCATCGCACCCTAAATATTGAAGGTTCTGGATACACTGGACTAAATTCTAGTGCCCATAGAGTGAGTAAGGTAGAGAGCAATGGCCCTGGATTGGGAGAGGTGACTGTGAAAGAAGGTAAAACTAAGAGCAAGTACCAATTAGCTTTTACCTTTACATACACTCCTGTGGCTATGGATATACAGAAGGTGGTTAGAAAATGTTGGTTTTACTTGTCTTTAAACAGGGAGATTTTTGATCAAATAGGTGAGTACCCTTGTATTAGTTTTAGAAGAGGACTTAATTTGAAACAAATACTTGAAATGAATCAGGATGGAAGGAAAAGGGAAGGTGGTGGGGGTACTCACAAATGCGGTCACTGTAAGCAATGTACACACATTGAGTGTGGTAATAAGTTTAAGATTAGGGATGAGACATTTTACATCAAGCGAACCTACAATTGTGATACAAGAAGTGTGGTTTACCTTGCAGAAGGCCAGGTTTGCCAGGCGTTCTATGTGGGTAAGACCGACCGTAGATTGAAGGATCGGATTTATGAACATATCTACGCTATCAGAAAGAAGAACCCTAATAATGCATTAGCCCACCACTGTGAACAAAAAGAAGGTCACTATTTTAAATTTTGAATTATATCACAGGTTAAGCAGAGCAAGGGCAGTAGGGGTGGGGTCAATGATAGTTTATTGAAACTACTGTTGGAGAAAAACGAACTTAACTGGCAACTTAGATTAAATGCATGTGTAGAACCTGGCCTAAATGAATCTTGTAGTATTTCATGTATTTTAAAACTAAGAAGTTTATATAGGTAATATAGTACATGTAACACAAACATTGGTGTTCAATAGTAACACCAGGTGACTCTTTTTGGCTTTTTTTCTGAATTGTCAAGGACGAGGGTTAGTTCTTTAACTGTTAGTGTAAAAATTATTATGTTAAATTACTTAGTTAAAATGATAGGTGAAACTATTTACCTACTACTTTCTAAGGGGGCAGACACTTTTTGATGCATTTCGTCCACTTGACTTCATTTCACATACCATTTTTTGTGGTAACTGTGTGGATGGCACAACTACAACTACTATGAGGGATTGAGGTAGTGTTACTCTATATTGGTCTTTTACAACACCTTTGGTACAACCTAAACCTTTCCATTGAACAACTAAGCACTGGGGTATTAGCCACTTAGAATATGTGATACTGAACATTTGAGCATACAGTATGTAACTCAACACAATGTAATTTAATGACTTTATTGGTTTACTTTAGTTAATTTTTTCCTTAATTTTAAAGTAACTGTTAGAAAATGAATTGATTTGAGCCTTTTCCTGACTGGACAGGAATGAAAGAAACTACTGCTTTAACTATTTAAACTTAATTAACTGTATGAGAAGGTTGTCTAAAGAAGTTTGGGTATAACCCGAACGAAAAGCGCTTTACATACTGGATTTTAGTTTCTGTTTGGCTGCCTTGTAATCCAGGGTTGGAAGTGTGTATTTTTAACTTTTATGGTCAATACTATTTTTATTTGTTTGTGACTTCGTGTTGGGGGTAGAAGTACCCTACTAACTGGATCTGGAGTGATTGTTTTTAAACTTCACTTGAGCATTAAATTTTGTGTTTTCACATCCGTTTTCTGTGCTTTGGTGCATTCAAGTTTCTGCAGCATTGGATTACCTATCTGATAGACTTATCACTGATGAGTGTACTGCTATGGCATTTAATAGCACTACTCAAGTAAGCATTGGATATCTGATATTCTTATCACTGATGAGTGCACTGCAAGGCATTTAAAGGCACTGCTCTATGCAGCATTATATTACCTATCTGATAGACTTATCACTGATTGGTGTACTGCTACGGCATTTAAAGGCACTGCTCCAGTCAGCATTGGATTACCTATCTGATAGCCTTATCACTGAAGAGTGTACTGCTATGGCGTTTAAAGGCACTGCTCTAGTCAGCATTATATTACCTATCTGACAGAGTTATCACTGATGAGTGTACTGCTATGGCATTTAAAGGCACTGCTCTAGTCAGCATTGGATTAACAATCTGATAGACTTATCACTGATGAGTATACTGCTACGGAATTTAGAGGCACTGCTCTAGGCAGCATTGGATTACCTATCTGATAGACATCATTGATTAATTTACTGCTACAGTTTTTAAAGGCACTGCTCTAGGCAGCATTATATTACCTATCTGACAGACTTATTACTGATGAGTGTACTTCTATGGCATTTAAAGGCACTGCTCTAGTCAGCATTGGATTACCAATCTGATGGACTTTTCACTGATGAGTGTACTGCTATGGCATTTAAAGGCACTGCTCTAGGCAGCATTATATTACCTATCTGATAGACTTAGCACTGATGAGTGTACTGCTATGGTTTTTAAAGGCACTGCTCTAGTAAGCAATGGATCACCAGTCTGATAGACTTATCACTGATGAGCGTACTGTTATGGCATTTAAAGGCACTGCTATAGGCAGCATTATATTACCTATCTGATAGACTTATCACTGATGAGTGTACTGCTATGGCGTTTAAAGGCACTGTTCTAGTCAACATTATATTACCTATCTGATAGACTTATCACTGATGAGTGTACTGCTATGGCGTTTAAAGGCACTGCTCTAGTCAGCATTATATTACCATCTGATAGATATATCTCTGTTGAGTGTTCTACTACTGCATTTAGAGGCACTGCTCTAGGCAGCATTATATTACCTTTCTGATAGACTTATCGCTGACGAGTGTACTGCTACGGCATTTAAAGGCACCGCTCTAGGCAGCATTATATTACCTATTTGATCGACTTATTACTGATGAGTGTACTGCAACGCCATTTAAAGCCACTGCTCTGGTCGGCATTGGATTACCTATCTGTTAGCACTAATGAGTGTACTGGAATGACATTTAACGGCACTGTTCTAGTAAGCATTATATTACCTATCTGATAGACTTATCACTGATTAATGTACTGCTATGGCATTTAAAGGCATTGATCTAGTCAGCATTTGATTACCTATCTGATAGACTTATCACTGATGGGTGTACTGCTATGGCATTTAAAGGGACTGCTCTAGTCAGTATTAAATTGCCCATCTGATAAACTTATCAATGATGACTGTACTGCTACGGCATTTAAAGGCATTGCTCTAGGCAGCATTATATTCCCTATCTGATAGACTTATCAATGATGACTGTACTGCTACGGCATTTAAAGGCATTGCTCTAGGCAGCATTATATTCCCTATCTGATAGACTTATCAATGATGACTGTACTGCTACGGCATTTAAAGGCATTGCTCTAGGCAGCATTATATTACCTATCTGATAGACATATCACTGATGAGTGTACTGCTACGGCATTTAAAGGCACTGCTCTAGGCAGCATTATATTACCATCTGATAGACTTATCACTGATGAGTGTACTGCTACGGCATTTAAAGGCACTGCTCTAGGCAGCATTTTATTACCATCTGATAGACTTATCACTGATGAGTGTACTGCTATGGCATGTAAAGGCACTGCTTTAGTCAGCATTGGATTAGCTATCTGATAGGCTAATCATGGATCATTGTACTGCTACGGCATTTAGAGGCACTGCTCTAGGTAGCATTATATTACCTATCTGATAGACTTACCACTGATTAGTGTACTGCTAAGGCATTTAAAGGCACTGCGATAGTCAGCATTGGATTACCTTTCTGAGAGACGTATCACTGATGAGTGTACTGCTACGGCATTTAACGGCACTGCTCTAGTAAGCATTGGATTTCCTATATGATAGATTTATCTCTGATGAGTGTACTGCTATGGCTTTTAAAGGCACTGCTCTAGTCAGCATTATATTACCTACCTGATAGACTTATCACTGATGAGTGTACTGCTGTGGCATTTAAAGGCATTGCTCTAGGCAGCATTATATTACCTATCTTCTAGTCTTATCCCGGATGAGTGTACCTCTATGGCATTTAAACCCACTGCTCTAGGCAGCATTATATTACCTATCTGATAGACTTATCACTGATGAGTGTACTGCTATAGCATTAAAGGCACTGCTCCTGGAAGCATTGGATTACCTATCTGATAGATTTATCACTGACGAGTGTACTGTAATGGCATTTAAAGGCACTGCTCTAGGTAGCATTATATTACCTATCTGATAAACTTATCACTGATGAGTGTACTGTTATGGCAGTTAAAAGCACTGCTCTAGTCAGCATTATATTACCTATCTGATAGACTTATCCCTGATTAATGTACTGCTATGGCATTTAAAGGCACTTCTCTAGTCAGCATTGGATTACCTGTCTGATGGACTTATCACTGATGAGTGTACTGTATGGCGTTTAGAGGCACTGCTCTAGTCAGCATTGGATTACCTATCTGATAGACTTATAGTGGATGAGTGTACTGCTACGGCATTTAACGACACTGCTCTAGGCAGCATTATATTACCTATCTGATAGACTTATCACTGATGGGTGTACTCCTATGGCATTTAAAGGCACTGCTCTAGTCAGCATTAAATTACCTATCTGATAGACTTATCAATGATGACTGTACTGCTATGGCATTAGAAGGTACTGTTCTAGGCACCATTGGATTACCTATTTGATAGACTTTTCACTGATGAGTGTACTGCCATGGCATTTAAAGGCACTGCTCTAGGCAGCATTATATTACCTATCTGATAGATGTATCACTGATGAGTGTACTGATATAGCATTTAGAGGCACTGCTCTAGGCAGCATTATATTACCTATCTGATAGATGTATCACTGATGAGTGTACTGCTATGGCATTTTAAGGCACCGCTCTAGTCAACATTATATTACCTATCTGATAGACCTATGACGGATGAGTGTACTGCTGTGGTGTTTAAAGGCATTGCTCCTGTCAGTATTATATTACCTATCTAATAGACTTATCACTGATGAGTGTACTGCTACGGCATTTAAAGGTACTGCTCTAGGCAACATTATATTACTTATCTGACAGACTTATTACTGATGAGTGTACTGCTACTGCATGTAGAGGCACTGCTCTAGGCAGCATTATATTACCTATTTGATAGACTTATCACTGATGAGTGTACTGCTACGGCATTTAAAAGCACTGCCCTAGGCAGCATTATATTACCTATTTGATAGACTTATCACTGATGAGTGTACTGCTACAGCATTTAAAGGCACTGCTCTAGGCAGCATTTTATTACCATCTGATAGACTTATCACTGATGAGTGTACTGCTATGGCATTTTAAGGCACCGCTCTAGTCAACATTATATTACCTATCTGATAGACCTATGACGGATGAGTGTACTGCTGTGGTGTTTAAAGGCACTGCTCCTGTCAGTATTATATTACCTATCTAATAGACTTATCAGTGATGATTGTACTGCTACAGCATTTAAAGGCACTGCTCTAGTCAGCATTGGATTACCTATCTGATAGACTTATCACTGATGAGTGTACTGCTACGGCATTTAAAGGTACTGCTCTAGGCAACATTATATTACTTATCTGACAGACTTATTACTGATGAGTGTACTGCTACTGCATGTAGAGGCACTGCTCTAGGCAGCATTATATTACCTATTTGATAGACTTATCACTGATGAGTGTACTGCTACGGCATTTAAAGGCACTGCTCTAGGCAGCATTATATTACCTATCTGACAGACTTATTACTGATGAGTGTACTGCTATGGCATGTAATGGCACCGCTCTAGTCAGCATTGGATTACCTATCTGATAGACTAATCATGGATGAGTGTACTGCTATGGCATTTAGAGACACTGCTCTAGGTAGCATTATATTACCTATCTGATAGACTTACCACTGATTAGTGTACTGCTATGGCATTTAAAGGCACTGCTATAGGCAGCATTTGATTACCTATCTGATAGACTTATCAATAATGCGTGTATTGCTATGGCATTTAATGGCACTGCTCTAGTAAGCATTGGATCTCCTATCTGATAGATTTATCACTCATGAGTGTACTGCTATGGCCTTCAAAGCCACTGCCCTAGGCAGCATTGGATTACCAATCTGATAGACTTATCACTGATGAGTGTACTGCTACGGCATTTAAAGGCACTGCTCTAGGCAGCATGATATTACCTATCTGATAGACTTATCACTGATGAGTGTACTGCTACGGCATTTAAAGGCACTGCTCTAGTCAGCATTACATTACCTATCTGATAGACATCACTGATGAGTGTACTGCTATGGCATTTAAAGGCATTGCTCTAGGCAGCATTATATTACCTATCTGATAGACTTATCACTGATGAGTGTACTGCTATGGCATTTAAAGGCATTGCTCTAGGCAGCATTATATTACCTGTCTGATAGTCTTGTCACGGATGAGTGTACTGCTATGGCGTTTAAACCCACTGCTCTAGGCAGCATTATATTACCTGTCTGATAGACTTATCACTGATGAGTGTACTGCTATGGCATTTTAAGGCACTGCTCCTGTCAGTATTGGATTACCTATAGGATAGACTTCTCACTGATGAGTGTACTGCTATAACATTAAAGGCACTGCTCCCGTTAGCATTGGATTACCTATCTGATATACTTATCACTGATGAGTGTACTGCAACGGCATTTAGAGGCACTGCTCTAGGCAGCGTTATATTACCTATCTGATAGACGTATCACTGATGCGTGTACTGCTATGGCGTTTAAAGGCACTGCTCTAGTCAGCATTGGATTACCAATCTAAGAGTTATCACTGATGAGTGTACTGCTACAGCATTTAAAGCCACTGCCCTAGGGAGCATTGGATTACCAATCTGATAGACTTATTACTGATGGGTGTACTGCTATGGCATTTAAAGGCACTGTTCTAGTCAGCATTGGATTACCTAAGAGTTATCACTGATGAGTGTACTGCTATGGCATTTAAAGCCACTGCCCTAGGCAGCATTGGATTACCAATCTGATAGACTTTTTACTGATGAGTGTACATCTACAGCATTTAGAGGCACTGCTCTAGGCAGCATTACATTACCTATCTGATAGACTTATTACTGATGAGTGTACTGCTATGGCATGTTAAGGCACTGCTCCTGTCAGCATTGGATTACCTATAGGATAGACTTCTCACTGATGAGTGTACTGCTATAGCATTAAAGGCACTGCTCCCATTAGCATTGGATTACCTATCTGATATACTTATCACTGATGAGTGTACTGTTATGGCATTTAAAGGCACTGCTCTAGTCAGAATTGGATTACCTATCAGATAGATTTATCACTGACGAGTGTACTGTAATGGCGTTTAAAGGCACTGCTCTAGGTAGCTTTATATTACCTATCTGATAAACTTATCACTGATGAGTGTACTGCAACAGCATTTAGAAGCACTGCTCTAGGCAGCGTTATATTACCTATCTGATAGACTTATCACTGATGAGTGTACTGCTATGGTGTTTAAAGGCACTGCTCTAGTCAGCATTGGATTACCTATCTAAGAGTTATCACTGATGAGTGTACTGCTACGGCATTTAAAGCCACTGCCCTAGGCAGCATTGGATTACCAATCTGATAGAATTTTTACTGATGAGTGTACATCTACAGCATTTAGAGGCACTGCTCTAGGCAGCATTACATTACCTATCTGATAGACTTATTACTGATGAGTGTACAGCTATGGCATGTTAAGGCACTGCTCCTGTCAGTATTGGATTACCTATAGGATAGACTTCTCACTGATGAGTGTACTGCTATAGCGTTAAAGGCACTGCTCCCAGAAGCATTGGATTACCTATCTGATAGACTTATCACTGATGAGTGTACTGCTATGGCATTTAAAGGCACTGCTCTAGGCAGCATTATATTACCTATCTGTTAGACTTATCACTGATGAGTGTACTGCTATGGCGTTTAAAGGCACTGTTCTAGTCAACATTATATTACCTATCTGTTAGACTTATCACTGATGAGTGTACTCCTATGGTGTTTAAGGCACTGCTCTAGGCAGCATTATATTACCTACATGTTAGACATCACTGATGAGTGTACTGCTATGGCATTTAAACCCACTGCTCTTGGCAGTATTGGATTACCAATCTGATAGACTTATCACTGATGAGTGTACTGCTATGGCGTTTAAAGGCACTGCTCTAGGCAGCATTATATTACCTATCTGATAGACTTATCACTGATGAATGAACTGCTACGACATTTAAAGGCACTGATCTAGTCAGCTTTGGATTACCTCTTTGATAGACTTATCACTGATGAGTGTACTGCTATGGCGTTTAAAGGCACTTCTCTAGGCAGCATTATATTACCTATCTCATTGACGTATCACTGATGAGTGTACTGCTAAAACATTTAAAGGCACTGCTCTAGTCAGCATTGGATTACCTATCTGATAGACTTATCACTGATGATTGTACTGCTATGGCATTTAAAGGCACTGCTCTAGGCAGCATTATATTCCCTATCTGATAGACTTATCAGTGATGAGTGTACTGCTTGATATTTGTTGCTGAAGCACCTACGAAGAGGAGAAAGCGCTGAGAGAAGAAAGGAGCCGCTTTTGAGAATTTAAGTATTTTCTTTTGATTTATTTCTTAGAAAAACTGCATTGCTGCCTACCTTTCCACGTTTTCTTGTTTGCAAAAGTTGATATCTGTGTTAGAAACAGCATTTAGAACATACCTAGATCCTGTTTATTGCATTTTTTGTGTTGCACTTAATTTAAAATCGTTTTTTTTTCCTAAATTTGCATTTTTTCTGCCTCTGACCTAGCACACACGTGTTGGGGTCATTTATTGCACTGTTCTGACTAGTTTGCTACTTGTGTGTCTCTGCTATCCTTAAACAAACACAACCCCCCCCCAAAAAAAAGTCTTGCTATTTTCCCACTTTCTAAAATTTAAAAGAAAGTTCAGTTACAGAGTTGCTGTTCTGAACTGTTTGTAAGTTTCTTGGAGACCAATGCTTACTTGGGCTAAAGGGAAGTCTCTGTGTTCACCAGTGGCAGTGGTTAACACTGAGCAGCCTGCCTGTCCCTGTAGGAGTGGTTACTGCCTAGAAACTGTAGTTTTATTGGCCATTTTGGGTCAATTCCAAACTCCTTGATCTCTCTCTCTCTTAAAACCCTGCAGCGCATGGTTTTGGCATCTTTCCAGGCTTGATAGTTGTTGCTGAAGCACCTACCAAGAGGATAAAACGCTGATAGAAGAAAGGAGCCACTTTTGAGATTTTAAGTATTTTCTTCTGATTTATTTCTTAGAAAAACTGCATTGCCGCCTACTTTTCGGCATTTTCTTGCTTGCAAAAGTTGATATCTATGTTAGAAACAGTATTTAGAACATACCTAGAGCCTGTTTATTGCATTTTTGTGCTGCACTTAATTTAAAATCATTTTTTCTTAAAATTGCATTTTACCTGCCTCTGACCTAGCACACACGTGTTGGGGTCATTTATTGCACTGTTCTAACTAGTTTGCTGCTTGTGTGTCTCTGCTATTCTTAAACAAAAACAAAAAACAAAAAAATCTTGCTATTTTCCCACTTTCTATAATTTAAAAAAAAAGTTCAGTTACAAAGTTGCTGTTCTGAACTGTTTGTAAGTTTCTTGGAGGCCAGTGCTTACTTGGGCTAAAGGGAAGTCTCTGTGTTCACCAGTGGCAGTGGTTAATGCTGAGTGGCCTGCCTGTCCCTGTAGGAGTGGTTACTGCCCAGAAACTGTAGTTTTATTGGCCATTTTGGGTCAATTCCAAACTCTTTGATCTCTCTCTCTCTCTCTCTTAAAATCCTGCAACTCTCTTTTTGCATGGTCTTGCACACAGAGCAGTATCGGGCATCGCCGATTGGCTCGGGTATACTATTCCTGGCTCCACGGGGTCTGCACTGCGAGTTTTCCCTTGGAACTGGGCAAGCCTCAACTCAAGTGCTTCAGATCAACTGCTCTTATTGCAGCACTTGCATAACCCAAATCAGCACTTGTCCAAATCTCCAAGACAGCACTATTATTTTCCAAATCTCCTAGACAGCACTATTATAATACAGCATAAGACCCTCGATTGTCTGCAAGACAAGTGAAATTTACTTTTCCAAGCATGTCCAGAGGTCAGCTTCAGGTGTACTCTCCAGTTCATCTGGTGGAATTGGGCATCCTGAGGCAATGTCACAACTGCCTCATGTATACAGACAACCCTCTCCTCTTACTCTAGACACAAACACTTGTGAGAGATGCAAATACACAGCCAGAATGGAGGCTAAACGCTCTCAACCCATGACTGTAACAGACAGTCAACAGGAGAAGAGATACACTAGCATCACACCACCAGTCACACATGGATTTACAAAACAAGCACCGGCAAAACATACACATAAATACACAAAAACATATTCGGAGGCAATAGGTACCAATCTGAAAAAGATGCAGGGCCCACCAAAGCAGACAAGCAAGTAACCTGCACCTCCAAACACAAGCCTGAAAACACATAATTCACCTCAGCAGTGTGCCTCATGACAGCCCCTAAGGTAAAACACCATACCCAACACGCTAGCAATAGGAGACTCTATAGTAAAGCACACAGATGTTCCACTCACCAGGCTGAACAAGGAGAAGGTTACTGTCAACTGCCTGTCAGGTGCTAGGATCCGCCACATAACACAGGCATTTAGGTCACTGCAGAACAAGTAGAAGTATGACACTGTCATTGTACATGTTGGTGTGAATGATCTAAGACGTACCTCCCTGGACTACATGAAAAGAGACATTGAGGAGCTCTCTGATCATGTAGCCCAAGCTGGTATGACCCTGACCTTGAGTAGCATACTACCTTCACCTAGAATGATACCACAATACAAAGACAAAATGATCAATTTCAAAAATTTCAAACCCACCAAATTAGCAGCAGACAACCTCCCAAGTGAATACCTACAAATCGCAGCTGATGCTCTGGCCTACCCAGTATCCATCTTGATTAACCGATCTCTGTCAGAAAGTTACGTTCCCACACTGTGGAAAGTATCACATATAATTCCCATCCACAAAGGTGGACCCTCCACAGAACTAACCAATTACCGCCCCATAGCTATTCTCTCTCCACTCTCCAAAATACTAGAGAGATGCATACACTCTCAGGTCTCAGACTACCTCCTTACTAACAACCTCCTTTCCAGTACTCAGCATGGTTTCTGACCAAACCATAGCACCACCACTGCCTTACTCTCCTTTACTAACACTATCCTTCAGCATAAAAACAATGGCTATCTCTCCTCTGCTACTTTCCTAGACCTATCTAAAGCATTTGACATGGTCCCACACAAACAACTTATCTCTGTCCTCAATAACCTATCCTTCTCACAATCAGTCACCAACTGGTTTCAGAGTTACCTGTCTGACCGCCAACAATCCATTGTATGGCAGAATGACATATCTCCCCAACTATCTGTCTCCATAGGGGTTCCCCAAGGATCCATCCTTGGACCCCTACTCTTCTCTGTTTACACCAATAATCTAGCCTCTGCCACCAAACATGGCACACTCATACAATACGCAGATGACTCAACCATCATCTTCTCAGCCCAGTCCCTACCAAAACTGCAAAAAGTCACACAGGAAGCCTTTTCCTATGTTGAAGCTTGGTTATCCGATGCCCAATTAATACTCAACCCAAACAAAACTAAACTACTCATCTTCCAACCCACCAAACATACTCAAAACAACTCTCACTTTAACATCACAGCAAAAGACAACACCACTATATACCCAACTGAACACACCAAATTGCTAGGTGTGGAAATAGACAATAAACTAAAATTTGACATTCACATATCCATGACCATAAAAAAAGTCCACAAAAAACTAGGAGCGTTATACAGAAATAAGCAATTTCTCACCAAAGCAGCAAAGACTTCAATAGCAAATTCCCACCTTATCTCCACCCTACTTTATGCCTCTCCAATATATACCAACCTAAGGCAATGCGATCTAAACAAGCTAGAGACCTGCTACAACAAAATTGCCAAATTCGCCACAGGGGCATCCTACCGTAGTCACCACTGTCTCTCACTTGCTGAACTGGGCTGGCTTGAACTCCCTCACCTCCTTCAATGGTAACAACTCTCACTCGCCTACAAACTAGTAAACCATCCACTAAATATCCCATCCCTCTAGAATCTACTCCAACCCTATCGCACCACCAGGCTGCTAAGATCCAGCAACAAAAATTACTTGCAGATCACTAAAGCCAATAACTCTGCTGGTGAAGCACTATTCTCTTGCACCATTGCCAAATTATGGAACTCTCTTCCACCCACAATTACCTCCATACCATCATGCACCCACTTCAAAACTTTACTAAGAGCACACCTAAAGACATACTGGCTATGCCCTTGCAACTCCCACTCTAATATCATCCACCCCATCCAACCACTACCTTTCTTTCCACTCCACTAACTACCTTGATTATAGCAAGCTCAGATGCTCATAAGCCTTGTACTTATTATACAACAGGAACTTCTCATTGTAACATTTGTTAATGTCTGTTATGTACTTCACAGATAAAGATTCTAGTTGTCTACTGATGTACTATGTTCTTCATCTGTAAATATGTTGTAAGTAATTGCTATGTTAAATTGTTAATCACTTTGTAATCCAATGTAACTACTGTCTGTTTATTTTAACTGTGGAGCTTTTCTCCCCGGGCCTCCGCTGAAAATGGACCTACGTCCAGTCGGACACTCCCGGTCAACAAATTAAAATAAATAAATAAATAAATAAATAAAATAAATAAACAATTGGCTAAACTTCTGGTGTCATTCTAAGGGGATCCAGTGTCTGTCTGCTTGGGATGACATGATAGACAAGCCTCGCTGTTTTGCCAGAGATGGTTTGCATCTGTCACCCCTAGGCTTTCGAATACTGGCCAAGGCTCTTGCCGTCCCCATAGTGCCTTTTTTAGGCAAGGCTCAAAGGAAAAACCAACCACCGTAACCAGCACAGGTAACCAAAAACTATGGGTAATGCTACTCAATGCCAGAAGTCTCAACCTCAAAATGCACGCACTCGAGGCACTCCTCAGTATGGAGAGAATTGATGTTTGTGCAGTGATGGAAACCTGGTTCAAGGCTCCAGAGAGCACCCCAGCACTACCAGGTTACAATTCATATCATACCTTCTGGCCTCAGTTACCGGACCGCAGTACAAAGGGCGGAGGTATATCCATATTCATCAAGGATACCCACATCTCCAGGTTAGTGGTGCAGCATGATGCCCCAGAGATCATCCATGCACAACTATCAGCAGGCAAAACCACATTTCAAGTCGTAACCTGTTACAGATCGCCCACCCATGTCCCAAGATGCTCACTCAGCATTCCATGAGGCATTGGAAAATATAAAGTTCCTACCCAAACCATAATTTTGTGTGATTTCAACTACCCTGGTATACATTGGGCGAACTACCAAAGTTCTAACTCCTATGCCCAGTGGTTCATAGAATTTATAAATTCAAATGCCCTTGAACAACTGGTATGTTCTCCAACTAGAGGGGACAACATATTGGATTTAGTCATCACAAATGTGGGTGCCCATTGTACCACACCCATTATCACTCCCTCTCTGGTCAGTTCAGACCACAAACTGATAACCCTGGACATCCTCACCCCTCCACCTCCCCCAGACAAAGAAACCATCATAAAAAAACTTTCCAAAGCAAACCTCAAATTACTTGCGTCAGAAGTGGAAAGCTTCACTATTCCCTTGCAGAAGGATAATGATATCCAGGATGCAGAATCCTACACCAAGGCACTTTATATACATCTTCAGGATTGCATGGACCAAGCTATCCCAAATAAAACCAAGACTCCTTCCTCAAGCGAAGAGAAACCAGTCTGGCGGACCCCGGGCATAAGCAAACTATACAATAAAAGGAGGAGACTTATACAAAAAAAGGCCAAATCTCAAGTAGAAAAATCATCCCTGATCAGCATTAGTAAGAAACTGAGGGCCTTCATCAAGTCAACTAAAGCCAATTTCAAAAAGAAAGTTGCCAAGGATGCCAAGGATAACCATAAGGCCTTCTATGGCTACATCAAAAACCTAAATGGCAATGCTCAGGTCTGTTCTGAGCTAGTACAAAATGGAACAAAATACACTGACCCCACTGACATTGCCAACATCTTGGCTGACAGGTTCAGTGCAAATCCCCCCCCCCCTCACCACCTACAGGGCCTATTACTATTCCAGGGGATTGTGTAACTCCAATTATTACTGATATGTTGGTTAATAAGGCTCTATCTAAAGCTAAAAACACTGCCTCCATGGGATCAGATGATGTCCCGGGCTGTGTCATACGCGAGCTCCAAAAAGAATTAACCCTGCATCTGAATACCCTGTTCAGTCTCAGCCTCTCGACAGGATATATGCCCATGGAATGGTGCACAGCAATGGTGGTTCTGCTGCACAAGGGTGGGCCCACAGCCGACCCTGGGAACTACCGACCAATAAGCCTGACCAGTCTGATCTGTAAGGCAATGGAGCGAATCATTATGGAACTCATAAATGGAGAGATTGGGAACCTCCAAACACTGTGACCCCACACAGTTCGGCTTTGTCAAGGGCAGATCATGCCTCCTGTACCTGGTGGACTTCTTTGAGACAGTTACTCAGGCTATAGATAAGGAAAAGGAGGTACACATGGCTTATCTTGACCTTGCTAAAGCATTTGACACCATTCCCTATTCGGGTATTATTGATAAACTCACCAACCTGGGTATAAACCCTTCTGTCAAAAGATGGATCACAAACTGGCTCTCAGACAGATCCCACAAAGTAAGAGTAGTGGGATCTATGTCTGAATCCAGACCAGTAATGAGCGGTGTGCCTCAGGGCTCTGTCCTGGGGCCCCTCCTGTTTGGCATATACTTCTCAGAAGTACAGGCAAGCACTGAAGGGCTGTGGCTGACCAAGTTTGCGGACTGCAAACTGGGTGCTATAATAGAGTCTCCGGCCGACATGGATATCCTCCAGAAGAGCCTTAATGAGACTGATGCATGGTGTCAAAGCCATGGTCTCAAGCTAAATGCTAAAAAGTGCGTAGTAATCCCCTTTGGAAAAAACAGAGTACCCGTGAACTACCCCATAGGAGGTAACCCCCTGAAATCTGAAGAAGTAATAAGGGATCTAGGGACCCAAATAGATAGTCAGCTTTCCTTTGATAACCATGTTGCCAAGGTGGTTAGAAAATCCTTCTATGTGACCCATCTGATCACGAAAGGGTTCGCATCAAGTTCTAAGGATGTAGTGGTGCCCCTCTACTCTTCCCTCATCAGACCCATTATTGAGTACAATGCACCAATTGGAATGTACCTGGCTAGGCATCTCCAGCAGCTGGAGAGACCACAGAGGTACCTCACTAAGAGGATTACTGGCCTCAAACAGTTGCCCTATGCAGCACGATTGAAAAAACTAAGGCTTTTCTCTGTTGCATACCGCCTTCTCAGAGGCGATTTTTGTCTAACATACAGAGCCATGTCCAACCCAGAACTGTTGAACATGCTCCATCTTAGCAAAACCAAATCTACTCGAGCTACACTCTCTAGGGATATAAACCTCAGCACAACAATGAATAGAACATGCTGGAGGGATAGATTCCCTTCGCAAAGTCTTCCCTTGCTATAGAACAAGGTCCCGATCTACATAAGACAGAGCCCCTCACTATCACTCTTCAAGAGTAACCTTGACGAGTGGATGGGTAACAGAAAGTTCACACCAGGGATCATACTAACAGCTCTACTAGATAGGGGCCAAGGGTAATAGCTGCTAGATCAAGGGCCTAGGGGACTAACCAAAGGGGCGGTGAATACTGCACAATGTGGCTGGGCTAATATATGCCTTTGGGCAGATAGCCCAGTATCTACCTATGAACCTATGACGTTTAAAGGCAATGCTCTAGTCAGCATTGGATTACCTATCTGATAGACTTATCACTGATGAGTGTACTGCTACGGCATTTAAAACCACTGTCCTAGGCAGCATTGGATTACCAATCTGATACACTTATCACTGATGAGTGTACTGCTATGGCGTTTAAAGACATGGCTCTAGTCAGCATTGGATTATCTATCTGATAGACTTATCACTGATGAGTGTACTGATATGGCATTTAAAGGCACTGCTCTAGGCAGCATTATATTAACAATCTCACAGACTTATCACTGATGAGTCTACTGCTGTAGCATTTAAAGGCACTGCTCTAGTCAGCATTATATTGCCTATCTGATAGACTTATCACTGATGAGTGTACTGCTATGGCATTTAAAGGCACTGCTCTAGTCAGAATTATATTACCTATCTGATAGACATCACTGATGAGTGTACTGCTTTGGCGTTTGAAGGCACTGCTCTAGCAACATTATATTACCTATCTGATAGACTTATTACTGATGAGTGTACTGCTATGGCGTTTTAAGGCACTGCTCTTGTCAGCATTGGATTACCTACAGGATAGACTTCTCACTGATGAGTGTACTGCTATAGCATTTAAAGACACTGCTCCAGGCAGCATTGGATTACCTATCTGATAGACTTATCACTGATGAGTGTACTGCTACAGCATTTAAAGGTACTGCTCTAGGCAGCATTATATTACCATCTGATAGACTTATCACTGATGAGTGTACTGCTACGGCATTTAAAGGCACTGCTCTAGTCAGCATTGGATTACCTATCTGATAGACTTATCACTGATGAGTGTACTGCTATGGCGTTTAAAGGCATTGCTCTAGTCAGCATTTAATTACCTATCTGATAGATTTTTCACTGATGAGTGTACTGCTACGGCATTTAAAGCTCTGGTCAAGGCAGCATTATATTACTTTTCTGATAGACTTATCACTGATGAGTGTACTGCTATGGCGTTTAAAGGCACTGCTCTAGTCGGCATTACATTACCTATCTGATAGACATCACTGATGAGTGTACTGCTATGACGTTTAAAGGCATTGCTCTAGTCAGCATTTAATTACCTATCTGATAGATTTTTCACTGATGAGTGTACTGCTACGGCATTTAAAGCTCTGGTCAAGGCAGCATTATATTACTTTTCTGATAGACTTATCACTGATGAGTGTATTGCTATGGCGTTTAAAGGCACTGCTCCTGGAAGCATTGGATTACCTATCTGATAGATTTATCACTGACGAGTGTACTGCTATGGCATTTAAAGGCACTGCTCTTGGCAGCATTATATTACCTATCTGATAGATGTATCACTGATGAGTGTACTGATATAGCATTTAGAGGCACTGCTCTAGGCAGCATTATATTACCTATCTGATAGATGTATCACTGATGAGTGTACTGCTATGGTGTTTAAACCCAGTGCTCTAGGCAGCATTGGATTACCAGTCTGATAGACTTATCACCGATGAGTGTACTGCTATGGCGTTTAAAGGCACTGCTCTTGGCAGCATTATATTCCCTATCTGATAGACTTATCACTGATGAGTGTACTGCTACGGCGTTTAAAGGCACTGCTCTAGGCAGCATTATATTACCTATCTGATAGACATATCACTGATGAGTGTACTGCTATGGCATTTAAAGGCACTGCTCTAGGCAGCATTATATTCCCTATCTGATAGACTTATCACTGATGAGTGTACTGCTACGGCGTTTAAAGGCACTGCTCTAGGCAGCATTATATTACCTATCTGATAGACATATCACTGATGAGTGTACTGCTATGGCATTTAAAGGCACTGCTCTAGGCAGCATTATATTCCTATCTGATAGACTTATCACTGATGAGTGTACTGCTACGGCGTTTAAAGGCACTGCTCTAGGCAGCATTATATTACCTATCTGATAGACTTATCAGTGATGAGTGTACTGCTATGGCATTTAAAGGCACTGCTCTAGGCAGCATTATATTACCTCTCTGATAGATGTATCACTGATGAGTGTACTGCTATGGTGTTTAAACCCAGTGCTCTAGGCAGCATTGGATTACCAGTCTGATAGACTTATCACTGATGAGTGTACTGCTACGGCATTTAAAGCTCTGGTCAAGGCAGCATTATATTACTTTTCTGATAGACTTATCACTGATGAGTGTATTGCTATGGCGTTTAAAGGCACTGCTCTAGGCAGCATTGGATTACCAGTCTGATAGATGTATCACTGATGAGTGTACTGATATAGCATTTAGAGGCACTGCTCTAGGCAGCATTATATTACCTATCTGATAGATGTATCACTGATGAGTGTACTGCTATGGTGTTTAAACCCAGTGCTCTAGGCAGCATTATATTACCTATCTGATAGATGTATCACTGATGAGTACTGCTACGGCGTTTAAAGGCACTGCTGTTGGCAGCATTGGATTACCTACCTGATAGACTTATCACCTGGCTGACTGCACTGTTGAGGCAGCATTGAGACAATTTTATTTGCAGTTTTTGCACTTGGACCTTCTCATTTGAATTAACTGTAATGATACCTTTCCAGTTACTGTTACAGTAATACTAGGGTGGGAACCACAAATGAAGGAACTAGATGGAGAGAAACAAATAACGAGAATCTTAAGGGGAATAGTGAAGGTTTCTTCATTATCAAGATATAAATTACAGGAGGGGATGGGACAACCAATCCAGGGATTCAGGACAGAAAATGAACAATTACCATCTTGGGTACAATCATAACAAATGGAGGAGATGGAATTGAGGTTAGGAGAAGACGTAAACAAGATTATTCATACTTTAGATGGTTTTAACATTTACAACTACACTGACACAATTAATACTGAGGGCCATTTTCTTTGTTTCAGAAAGGGTTAAATTTTGTACCTTCATATAATTTCAACCTAGTTGACAGTTTAATTGAAACAAAATTATTCATTCGGAAGCTTCACTTAGCATTAATTTTCAAAGATAAAAAAATCAGAGGAGCAAACTGAGGGGAAATTAAGAAAGGGAAGTGTTTTTAATCCGCCAACACATCACATTTTAACTGTATTGGAGAAAGCTATTTTTGAGGATATTTACAAATTACAATTGAAGTGTAAGAATTCAAAACTCCCCCTAGTAATTTAAACAAAAGAGAAAGAGAGATATACCACCAAATTACGAATAATAGGACGGTTTGTATAATGAAACCTGATAAAGGGGGTGGTATAGTTGTTTATGGATCTATGGAATACTGCAAGATCGTCAACATTTTGAGAGACCTGTAGACATACACTAGTGTTTCAGTTAACAAAATACACATTTGTATAAGGTATGATTTCAAGTGATATATATATATATATATATATATATATATATATATATATATATATATATATATATATATATATATATACATACATACAACTTTTTGAAAGTAACTAAGCCAAAAATTACAACTATGTTTGGTATTTCCAAAATCCACAAAAATGTTCAGCAACCCCCTTTTCGACCTATTATTTCAGCCCGAGGCGCAAAAACCCACCCCATTGGGATTTGTATCGATAAATGGTTAAAACATGTTTATAACAAAATTTCTCACCTTTTAGTGGATTCTTGGGATTTTTTAGGAAAGCTAAAAACAGAATTTGTGGCATAAGAATTACTTATTTTTAACCATAGATGTGGTGGATCTTTTTATATCAATCCCTACGGACAAAGGTTTAGAACATTTTTTTAGAAGTATTCATAACTACACAGATTTTAATAGATACAAGTCAATGCTTTTACATGACTTAATGACCATAGTTTTAGATTATGATTTTTTATATTTTGAAGGTGAATTTTTCAGGTGAAATAAGGGAGTGGCTATGGGAGCATCATTTGCCCCAATTTATGCCAATTTAGTTCACCTTGACTTGGAAAAGACCCACATATTTCAGAGTGAGTTCAATAAATATATCAAACTACATTGTAGCTTCCTGGACAATATATTTATTTTATGGACAGGAAAGGAAGAACAAATCCAGGAATTCATGTCTTACTTGAATAAGGTATCAAGATTATTGAAGTTTACCTATAAATTTGGCAAACAAGAGATCCATTTTTTTAGATGTCCTAGTGGGACACACTGATAATGGTTTTAAATCTAATGTATATAGAAAAGAAACTTTCAGTAAGTCATATTTACACTTTTCTAGGTGCCATCCCTACAATCAGTAAAAGAGTATCGTAAAGGGGCAACTTATTAGAGTAGCGAGGATGGCATCCCATAAAGATGACTTGATAGGGAGTTGCAAAAAGTTGGAGGCATGTTTTTGAGTAGAGGTTACCCTGATAAACTTGTTCAAGACTTGATCAGATATGTTTACAACCACTTGGGTAATAGATATTTACCTCTTTTAGGAGTGGGTTTAACAGAGACAGGGGGAACTACAAGTATTAACCAAAATTATAAGGGATAGTTAATTATTGAATTTGGAGCCAGATCTGATGACATAATGTCTATTGTAAGAAAGAATTGGAATATCTTAAAAATTAATTCTGAATTGTACCAATTTTTAGGATCTGAACCAAGTTTTATTTTTAAAACAGGACCAAATCTTAAGCAGAGTTTTAAGTGGAATGAAAGAATGGGACAGAATAGAAAACATGTAGTAGGGATAAGGAAGTGTGGACGTTGTAACCAGT
The DNA here is from genome assembly GCF_019279795.1 of Protopterus annectens. Lineage (NCBI taxonomy): Eukaryota > Metazoa > Chordata > Ceratodontiformes > Protopteridae > Protopterus > Protopterus annectens. The sequence continues at coordinate 1,547,651,394 of NC_056726.1, forward strand.
GTCCATTTATTATGGAATCTAGGAGTATCACCTTACAAAATAGATTACAATCTAAAATAACTGAAGTAATGTAACAGGTAAGCAACAGATGAACCAAGCAGAAGTCAAGCAGAGAAATGCAGCTGCTATAGCAATGAAACACAGTCACCGATTCTTCCAGTAAACAAAATACTCCATAAGGAAAATGCAGGCATCAAGGCAGGAAAGACACAGTCACAAAGTCCTCCAGTAGTAAAAAGCAATCCAGGATATTTATTGTAACAAAAGGTAAGCGCTTTCGCAGTTAAGCTTCATCAGACCAAAATGCTAAAATCTAAAATAAATTTTATGAACAACTGTCAGACTAGCAAAGTGATTTATTTAGCTAAGTGTATTTGCTGTCCAGCTTTTTATAAGGGTAAAACCGACAGAGCATTAAGAAAAAGAATTTACGAAGATCTTTACAACATAGAGAAAATGAATGAGAATAATGCACGATTCAAACACTCCAGGTTATGCCCTAATTTCTCGAGATTCACTTTTGTTATTCTTAATCATGTTAAGATTAGCCTTAGAGGTGATGAAAGCAACTTAGTTCTAGAGGAGAAGGAAGTTAAATGGCAGTTTAAACTGCAAGCTTCTTTTCCCTTTGGGATCAACAACCATATTTAATTGCAGCCCATATTAAACAAAAGTGCCACTACTAAGTTCATAGGTTCATAGGTTCATAGGTTCATACTAGGCTATCTGCCCTAGGGCATTTATAAGCCTAGCCAGAATGTGTTTGGCTTTCGCCATCCATTTTAAATTTATTTTGCTATGCCCTTTTTCGAGGTTAGTATACTATGCCTCTATCTAACAGTGACACAGAAGTGATACCCGGGGTAAACCTACGATCTCCCATCCACTCATCAAGATTCCTCTTGAAGAGAGTCAATGAGGGACTCTGCCTAACCTGGACTGGGATTTTATTCCAGAGTGAAGGGAGCCTCTGGGTTATGAATCTGTCCCTCCAGCATGTCCTACTTATTTCAGTGCTGAGGTTCAAGTCTCTTGAGCGCGTAGCTCGATGGGATTTGGATTTTCTGAGGTGCAGCATGTCCATTAATTCCAGGTTGGACATGGCTTTATACGTCAGGCACAGATCTCCTCTGAACAGGCGGTATGCCACTGAGTAGAGCTGGAGTTTCTTTAACTGGGCAGCATATGGCATCTGTTTGAGCCCTTTGATCCTCTTGGTGAGGTACTTTTAGGGTCTTTCCAGTTGCTGCAGGTGTCTGGTAAGGTACATCCCAAAAGGGGCATTGTACTCAATTATGGGCCTGATGAGGGATGAGTAAAGAGGCACGATGACCTCCCCTGATCTAGATGTGAATCCCTTCATGATTAGGTGGGCTATATAAAATGTTTTTCTAACCACTTTGGCCACATGGTTGTCAAATGAGAGATTGCTATCAACTTGGGTCCCCAGGTCCCTAATTACTTCTTCTGTACTTAATGGATTTCCACCTATGTGGTAATTTGTGGGCACTTTGTTTTGCCAAAGGGGATGACTATACACTTTTGGCATTTAGCTTGAGGCCATGGCTCTGGCACCAGTTGTCTGTTTCTATGAGGCCCTTTTGGAGGATGCTTGTGTCGGCTGGAGAGTCGATTATGGCACCCAGTTTGCAGTCATCTGCGAACTTGGTCAGCCACAGTCCTTCCGTGTTGGCCTGTACCTCCGAGAAATATATACCGAACAAGAGAGGTCCCAGGACTGAGCCTTGTGGGACACCACTTGTAACTGGTTTGGAGTCTGACATGGCTCCAGCAATTCTAACCATGTGGGTTCTGTCCTTGAGCCAGTTTGCAATCCATCTAGTGACATAGGGGTTTATATTTAAGCTGGTGAGCTTATCTATAATGCCCGAGTGGGGTATTGTATCGAAGGCTTTTGCGAGGTCCAGGTAGGCTGTGTGGACCACCTTCCCTCGTCAATGGCCTTGGTGACTGTTTCAAAGAAATCAACCAGGTTTAAGAGGCAGGATCTGCCCTTAACAAAGCCGAACTGGGTAGGATCCATTGTTTGTAGGTCCCCAATATCTTTATTTATGAGGTCCATGATGATCCTTTCCATAGCTTTGCAGACCAAGCTAGTCAGGCTTATGGGGCGATAGTTTCCAGAATCCGTTGAGGCACCACCTTTATGGAGAGGGACCACTGTTGCTGCACGCCACTCTTTGGGCACATATCCTGTAGTAAGGCTGAGATTGAACAGTAGTTTTATGTTTGGGTTTAGCTCTTCTTTGAGTTCATGTAGGACGCAGCCCGGGACACCATCTGGTCCCATTGATGCTGTGTTTTTGCTTTGGAGAGGGCGGCTCTTACCTGAGCATCTGAGATGTCAGGGGCAGCACTCTGCTGGGATAGATATTTGCCCTTTTGGTGGGGAGGGGAGAAGTTTGCGCTGAACCTGTCAGCTAGGATGTTGGCAATGTCTGTGGGTTTGGTGTATTTTTGTCATTTTGGACTAATTCTGAGCATATCTGGGAATTACCACCCAGGTTCCTAACATAACTAAAGAAAGCCTTGTGATTATCCTTAGTGTCCTGTGCAATTTTTCTCTCAAGCTGGCCTTAGACAATTTTATGTGTGCCCGTAGTTTTTGCTAATACTGATCAGTGATGCCTTCCCTTTTGGGATTTTGCTTTATCATTTTGTAGCTTCCTCCTTCTATTGTATAGTTTGTTTATGGCTGGGGTCCACCAGACAGGACGCCTGCCTTTGGAGGATTGGGTCTTGGTTTTATTTGGGATCGCATGATCCATGCATTCCTGAAGGTGTTAATAGAATGCGTTTTTAAAGGATTCTGCGGTCTGGGATGTATTTTCCACAGGCCCGGGGGTTTTTGAAGGATTCCACCTCAGTTTTGAGGAGTGTAAAATTTGCTTTAGAGGAGTTTTTCACTGTGGTTTTCTGGGCAGGGGGTGGGGTCGGGATGTGAATATCCAGTGAGATTAGTTTATGGTCTGATCTTACCAGTGAGGGATACACTTCTGGTCTGGAGCATAGAGTCCCCATGTTGGTGATGATCAGGTCCAGTATGTTTTCCCCTCTTGTGGGAGTGGTAACAAGTTGTTCCATAGCATTTGAGTTTATAAATTCTAGGAACCTTTGGGCTAGGGTGTTGGAGCTAGAGTAATGCTCCCAGTCTATGTTTGGGTAGTTGAAGTCGCCCAATATAATGGTGTTTGGAGAGACCTTCATATTTTTCAGTGTTCTCAGGAAGGCCGAGTGGGGTTCCTGGTTTTGGGAGGGTGGTCTGTAGCAGGCTATAAACTGGAAGGCAGTTTTACCCACTGTTAGTTGCACATGGATAGTCTCTGATGCTTCGTGCTTTGCCACCAACCTGGAGGTGTGGGTATCTTTGATGAATATCGATACTCCCCTCCTTTTGTGGTTTGGTCCAAGTTTTGGGGCCGAAAAGCATGGTATGAGGTATAACCTGGTAGTGCTGGGGTGCTCTCGGGAGCCCTGAACCAGGTTTCTGTTACTGCACAGATATCGATGTTCTCCATGCTAAGGAGAGTTTCGAGTGCGTGCATCTTGAGGTTTAGACTTCTGGCGTTGAGTAGCATTACTCTTAGTTTCTTATCCCTTGTGATACCTATGGAGGTGGGTTTGTCTTTTGAGCCTTGCCTAAAAAGGCACTATGGGGTAGCAAGAGCCTTTGCCAATATCCGAAAGCCCAGGGTGACAGGTGCAAGCCGTCCCTAGCGAAGCATCGTGGCTTGTCGAGCATATCATCCCAAGCTGACAGGCATTGGATCCCCTTTGAATGACACCAGTACTTAAGCCAATTGTTGAAATTGATCATCTTGTCTTCATATTGTGGCATCATTCTTGGTGAGGGTAAGATGCTACTCAAGGTCAGGGTCATACCGCCTGGGCTACATGCTCAGAGAGCTCCTTTATGTCTCTTTTCATGTAGTCCAGGGAGGTACATCTCAGGTCATTCACACCAGCATGGACAATGACTGAGTCATATTTGTACTTGCCTTGGAGTGACCTGAGTGCTTGTGTTATGTGGCGGATCCTAGCACCCGACAGGCTGCTCACCGTGACCCTCTCCTTGTTCAGCCTGGTGAGCGGACGCCAGTGTGCCTGACGATAGAGTCACCTATTACAAGTGTATCAGGTGTGTTGTTTAGTCTTAAGGGCTGTGACTGTTTGGCACACTGGCTTTGTGAGATATGTGTTGCACGTGTTTTGTTTTGGGGTAGCGGCTGCTTGGGTGTCTGCTTTGGAGGTCTCTGCTGCTTTGGCAGATCTTTATTTAGAGCCTCCGAGTATGTTTTTGTGTGATTATGTGTTTGGTTTGCTGTCGTGGTAGGTCTATGTGAGACTGGAATTGTAGTGAGTATGGTTTCCTTCTCCTCCTGACTGGTTATGCCAGTACTGAGTTGAGAGAGCTTAGCCTCCAGTTTGGCTATATGGTTGCATCTCTCACATGTGTTGGAATTTGTTGGGAGGAGGAGAGGGTTGTCTGTGTACATGAGGCAGTTGTAACATTGCCTCAAGATTCCCAGATTCACCAGCTGGACCGAGAGGAGATTGACAACTGACCTTTGGACATGCTAGAATAATATTGGGAATTCCTTAATAATTGAAAACCAGGGCCAGTGGGGAGTGAGGGTGTAGTGCTTTTAATTTTTAGTGCTGACTTATATAATTGCTTTACTGAGCAAGTGCCAGGTAACTTAAGTGCAATGTGTTACAGGTAACTTAAATGCAAAAACGACAAACAGTAACTTTCTTTCAAGTGAAACAAGGAAATAAGTACAGTAAGCAATGCAGATATCACTAGTGAGCCACAGAAGCTGAGAAGCCGTATTAGGTGGAATTAGCGTTCCAGGAAATAACAAGCAAACAAACAACAAGCATATAAACAAAGCTATATTCAGCAGGCCTGGATCTAGTCTATGCTACAGCAAACAAGGTGTACCAATTTCAGTAAGATACAGTTCAAATATTCAGGCAATATAAACCTTTAACCAGAAATTCCCAGCTCAGAAGGGCAGAGTCCAGCCTCTTCTCCCACAAGAGTGCAGACCACAAACCTTCTTAATGTAAAATAACTGGCCTGAAGCCCAAGTGCCTAAACCAGAACTAATACACTTTAAGAATAACAGACACTGGGCTCTCAATCAGCAGTTCCCAACTTAGAAGGATGAAAGCTACCTGTCCTGCCACCACAGTGCATGCCACAAACCTTCCTAATGTAAAACAACTGGTCTGAAGCCCAAGTGCTTAATCCAAAAGACTTAGAATGACAGCTAAACTTTAATCAAGTTACTACCAAGCAGTAATAAATACAATTGAATACTTTAGAGAATGCCTGGATTAGTGCTCAAGTTAACCAAACAAAGCTAGATCCAGCAGGCCCGAATCCAGTCTATGCCACAGCAAACAAGGCGCACCAACTTCAGTAAGAAGCAGTTCAGATATGCATGCACTATAAGCCTTCAATCAGAAATTCCCAGCTCAGAAGGGCAGAGTCCAGCCTCTCCTCCCACAAGAGTGCAGACCACGAACCCTCTTAATGTAAAATAACTGGCCTGAAAGCCTAAGTGCTTAAACCAGAATTAATACACTTTTAGAATAACAGACACTGAGCCCTCAATCAGCAGTTCCCAACCTAGAAGTATGTAAGCTACCTGTTCTGCCACTACAGTGCAGACCACAAACCCTCTCAGTGCAAAACAACTGGTCCGAAGCCCAAGTGTTTAAACCAGAAGGCCTAGAATGAGTTACACCAAGCAGTAATAAATACAACTGAGTACTTTTAAGATGATGCAAAAGTAAAAAAAAAGTAGGTAGAAACACAAGTACAGTAAAAGCAGATTAAATTTTTTTTTTTTTTTTTCTGAACAAGTGCTGAGATCAAAGAAACAGATTTGAGTGCTGAAACTAGAAAACTGGCTAGTTATAGGGAAAAAAAACTAAGCTAGAAGGCTTCCCTCCAACACAGAAGGGCTTGGGGGCTCAAAAGCCTACAAATAGTCTATACCACTTAACAGGAAAGGCAGGAAACAAGCTTAAATTTTTTTTTTTTTTTTTTTTTTTTTCTGTTTCCCAGATGCTCTCTTTGTACACAGTAGGAGTGCCTGAAATCAGAATATGATCTCACTGCACTCAGTTGAGTGAGCAAATGAGATGGGCCCAGAAGGAGTATCCAAACACAAATTTACAAGAGGGGCGGGCAGCTGCAAGGCCACTAAGATTAACACCAAAACAAAAACAGGGAGTGTGGGTGGGACAAACTGAAGAGCAGAGTGAAAAGTTCCAGTTCAGCTAAATATTCTTTCCACACAGTTAAAATCAATTTAAATACTGTATTTTTTTTTTAAAAAAAAAGCAGATAAAGGTACTTAAATTCTCTTATACGTCCAGTTGAATATAACAAGTTGTTAGCCGGCCAAAGCTGAGGTTTTTAAGCAGAAAATATTTCACACTGTACCACTTAAATAGGCAAGGACAGGAAATCAAAGAATGTGACTACCCCCACACCTGTAATTACTAGCAAATAACAAAATTCAGCAAACACTGACTAACTACCAGTTCAGCTAATAAAAGTAAAACATAAGAGCATTTTTAAGGGTCATAATTTTAGCATTTTTATAATATTTTGATATTTTTTTAGGTTTACATGTGTGTGTATATATATATATATATATATATATATATATATATATATATATATATATATATATATAAAATTGTTAACGGTTTAATCATATAATAGCACTTTTTACTATTTAGTTGTTTCAGTAAAATGTAGGTTTTGAAGTACAGTGGAGGGTTAGTGTTAAAGGAGATGTATTTGTGCCTTTAAGATCTGTTTTGAATAAATGAATGTTTTACCTATTGAGGATTTTTTTAATTACACCTGCTATATAAGATATTAAATTTACAGCTATGGTAGATTCTGATGAAGTCCATGATTTTGAGGACAAAAGCACTTAATCTTAATGTTTTTTTATTTTTACTTTATAAATAAAGTCTTTTGAGTCCGAATTTTTGGAGCGTTATTGTTGGGTCGTTTCTTTGCAGACTTATCACCTGGCTGATTGCTCTGCTGAGGCTGCATTGACACTATTTTCTTTGCAGCTACTGCACTTGGACCTGCTCATATGGACTAAGTGTAATGATACCTGTACAGTTACTGCATCTGGTTCCATTCGGCTAGGCTTACTGTTTCTGATTGTCGCTGATAGGTAGGGAGAAACCAAATTAGCCTTCTGGGTATAGCTGAGTTATTTAAATTTTCTACTTGTTATTTATTACATTTTTTGCTTCTACATATTTTTGCCTGTTATACGTTTCTTTTTTTTTTTTTGCACTTGTGAATACTACAATAGCAATATTTCATATTCTTTTATCCTTTAGCCATATCTCATATTATCACCTATGTCAAGTCCAATCAATTTCCCCCTTCTGTCCCATGCTAAGAGTAAGTCATTAGGCTTTCATGTTTTCACATGCTCTTTCTTCCTTCAGTACCTAGACTGCTAGCACTAGGTATTTTCAGGCAGTGTAACAACTGCCTCGTGTAATGAAAGCACTTTATTGGCAACTCATAGTGATTCAATATGTGAGAGGTGTATGTATTTCATTAACTTAGAGACTACCTTTTCATATCAGAACACATTATGTAAGCACAGCACGCATACTCACACAGCAGACAGTGCCTCCGTTAAACCAGCTAATACTGAGGTTGCTAAGATAACACTACTTAAGCCTCTCAGGCTAAGGACTAAGAAACCTCAGCCATTAATATTCCCAACAATACACTGACCTTCACCATGCTCACCCATAGTCAGTACACATACTTCTAAGGACCACTGAAAATGCATATACCCATTGTAATATTTCAGTAATAAGTGACTCTACCCTCACCTGGCTGGATAAGAATAAGGCGACAGTTAGCTGTTCTTCCAGTGTCACGATCTGGGACATGACAAGGGCTCTTTGGAACTCAGCATCCTGACAAATATGGTTAGAACCTGACAGTGACCTATGCTGGGGTGAATGGCCTTATGTGCTATACCCAGAGAGACATAAAGAAGGATATTAAAGATGGTTGTTATGCTTGTGACCAAGGCAGGAAAGACCCTGATCCTGAGTGGTATTTTGCCATCATTCAGAATGATGCTGAAATTTAATGACAAGATAATTCACTATGTTGCTGGTGTCATTTCAGAGGATCCAGTATGTATCAGTTTTGGATGAGATGGCTGACATGCATTCTTGCTTTGTCAGGGAAGGTCATCACCTCTGTTACCAATGCTTTTGCATGCTGGCTAAACCCATTTTTGCCCTATAGTGCCTTTTTTAGGCTAATCTGGAAGACATTAGACTGGATCTACTCAGTCTCAGGAGTCTACTGCAACCTAAGCAAATCCATAAAGGTGTATCTATGTATTTGCAGAGACATGCCCAGGGATTCAGAAAGAATCGCATCACCAGTTGTAAGAATTGTGCCCAAAAGGGCTGTTTCTGTGAGTTTAGAAAAAGTGATTCACAGACATTTAGCTACACTAAGGAAATACCTCCTTATCAGCTACTTTGCATATCTCTGACTTATGAATAACTACCACACATTCAAATTCACACTTTACTGTAGTAGTCACCACTGATGACCCATTCTTTGAGTTGTCAAAGGGAGCAGCCTCCCTCATTCATTCTCTAACACACATGCACATGCTAATGCACACACACACACACACACACACACACACACACACACACACACACACACACACACACACACACACACACACACACAGATGGACATACACACATGCACATGCACACATGAAAACACACACACACACACACACACACACACACACACACACACACACACACACACACACACACACACACATATGCACACAGATGGACATACACACATGCACACATGAAAACACACACACACACACATACACACAGATGTACATACACACACACACACACACACACACACACACACACACACACACACACACACACACATAGGCACACAGATGGGCATACACACATGCACACATGAAAAAACACACACACACACACACACACACACACACACACACACACACACACACACACACACACACACACACACACACTCTGACATATTACTTATCTGTCCCTGAATTGTCAGAAGATTTGCAATGTGAAAGTCGCTTTTTCATTTTTTTTCTGCCCATATAAATCATGGATCTTTTCAGTCAGTCAACATTGTCAGACAGTGTATTCTTCTTAGTGTTTACAAATGTACACCAGAATAAACAATAAAAACAAAAAGTCCAAACCAAATGTCCACAAAGAACACACAGGGTAACTCTCTTCCAAAAAAACAGACTTCAGGCAGGTAAGGTTATTAGCTCTTTCGTTCCCTTTACTCACACTCCAAAACGGAACTTCATCAGATACACACACCTTACCCACTTTTCTCTTTTTATTCATAATTCATTAAAGCAATTGTCCCAATCAACGCATTTTACAATTAATTAAACAATTAATTAGACTTGAAATTTGATTCCTCCATTTAAAAACCATCAGTAGACATTTTAAAAGTATATAAATATACACACACATTTTCCTATTCTTGTTAACCAAGCTAAAATATTTTTTTTTAAAATCATTTACTTGTTGAAATGAATTACTTATGAAATGTAAACATTCTCCTAATGCATATGTTAACCTTAAAAGAAACAAAAGAAAAAAGGGAACACATTCCTATTCAAATCTCTTCTGCCCTTAAGTGCAATAAACTACTTAGTGAAATTCTGTCATTGATTCCAGGGAAAACTGTTGCGTTTAATAACACCTGCCAATATGTTTCCCTGTACTCCAAAAAGCAGGGCCAGTTAACTCCTCTCTCTTGTCTCCCCACCTTTTCCAACACACAAAAAAGAAACTTCCTAAAATCTTTACATCCCATACTATGTTTATATAGAGCATTGTTTTTGTCCTGTCTCCTTACTGCATACATATGCTGATATATTCTCTTTTTTAGTTTATTCTCCGTTTTTCCTATGTAGTGTGCACAACAAGACTGGCACAGGGCTACATACACTACTCCTTTTGTGTTGCAATTATAATTACCTGTTACTGAAATTGTTCTTTTGTAGCCCTTCAATCACTATACTAGTTGTTTCATACATGAATCTACACTCCCTACATCCATTACATTTCCTCATCCTTCAATCACTATACTAGTTGTTTCATACATGTATATACACTCCCTACATCCATTACATTTCCTCATCCTTCAATCACTATACTTGTTGTTTCATATATGTATCTACACTCCCTACATCCATTACATTTCCTCATCCTTCAATCACTATACTAGTTGTTTCATACATGTATCTACACTCCCTGCATCCATTACATTTCCTCATCCTTCAATCACTATACTAGTTGTTTCATACATGTATATACACTCCCTACATCCATTACATTTCCTCATCCTTCAATCACTATACTAGTTGTTTCATACATGTATATACACTCCCTACATCCATTACATTTCCTCATCCTTCAATCACTATACTAGTTGTTTCATACATGTATCTACACTCCCTACATCCATTACATTTCCTCATAGATCCAAGTGAAATCCTGTCTTTATTCTTTTTCCTTTCAAATAAATTTTTAATGTTGAATCCCCTTCTGAATACAATTTTTGGTTTGTCACCTACTTTTTTTGTTAGTCCAAATGCTCCAAAAACACAGTTCCAGTTTTTTTCTATTATTTTCCTTGCATCCGAACTATTCTGGTCATATGTTAATATACAACAACTAGTACCATCTTCTGGTTTGTTTGTCCCTACCAGGCTCTCTGGATTTTTTCAGTAT
>NC_056726.1:1547667283-1547749783 GCF_019279795.1 Protopterus annectens
TATTGGTGAGTATTAGGTCTAGTATATTTGAACCTCTGGATGGAGTGTGCACTTTCCGGTCAAGGGTATTATCCAGTGAATATTTTGCCTGCAAGTTGGAGGTAGTGAGTGTTTCATATATGAATAGGGTATTTGACTGGATGGTCTAAGTAAGAGTTATGGGATATTTGGAGGCATAGATGGTGACCTATAGCTTGTTAGGAAAATGTAAGGGATCTTATCTATGGTGATTTGCTCAAATATGAACTCCAGGACATCATCTTGTTTAGCTACCATAGAGGTATACATGCTGCTAATGTAGATCAAGGCACTTCCAGCATTATTCCATGCCTGTGCAGCTGATGGTCTAAATGTGTGGAAGGCACTGAAGCCTTGCACTGCTAGAATGCTTCCTGTGGCTTTAAACCACATTTTGATAACAGCAGAGCTGTCTATATTCTCCAGAATGAGTACAGCTTGTAGGGTGTGGAGTTTCTAATTAAGTCTCCTAGCATTTAGCAGTAACACCTTTAGGTTCTTTTGGGTTTTATTTGATAAGACAGTTTTGTCAATTTGGCTTTGCCTAGAAAGGCTTAAGTGGGTGAATACAATTTTAGCTAATAAGCCCAGGGGGACAGGTGTAGACCATTCTTGCAAAGAAGCATGGTCTTTTTACCATATCTTAGCATGCTGACAACTATTGAATCCCCCTGGAATGACTCCAGAAACTAAGCTAATTGTTAAAGTCAATCATTTTTTTGCTATTACTGTGGCATTATCCTTGATGAAGGCAGAATGCTGTTCAATGCAATGGACATGCCTGTCTGACACATATAGTCCAGTGAGATACATCTCAGGTTGTTAATGCCCACATGGACTGTTACAGAATCATACTGGTATCTATGGTGCATTGACTTAAGTGCTTTGTAACCTGGAGATCTGGACACCAGATAAGCACGTAGCCTTTATCTTTTCCTTGTCCAATCTGGTAAGTAGGGCATCTAGGTCAATGGAATACTCTATATGACAAAAATCCTCGGTAAAGCATTTCCTTGTTTTATGGGTTTCATTCTTGGGAAATCATTGGTTATATATATATATATGTGTAGTGTTTGATTTTGTTTTTGGTGTATACTTTAGAGATTGCTGAGGATAGACATTGCCATTTGTAAGTTTAGGAGGTCTTTAAGGTTGGGAAGATTGCTTTTTAGTGCCTTAGCATAAGATGGCCTATGGGTGGGACACTGAGTGGTAGATGTAGTATGTGTGCTCCTGACAACCTTGTTTGTAAGTGACATGTTTGCCTCCAAGGAAGTTGTGTATGTACATCTCTTGCATACTGTGTTAGTTTCTTTAGGGATTAAAAAATTATATGTGAATGTGAAACAATTGCCACATTGCCTCAGGATGCCCATATATACCAAGCTGGCTATGTAGATATTTGGAAATTGCATAGCCATGTTACCCAAATCTGTATTAGGGTAAGTTTTTGTGGTTTCCTTGGGTGGTTCCTAGTGCTAGGGACTATAGTGAGATAGTGCTAAGATATGGTATTAATGCTGTTAGGTGCTCAGGCTAGCTGCTCTAAGCTTAATTCCATGCAGTGCCTCACTAAGTTACAGGTTACAATACTAATAATAGATATATAGTTAAACCTTACTGTGCAAGAATTTTGTTCGGTACAGGGCACTGCCAACCACTGCTGTGCAGTGAGCACCTCTCCGCAAGCATGTCTAATTCATAGGAACAGAAAAGAAACTGAAATCTAACTCCTGTGCCCTCTGGCCAATAAATGACCACACTTTGAACTCTTCTAGCATGTTTCCCAACTCAGATAGCACAGCAAAACACCTTCTGTCACAAGATGGATGATCTGGTCCTTTTAATGTAAAAACAAAAAAAAAAGGGATCCGCCCAAGTGCAATACAACAAGAAGGCAACTTATTCCTTGGCCAGATCACCCTACTGCAAGGCGATTTAAATGTAAACAGTTTAGAAGGCAACACCTAGAGAAAAATGGTGATTTTCTTTCACTGAAAGCACTTTAAATGCTCTTTAAATGCAGTAAAACAGTTGCAATCAGGTAAATAATGCAGGTGCAGTAAATCAAATCCAGTAAGGGCAATTTCAAAGCACAGTAGCTGCAGCTAGACCAAAAAAAGCAAATGCACCTTATATGTTGATAAAATGCAGACAAATGCAATAAATAATTTGAAAATATGTCCGCACTCTTCAGAAATAATATAATGGTTCTCAACTCCTTCTCTCACAGTGACCAAAATAGAAGCACCAATCCCAATATGATTCTTGTAAAGCAGTTCCCAAGCTCCCCAGTGATTGATAGTCTAGTCCCAGGTGTTAAACATAAGATGGAGAGAAGGGAGTAAAACTCTCATTATACAACGACCCCCCCATTAATATTCAAAAAATGTGCATGCTGATTGGTCAGCGTGCACGTTGTAAAATCAGAGTTATAGTAATGGAAAAAGGTCCGGTCGCCCGGACTTTTTCCATTACTATAACTCTTTTTTTTTTTTTACAGCAACGGAGAACGCAAGATCTCCATTGCTTCACACTGTCTCACTTTGTTAAACTCGTTTAACATAGCGAGACAGCACTAGAAAAAGCAACGGACATTCTCCGTTGCTTTTTTTAATGCTGTCTCGCTATGTTAAACTCGTTTAACATAGCGAGACAGTTTGTAAAAAGCAACGGCGATCTTGCTTTCTCCGTTGCTTTTTACAAACTGTTTCGCTATGTTAAATGGGTTTAACATAGCGAGACTGCTTTAAAAAAAGCACAGGCTCCGTTGCTTTTTTTAAAGCTGTCTCGCTATGTTAAACCCATTTAACATAGCGAAACAGTTTTTAAACTTGCTATGTTAAATGGGTTTAACATAGCGACACAGCTTTAAAAAAAGCAACGGCTCCTTTGCTTTTTTAAAGCTGTCTCGCTATGTTAAACCCATTTAACATAGCGAAACAGTTTGTAAAAAGCAATGGAGATCTTGCTTTCTCCATTGCTTTTGCCCACAGCTCTGATGTAGTGCGAGGCATACGCGTCGCAGTACATCAGAACTGCCACAGAATACCAGACAGCTGCGGAAGGGCAGCAAGGAGGCATTATACAATGCCATTATTTAAGAAAATTAATTATTTTTTTAAATAATGTCATTGTATAATATAACACGCCTGGGTGTGGGTAATGCTGATTTACCCACGGTTTTGTTTTGGTCACCGGGCAGCCCTCGTGACCAAACCATGCCAACTGTGGGTAAATCCAGCATTGCCCACACCCAGGCGTGGGTTATTGCTATAGTATTGCAGTGTACACTAAATGAGTGGGATGATATGACATTTAACAGCTGATAGAATTATTGATGTTTTTTTTCTCAATCCTTTTTCATCAAATGTTTGGATAATGGATTTGCCATACACTGCCTGTAGTCTGAAGACCCTTATACTTCTAAAGGATTTTATTTTCTCTTCTGTAATGCTATGCTATAGTACCATTTATGAGAGAAACATTTTTTTAGATGCCCCATGAAATTAACTTATTTTCCATTTTATAATGACATGGACACACACATAGAGCTTTTCTGCGGTGGTGGTGCTGCGGTAGCGTTGTCGCCTCACAGTAAGACATTGTCCTGTTCGATTCTCCATTAGAGCGTCTTCTGTGTAGAGACATGCGTGAATGGGCATACCTTCGTTGAAGGTTGTGTGTCAGAGCTGGCAACTCGGCACGTAAAAATCTACTGCCAATCATTAGTGGACCGGAGTTCCGCAGTGGCGACCCCTAACCGGGAAAAGCCGAAAGACACAACAACAACACACATAGAGCTTTTCTCCCCTCTTTTGGGTACAGTTCTCCCTCTTTACCTTGCAATTAGGTATATTTTAGAAAATGGGCTCCTTACAGCATGTAGGCACCTAAGCTCCCCTACATTGTATGACAAACAGTGCACATAAGGACAGCACATTTAAAAATAAAAATATACTACTTCCCATCTTGTATTTCCCAGGAGAGGATATACCGATATCTGCATTGTGTCTTAGCCTATCAACAGACTGATAATAAATTTTCACATCTATTTAAGTCTTAATATTTTTATACTGAATGACACCCAAAAAGGTTTACAAGTATAAAGAACCTACTTTTATTAGGTATGAGACTAATAAGTGCAAATATATATTTGGCGTACAAAAAGTATCCCACTGAGGCAACAAAATCTACAGTTTTTTGTATGATTTCGAGAGGGCAAAAGCTTTGAAAAGCATAATTAATTTTCACCGAAAACAAAGCTGACAGTTAAACAAAAGCAGTTTTACTCGTCTGAGAATGTCACATTGCTGTTTATTATTTTTCAGACTGGTAAAGAACAAATTCAGAAACATTGGACAGGATTCATGAAGCCTCCGTGTAAGAGATAGCAAGTCTTACACGGAGGCTGCAGTTAAACGGGGTGATGTCAGCATGCCATGCATATTCATGAGGGCATGCTGAATCACACCCTAGGTTAACACAGTCCGCGTAGCAATGTAGGGGGCATGTCCGCATGGCGAGTCCTGCAAAGGGACACGCCCCCAGAAGAATCACAGTCTCAAAAGGAAACTCCCACGAGTGAGTCTGCAGAAATGTCAAGAAACACAACAGCACACTTGCCCCCACAGACTATTAACCCAACTGAAATGTAAAACATAAAAATTAACAGTTTAATTTTTTTTTATAATTTCAAAAATGTTTGCCTGTAATTGTGCTCGTTTGCGCAGGTGTGCCCTTCGCTCAGCCACAGTTAGCAGTCATTGAAAAAGCATATAAGATCTAAATGTGCAAAATAAGCCAAGTAGCGATAGTGTAGCGGTAGAGACGTCGGCCAAAGAGGAGGTAGTCACGGTTTGAGCCCCAGCAACATCATTTTTTATTTTTAGTGAAATAAGCATGAAACAATCCCCTGACATATATGTGTATATATATATATATATATATATATATATATATAATTATAATTTAAGCAAAATGCAATGAAATGGGCCATGTTTTTATGAAGAAATCTGACACAATAAAAAAATTAAATATTTTATAAGTGCCCATAGCTGAGCAGCGCTCTAGCAAGCTGAGTATGTTTGCCCGTAGGTGACCAGTGGTTTAACAGGTGTAATATGAGTGCCCGGAGTTGAGCAGCACTTTAAAATGCTGAAACTGTGTGCCCGTAGTTGCGCAACATTTCTCACAGCGTGATATGCATGCTCATAGCCAAATAACGCGTTAACCAGCATAACCCATTTGCGCGGAGCTGCGCAGCGTGCCAACCGGCTTACTGGTGGGCAACGTTGAGCAACCTGTATCAAAGCCGCCTTTAAACAGACACACCTCCTAGCCTGTCTAGACAGTAGTAAAATAAAAAAAAAAAGCAATGCCCAGGCTCGAACCCAGGATACTGTGCATCATAGTCAAAGTACTGAACCACTAAGCCATGACAGCTGTACTGAAAAATGCAGTATTAGCATATATATAGGAATGAATGGAAATAGAAGCATGACAAAGCAGGTTTTGTGAAGCTGATACAATTCCAAAATGGCCAATCACAGATAAGTGCGGGAAAATGGCATATATAAGCCCCATAGGCAGGAATACACAGCATAACTGATTGTGGAACCTATTTGCAGTCAGGATGGCAGGTGTAGGAGAGGGTAGTTGCTTCCGAGCACAGAGGTGGGGTGTTGAGGAGTCCAAATACATGGTTTGGCTCCTAGTCCACGATCAAGAGGCTCAACTCATGCAGGGCCAGGTTCTGTGGGGTGCGTATAAGGCAGAGGCGTGGAACCGGTTGGCACATGATCTCACCAGTGCCACAAGCATACCAAGGACTGGTGAACAGGTCCATCACCACCATGCGGACCTGAAGAGATGAAAGCAGGACCAACTGAACCGTTGGATCCAGGAGGCCCGGCAAATGCCCAACGCCCCACTACTGAGTAAGTATCCATGTAATTATGTATGTAAGGAATTATCCTAACTGATATTATGGAGATGTATGTTCCAATATTACTTCATTTATATTACAGCTGCAGGTGAGAATTCTGGAAATCGGTGAGCCTATGGTGATAGGCTGGAGCGGTTGCGCCACCAGGCAGGTTAGTAATTATATTTCTGTAATTGTTATACAATATAAGTGAGACAGCTTGTAAAAGTGTTCAGTGTAGCTACATATTAATAAAGTTCAAATAACACTAGAATAAAGATTCTGCTAGTACTGTATGATTAGATAAGTGATGCAGCCTGTAATCCAGAAATAAAAATTAAACAAGTCTGAAATAGTGATTTCCCACCTGAATTGTAATATCAGATAACCTGCTGCAGCCTGAAAATCAGTGGTAAACAAGCTAAAGACAATAGACATGTGTCAAATACATCCCCTTTGAAAATCTGCCATATGAAACAAGTGAGTCTGTTGGAAAGGATTGTTGTAGTCAAGTATGACATGTTAATAATGCCTAGAATAAAGTACCATCTTGAATTGTAAAAATAAAACAAGTGAGAGTGTGAGAAAGAGGTATGAATCAACCAAGAAAGCTGTTATAACTTCTGAATAAAGTATACTGCAGTCAGTACATAATGAAATGAATGAGACAGCCACAACCAAAAAGTGAAATGTTTGAAATAAAGTACTGAAGCTGGAATGTGTCTGTCCCACGGATATGTTGCTGTACCCTTGCAATATGGAGATAGTATGGTTGTATGAAATAATGAACATCCACAGTTGTCTAGAGCCATATAAATGAAATGTAGCAGGATGCTGTACCTGAACATAGCCAGATATGAATGTGTATGAATAAAATGCAATGTATATTAATGTAGCAGTAACAGTCCCATCACCAACATTCCTAAGGTTACATATAGGAAACTGTACTAAGACCTGTAGGGTATATATATCTGCAGCTACTAGAGATGTACAGCATATGTATAGGTAGTTGAAGTTGTTAATGAAATATTTCTTCACCCTACCCTATATTCACAAATAATGCCATTCCACAACAAACTGGGTATGTGTATTCACAATTAATTCCTATGGACATTTGTCCTGTTGGTTCAAACATATTTGCACGTACGTTGCTGCATGTGCCCTGTTCACATATCCAAACCTGATGGCTTGTTGCCATCAATCAACCCTGCATGCTGTTGGATTGTGTACTGTTGTTCAAAATATGCATGTGTTATGCTTGCTGTTCAATTTTTGGAATTCATGGGTGTTTGGTTAATGGGAATACTGATGCATGCTTTTACAACTAATTTTGAATGGTATTGTTTGTTACTAACCCAAAATGTCATAAAATATTTCTAAACATAGGACAACAGGGAAGGCGGGTTCCAGCGGACCCACATCTCCCACCTCAGCTGACGAGTGCACCTGGCACTAGTGCCCAGGCCAGAACCTCCTCCGGTGGCCCTGTGTCACCTTCAGGTGGAAGTGCTGCAAGGGATGGGGCTCGTCCCCCCTCTGCAAGCGTGGCCGGAGGAGACCATCCACTCACCTTCCAAAGTGTCCGGTCTATGGTGCATAGCGAGATCAGGCATTCTGTGCTTGAACCCCTACACCAGCTTGAGGCTCGGGTGGTGCAACTCACGGGTGTCCCTGCTGCCCGTCCTACACAGCCCCCAGCACATCCCCATCCTGGGCTGTGAAGGCACAGTGGCAACTGCCCATGGTTGGGGATCTCAGTTCCACTGTTGCCATCTGTGGGCTCATGGGCTCGCGATATCCAAACATCCTTCCCCGTCAGTTGTGTTCCCCCCCACATGTGTCATACTCTGCCCCTGTATGTGTCTTGTTTGTCTTGTCTGTTAACCTCCCCTACCTACCTCCCCAGATATACCTACTTCCTGTACCTCACATTCCACTCTCACCTGAAAAAAAAATAAAAAAGGGCACTCTGTTCCCGCAAAAAAATTACGCCCCATACATAGCTGCCCATTTTGCAGACATGTCTGCTGGACATGTGAAATGGTAATTACAATTGGCTGTACAGCATATTTTGTTGTCCTCACCCCTCTCTCAGGGGTGGAAGGTTTCAAATTTCACAGCAAATTACAGACATATGCACAGCTGTTGCTGATAAAGAAATGGGCAGCTATGGGCCTTTCCTACATCCTTCCTGCAAATACCGAGCTTGTTTTCCTACTGTCCTACCCTCTTTGTGCCCCCTTTTTCACCACTTTCCTATCTCCCTATTTTCTTTTCTTTCAAAGAAATTAGCGGGGGTGTGCACAACAGTAAGCATTTTTTAAGCAGTTGTAAGCAGGTGTGCGCTTGTGTGCGCTTAGCTAAGCATGTGTGCGCGAAGCTAAGCGGCACTGCGCATACGTGAGCTCCGCGCAAACCAGCGCTAACCCGCTTACAACTGCTTAAAAGTGCCTTAGTCACTCTGACTGACAAGGCCTGTAGTCTGCTCAGCAGCAAAATAAAATTCCTCTGTCAGTTTCGAACCCAGGACCTTGGAAGCACTAGTCTGCATGATTTACCACTAAGCCATGACTGATATACAAGAACTTTGTGCTGAAAGCAATATATCATGAAATAGTAGGACTGAATGTAAAGGGAATATAGGAAGGCTATTATCCAAAGCTTTTCTTGTATCTTTACTGGCAATTCTTGTGGATTTGTATAACATTAGTGTGATAAGAGAAACAGCCATGCTAGTTGGTAGCTAGTAGGTAATAATGTGACAGTAGCATCTTGCAAACCACACACACTATCAGAGCAGGATAAACACTGCCATATTTGAACAGGTAAGAGGCCAGACCTTGCAACTGTGACTGATTTACAGGGATGTCCCTGATTTGAAAACAAATGTTAACTGTGCCCCACTGACTCCCTGTGAAATGTACTAACAGTAGGCAGAAAGGTGTTTTATCCCACATAATGGTAACTGTCAACTACTGAAAGTATGCACTACTTGCATGTCAGAAATGGTGTAGTAATACATATGCTCAAAATACCCCACAGTCACAACCTCCAGAATATCTGAAATATATCATGGGTGTATCCCACTGATATGAACCATTCCCTGAGGCTGATAAAAGATACACCTGAGAGTATCTGAGGCCTGCAAGTGTCACAAACTCACAGGCATTTCATTCTGTCTGCTGTCACACACTCTGTGAATAGCTGTAGAATAGCTTCCACAAGCACAACCACACGTAGGTGTACAACCCACAAATATCAAAGGAGATATCCAACTAATAAAATAAGGACAGTATAGCAGTTTACAAGCACTGCATGTGCCTGCTATCCATAACTGTTAGTACAAAGTACAAGGCGCCACTACTGCTCAGCAGCAAAATA
Source organism: Protopterus annectens (assembly GCF_019279795.1). Classification (NCBI taxonomy): domain Eukaryota; kingdom Metazoa; phylum Chordata; order Ceratodontiformes; family Protopteridae; genus Protopterus; species Protopterus annectens. The sequence continues at coordinate 1,547,676,609 of NC_056726.1, forward strand.
AAATACTCTTGTAGGTGTCAAGCCCCACACCTTGGCCAGACCAGACTGCATGCAGTACCACCAAACCACAACAAACATATAAGGAATTGCTGCTGAAAGAAATATAGCAAGCATTACAAGGAGTGAATGTAAATGGAAAATAGGACAGCCATAGCAACACATTCCAGTAAAGACACCTAGCAGGCATTCAAGGAGTGAATGTGAAGGCCAAATAGTGAAACCATAGCAACAAATTGCAAGAGCCACTGCTGTATACCAGTTACTCCACAAGTCCCAGAGGAAAGCACATACTCCCATTTAAACAGTATTAGTATTATTAGGTGTCAGTTAACATACACACTGAGAAGAATAAACTAGAGGAAGCAATAGTCAGGTGTCAGTACAACATGCATGTCAGTGCCTACAACACAGCCTGAAATATGAGAGACATACCAACCTTTACACTCACACAACAGTGTCCACAGCATACCAGCATGGTCCCCACCTTGAAAATCTGAAAGGGCTACGCCTACCTAACCTAACATTTTATAGCACTGTCCTGAAATCACAGTGAGAACTGCAATTACCACACAGCAGGCTGGATGCAATTAGTAAATGCTGGCTAACAATTGATGCAGAGGCCATCACATGCACATGTGCATATACCTACAAAAGCAGCCAGTACTCCCAGTCCACACATGCAATACTTTCATTGCAACATCCGGAGGGAGAGATGGAGATTGAGAGAGAGAGAAAAAAAAAACCCCAAAAAAACAAAAAAGAGAATCAGAGACAGCCACCGAAAATAAAACAATACAAAACAGCAAGCTAACCAGCAGCAAGCCATCACAAACAGCAGTGACAAACAAAGGTAATGTAAACTAATAATGTAATAGTCTACATACTGTGAACCCTCCATATGTGTTAGCAGTCTGTATCTATATATATGAAGATGTGCTTAGGGCAGGGGACATACTGCAACTGTTAGTGAAGGCTGGACATACATACGTATGTGAAGGATGCTATGTGTACATATCGATGTAGGTTGTAGTGCAACGTACAATGTAGGTTGTACAGTAATGGATGTTTAGCAGTATGTTAGTGTGTGTATTCGTATGTGTAAATAAAAAGGTGTATATATATATATATATATATATATATATATATATATATATATATATATATTATATGTATATGTATGTATATTTATATATGTATCTATATATAATATGCATATATGTATACATAGATAGAGAGGGATGTAGAAATAGATAGACCCAGAATGATACCACAGTACAAAGACAAAATGATTGACTTCAACAATTGGCTAAGCTTCTGGTGTCATTCTAAGGGGATCCAGTATTTGTCTGCCTGGGACGACATGATCGACAGTCCATGATGCTTTGCCAGAGATGGCCTGCACCTGTCACCCTTAGGATTCCGGATACTGGCTAAGACTCTTACCACCCCTATAGTGCCTTTTTTAGGCAAGGTTCAAATGACAAATTCACCACCGTAACCGGTGACATCTGTGACATCTGTGCAGTGACAAAGACCTGGTTCAAAGCTCCAGAGAGCACCCCTGCATTACCAGGCTTCAATTCATACCACACCTTTTGGCCACCTAACCCAGAAAGAAGCACTAAAGGTGGAGGCGTGTCCATATTCATTAAGGATATCCACACCTCCAGGCTAGTTGCACAGCATAATGCATCCAAGATTATCCAAGTGTAACTAACTCTGGGCAAGATCGCAATCCAAATTGTAGCTTGCTACAGACCCCCCACCATGCCCCAGGATTCACACTCCTCATTTCTTGATACACTGGAAAGTATTAGGGTACAACCCAACACCCTAATAATGGGCGATTTCAACTACCCCACCATTAACTGGGAAAACTACTCATGTACCAACTCTTTTGCTCAACGTTTTCTAGAATTCATAAATACCAATGCCTTGGATCAACTTATTCACACCCCCACCAGGGGCAGCAATATCCTAGACCTGGTCATCACCAACATGGGAAACCGGTGTTCCACACCAGAGGTCAATTCCTCGTTGGTCAGATCCGACCACAAGCTAATCAGACTAGACATCCACAACCCAACCCCAGCCCCAATTAGGGAAACCATTGTAACAAACTTCTCAAATGCCAACTTCACACTTCTTAAGACAGAAGTGGCAAACTTCATGACACCCATGCAGATGGACAATAGAGGTATGACTGCCGAATCCTACACAAATGCACTTTATAAGCACTTACACAAGTGCATGGATCATGCTATCCCTAATAGAACCAAGATGTTATCCTCCAGACAAAGGAAGCCAGTCTGGTGGTCCTCTGCCATAAACAAACTCTACAACAGAAGAAAGAAACTGTTGCAAAAGTAAGTAAAATCCCATGACTGGAGGAACTCCCTGGTCAATCTCGTAAGAAGCTGAGATCCCTCATAAAATCCTCCAAAGCTAGTTACGAAAACAAAATTGCCACTGACTCTAAAGACAACCACAAAGCATTCTATAGCTATGTCAAGAATCTAAATGGGAACACTCAGATCTGCTCTGAGTTACAGCATAATGGCACTAAATATACAGAACCAACTGATATTGCCAACATCCTAGCAGATAGGTTCAGTGCTAACTTTACCCCCCTCTCACCCCCTATCTCTATACTGGAAGAATGCAAAGTTCCTATAATCACAGCTGCACAGGTAAAAAACACACTCTCCAAAGCCAAGAACACAGCATCCATGGGACCTGACAATATCCCAGGCAGCGTTCTACACGAACTACAGAATGAACTGGTACCATGTTCAATCATAGCCTCACCTCAGGCTTTGTACCCACTGAATGGCGCACTGCAACAGTTATCCCACTCCACAAAGGGGGAGCCATGACGGACCCCAGTAATTACCGCCCCATTAGCCTGACAAGCCTGGTCTGCATGGCCATGGAATGTATCATCATGGAACTCATAAACAAAGACATTGGTAATCTCCAAACTCTGGACCCTACTCAGTTTGGATTTGTAAAAGGCAGATCATGTCTCCTAAACCTGATTGACTTCCTTGAAGCAGTCACCAAAGCCATAGATGATGGTAAAATGGTTCACACAGCTTATCTAGATCTCGCCAAGGCTTTCAACACCATCCCCCACTCTGGAATTATAGATAAGCTCACTAAACTAGGTATAAATCCCTATGTCATAAGATGGGTTGCCAAATGGCTCATGGACAGAACCCACACTGTGAAAGTAGCGTATTCCAAATCCGACATCAGACCAGTGACAAGTGGAGTACCACAGGGTTCAGTCCTGGGTCCTCTCCTGTTTGGTATCTACTTCTATGAAGTGCAGGCCAACACAGAAGGTCTTTGGCTAACAAAGTTTGCAGAAGACTGCAAACTAGGAGCCATAATCGCAACTCCTAACGATGTGGACAAACTACAAAAGGGCCTCACTGAGACAGATACCTGGTGTCAAAGCCATGGCCTGAAGCTCAATGCCAAAAAGTGTATTGTCATCCCCTTTGGTAAAAACTCTGTACCCATGAACTACCACATAGCTGGTAGTCTACTTAATGCCGAAAATGTGATAAGAGACCTTGGGACACAGGTGGACAGTAGTCTCTCCTTTGATAATCACATCACCACAGTGGTCAGGAAATCCTTCTACATGGCTCATCTCATCACAAAAGGTTTCTCATCCAGAAAAAAGAGGTCATTGTTCCCCTCTACACCTCACTCATTAGACCCATTATAGAGTACAATGCCCCTTTTGGTATGTACCTCACAAGACATCTACAACAACTGGAAAGACCACAGAAATACCTCACAAAGAGGATTACTGGCCTCAAACAGATGCCCTATGCAGACAGTCTCAAAAAACTACAGCTTTACTCCATCGCATATCGCCTACTCAGGGGCGATCTCTGCTTAACATACAAAGCTATGTCAAACCCAGAGCTGTTGGACATGCTCCACTTAAAGAAATCCCAATCCCTCTGAGCTACACGCTCTAGGGACCTTAACCTTGTCACCACAATAAACAGAACATGCTGGAGGGATAGATTCCTGTCCCAGAGACTTCCCATACACTGGAACAGACTACCTATCTATGTCAAACAGAGCTCCTCATTAGCACTCTTCAAGAAAAATCTTGATGATTGGATGGGAAATGGGAAATTCACCCCAGGAATCACTTCTGTGGCTCTGCTCGACAGGGGGCATAGGAAAATACTTTTCTTGGGTGGCGAAAGCCAGGGTACATTTATTGGCTAGGCTTGTATGGGCCCTAGGGGCAATAGCCTAGTACCTACCTATGAACCTATGAACATATATAGATAGATAGATAGAATATGTATATACATATATTATGTAATAGACACATACATATATAGATATATATAGATACATACACATATACAGACAGATATGAATGTCTACAGATATGTATGTATATGAATATCTCTCTCTCTCTCTCTCTCTGTATATATATATATATATATATATATATATATATATATATATATATATATATATATATATATATATATATATATATATATATATATATATATATATATATATATATATACTGAGAGAGGCACATGTGTGCAGATGTATTGCAACAGGTGCCTGGTGACAAAGGCATGGACTGAACACCAGTGTGGATACAGGAGTACCATACCCCATTCCAAAACACTTACACCACTAACCACCACATATGTGGTTGCCTGCCTGCTACTAGATGTGTCAGGAGGGAACATGGAAAACAAGTGTACAATAGCCTCCCCTTTGATATTCACACTGGCACACCAGTCTTGTAATAGCTATACATGGTACGTGTCAGCAGAAATGGTGTGTCAGCTAGTGAAATGTAGGTCACTGTACCCCTCTACACCTCACAATGTCCTACATGGTATGTACCTCCCATGACAACTACAGAAAGGGAGAAGGACACAGTCATACCTAACAAACAGTGATAATGCCCTCAAACACATTACCTATGCAGAGCGACTGACAAAACCACAGACAGAGTGCCTCTCAAACTACCTACACAGATGTTACCACTGCTGGATATACATAGTTAAGTCACACCCATAACAGTTGTCCAACAACCATGGTAACATCTCACAATATCCCCAGCCTAAATGACCTATGTCTGTCATCCTTGGCACCGCAGTAAAGAGCACATGGTGGAGGTACAGGTTCCTACCCACAAATAAGCCATACCCTGGAATAAACCACCCAGCATTACGAAGCAAGGCTCCCCATTAGTAGATGTCAGACATACCCCTGTTGAATGTTATGCAGATAGGTAGTATGCCATATGAGTCACCCTGTGTAACTGTTTGACAGGAGCAAGTACAATCACATTACATGTGTCCCAAGGGACAGGGTAGCATAACAGTATGCTGCTGTAGTCCCAGGCCCAATAGCATACTATCTGCCTATGACACAATGCACACACACATGTACTCATTGCAATACCAACTATGTGAGGTGGAATGAGTGTGCCACTGACTGTGTGCAAGGTCTGTAATGGTGTGATTGCTCAGCATGACTTTGTATCTGTCATGGTAGTGTGTGTCCTTGGTGTGAGGCCAGAGAAAGATGTGTCAGGTATTGGGATACAAACATACTACATTGCCATATGTTGTGCTGTGGTTCCCTTTATGTGACTGTGGTGTAGGTATGGTTATGGCAACAAAGACTACGGTGCATTACCAGTGAAATTTGTACTGTGCATTGCATGCATTGCATGGGTTAACAATGTTCCCCATACATTACCTTGATACAAACCCCCAGTGTGAGGCTGTGCATTGGACCTCAAACAGTGTGCCGACTGCTGGAGTATATTTGTTTGTTGTATGGAGTGTGCCAGGCACTGTCACACAGTTGTCGGCTGAGCACTATGTGGTCATTTACATGTGTATCCCCCAATAGACAGACAGATGCTATATATGGCAGTTCAGTGATATCACTACAGTAGAGTATTATGTGTGCCATATCACTTGCTCACATATTTTTCTTTTCCTTCCAGGGCAATGGTGCACCAGCGCAACCCCATGTACTCTGCTGCAGAGGAAGAGGAGATAAACCAGAGCCTGGTGCAGGATTTTGCCACACTCTTTTCCCGCACCAGCCAGAACCAGCAGGAGAGGGCTTCACTGTGGCAAGACCTTGTCCGTCGGGTAAATGACATAGGCATGCATAACCAGACATATGAGCAGGTACACCATCACTGCAGTGATTTAATTAGAAATGTCCATCAGCATGCATCTGATATCCACAGGCAACAGCTTGCCACAGGTGGTGGGGCGGCTATATATCCCCCCTCACCAAACTGGAGGGGCTCCTCCTAAGTGTTGTGGCTCCAGCCCAACAACAACAACATCCGCACACATGTGTAATGATGGAAGCTGGAGCCACCCAGCATGAGGACTTGGAGCATGCAGGTAACGTGCTATATCTATAGTTGACTGTTCTCTACACTGGTAGTTTATGCATGTGTGAGGTGTGTACTGTGTTTGTAGCTGTTATCCTGGTAATTATTGTGTAAGAGTGATATTCTCAATATTGGCAGTAGACCTGTGAAAGCCAACTGTTATACTACTGAACTGTATCATACTCACAGTTTCAATGGCACAGTTGTGCCCACTGACAATAAATGTCTTATTTGTGCAGGTCCCTCTGGTGTAACAGCAAGGCAGCCAATCCATGCTGGTGAGTGTGTAATAACAATCCTTTAATACTAATGATAATAATAGTAATAATACCCTCAAATGGTATTGCTATGTGTTTGATTGCAGGTGTGTTTGTGTCTGTGTGTTTGTATCTTTTGTACTGAGGAGTGTGAATGTGTGCATGTGTGCATGTGTGCATGTGCGCATGTGCCCATGTGCCCATGTGTGCATGTGTGCATGTGCGCATGTGCGCATGTGTGCATGTGTGCATGTGCATCTGTGGTAACATTGTGTACACATTGTAATCTGTGTTTCCTGTCTTCCTCACACAGGTTTTGGTGCTGCTCTGGTGGTGTGCAGCAGGGAACCTGAATCTGCTGCTGGGGATAGTGATAATGATGATACCTGTGTAATGGCACAGGGAGGTGCGCCAGGGTCCGTTGTTGGTCAACCAATCAACAGTACACAGCTGTCAACCCCATCAATGTGCACAGTCATCCTGCCAATACATCCATTGTCACCAATATCCCTAGGTGATGGACAGCATACAGTGGGCATTGACCAGGGTAATGTGGTATCAGTGGCACATGCATCCCCTCATAGCAGCCATGGCCAGAGTCCTGACATGGTACCACACAGGCAGAATTCCAGGGGTTCTCGTGGAGCATCTGTGGTCATACTGCCCCTATCAGACGTGCCCACAGAGGTCTTTCAACCTCAGCTATGTTCTGGGCTGTAATGCAGGCACAGTCACGTATGGAACGGTACACCAGATGGGGTCTGAGGGAGCTGAGAGCACATCGCACTGCTATGAATGACACTATGCATGATGTTGTGTCTGCCATCCGTAATTTCACCGAGGTCATTGACAGACACTGGGGGAACACATTAGATCTGTTCCACAACTACATGTCCATGAGCCAGGGCAACGCAGGATGGTTGAGGCATCGACATGGTTGTATGCCAGCAACAGCAGCAGCTGCAGTCATCACGGACGACAACAAACCTGCGGCCGCTCCCATAGTGCCAGTACCAGCCCCAGCAATGCTAGGTCTGTGCTGTCATCAGACCGCTCTAGGAGACCACGTGCACGTGGCTCTGGACAGTCCCAGCAGGGACATGTCTCCAGTCATCAACCAACTGCTTCTGATGACAGTACCCAGTCTGGCTTATTACCTGATACTGTCTGTAGCACCCCTGCCAGGCACAGGTACCGTGTCTGTGGTCAGAGACAGTGATCTGTATGACCTGGCAGGTACAGTATGTGGCTGTCCACAAACACCCATATATGGCAGCCACGAGGTGGAACTGTGTGCATGCATACAAACATGCATAATGCTAACACCTAGGGCTAACACATACACGCACACACTGCATCAACATTGCCCCATCTTCTACGGTTGTCCCTCACTAACACACACACACATACATGTCGATTGGTTGTATCAGTGGCAGACTCAGGCATACCAAGTACACACCCTGTGCATATGATGAAACTGTGCCACCTCCTGCAATCTGTAACATCGATGCAGGACCGGTTAACATGGTGCTGATGCACAGGGTGACTACATAGATGTGTAGTAATATTATCATGTTGTCAATTGTACAGTGTAATGATATCATTGTGGGTATATCCCAGCATGCCTGATGCAGTAACAGTATGATTGTCATTGTATTGTTTTGTACACCCCTATTAATTACCATAGTGTAATGTCTGCACATCTTTGCATTCTGGTGGTAAGGCTGAAAACAGAAGGCCACCTACATAGGTAGCACAGGGGATAAGTAAATGGAAGTTATGATACTCAATGGTGGACATGTAAATCACAAGATGCATGCAGTACAACCTCTACTCTGCATGGAGAATGTTGATATCTGTGCAGTAATAGACAACAGGTTCAAGACTCCCAGGAGCACACTAGCACTACCAGGTTACACCTCATACCATGCTTGACAGTCCCAAAACACACAACTAACTATGACAGGAGGCGAGTCTCATTAAATGTCATGGATACTGTGGTGGTAGGACAGGTAGCTTACATCCTTCTAAGTTGGGAACTGCTGATTGAGGGCTCAGTGTCTGTTATTCTAAATGTGTATTAGTTCTGGTTTAAGCACTTGGGCTTCAGGCCAGTTATTTTACATTACGAAGGTTCATGGCCTGCACTCTTGTGGGAGGAGAGGCTGGACTCTGCCCGTCTGAGCTGGGAATTTCTGGCTAAAGGCTTATAGTGCCTGCATATTTGAACTGTTTCTTACTGAAATTGGTACACCTTGTTTGCTGTAGCATAGACTAGATCCATGCCTGTTGAATGTAGCTTTGTTTGTATGCTTGTTTGCTTGTTATTTTCCTGAAACACTAATTCCACCTGAAATGCAGCTTTACAGCACCTCTGTGGATCCCTAGTGACATCTGCATTGCTTACTGTACGTATGTCGTTGTTTCACTTGACAGAAAGTTACAGTTTGTCATTTATGCATTTAAGTTACCTGTAACACATTGCATTTGAGTTACCTGGTACTTGCTCACTAAAGCATTTATATATGCCAGCACTAACAAATTAAAAGCACTACACCCTCACAAACTCACCTTGAGTACCTTGTTCCCCATTGTCCCTTTTTGTTGTTAATTATAAAGGAATTCCCAATACTATTCTAGCATGTCCAAAGGTCAGTTGTCAATCTCCTCTCCGGTCCAGCTGGTGAATCTGGGAATCTAGAGGCAATGTTACAACTGCCTCATGTACACAGACAACCCTCTCCTCCTTCCAACAAATTCCAACACACGTGAGAGATGCAACCATTTAGCCAAACTGCAGGCTAAGCTCTCTCAACTCAGTACTGGAAAAACCTGTCAGGAGGAGAAGGAAACCACAGTCATTACAATTCCAGTCTCACATAGACCTACCACGACAGCAATCCAAAGAAATAAACACACGAAAACATACCCCGATCTCTAAATAAAATTCTGCCTAAGCAGCAGACACCTCCAAAGCCGACACACAAGCAACCGCTACCTCAGAACAGAACGCGTGCAACACATAGCTCACAAAGCCAGTGTGCTGAACAGTCACAGCATGTAAGGCTAAACAACACACCTGCTACACTTGTGATAGGTGCCTCTATCGTCAGGTGCACTGACATCCTGCTCACCAGGCTGAACAAGGAGAAGGTCACAGTGAGATGCCTGTCGGGTGCTATGATCTGCCACATAACACAAGCACACAGGTCACTCCAAGGCATGTACAAATATGACTCAGTCAGTGTCCATGCCAGTGTGAATGACCTGAGACGTACCTCCCTGGACTACATGATAAGAGACATAGAGGAGCTCTCTGAGCATGTGGCCCAGACTGGTATGACCCTGACCTTGAGTAGCATCTTACCCTCACCAAGAATGATGCCACAATATGTAGACAAGATGATCAATTTCAACAATTGGCTTATGTTTCGGTGTCATTCAAAGGGGATCCAATGCCTGTCAGCCTAGGATGACATGCTCGACAAGCCACGATGCTTTGCTAGGGATGGCTTGCACCTGTCACCCATGGGCTTTCGGATATTGGCAAAGGCTCTTGCTACCCCCATAGTGCCTTTTTTAGGCAAGGCTCAAAAGACAAGACCACCTCCATAGGTATCACAAGGGATAGGAAACTAATAGTAATGCTACTCAATGCCAGCAGTGTAAACCTCAAGATGTATGCACTGGAAACTGTCCTTAGCACGGAGAACATCAATATCTGTGCAGTAACAGAATCCTGGTTCAAGGCTCCCAAAAGCACCCCAGCACTGGCAGGTTATACCTCATACCATGCTTGTCGGCCCCAAAACTTGCACCAAAACAGAACAGGAGGGGGAGTATCAATATTCATCAAAGATACACACACCTCCAGGTTGGTGGCACAGCACGAAGCATCAGAGACTATCCATGTGCAACTAACAGTGGGTAAGACTGCCTTCCAGTTCATAGCCTGGCACACACCACCCTCCCAAACCCAGGTAACCCACTTGGCCTACTTAAGAATACATGAATATCTGCAGGTGTCTCCAAACAACAATATACTGGGCAGCTTCATTTACCCACACATAGACTGGGAGCATTACTGTAGCTCCAACACCCTAGGTGTAAGGTTCCTAGAATCCATACACTCAATTGCTATGGAACAACTTGTTATCACTCTCACAAGAGGGGAAAACATGCTGCACCGGTTCATCACCAACATGTGGACTATATGCTCCAGACCAGAACTGTATCCCTTGCTGGTAAGATGACACCATAGACTACTCTCACTGTATATTCACATACCAAATGCAGCCCCTGCACAGAAAACCACAGTCATAAAGTTGTGTAATGCAAATTACATGTATTCACATGAGGCAGGCTTCACACATGGGAACTATTTAAGGTCACAAGTACATATGTCTATGTGGCACACACATACCTCATGTGTGCATTGACATTACTGATATGATCTATGTCATACAATATTAAGAGCAACACCCCACACACATGGACAAACTGTGTGACAAAACACACATGGCATTTGTAAGATTCAACCCCCTACCTATGTTATGACACTTGAGGGAGACACATTAGCAGAGCGTGCTATTCACATTACTGGGAGGTTTCCCTTCTCCTGCTATACTTATAGGGTGCTGACATCATCAGTGTTTAGAAAGAGGAATGTGCATCATGTAGTGTGTTCTTCTAGTTGCCAAAAGGGACATTTCTTTCACACAGAATTGCACACACACTAACCCCTCTCACCCAAACACACACTGAGCATTTGCAGGATTCAACCCCCTACCTAACTATGTTATGACACTTAAGAGAGATGCATTAGCAGAGCACGCTATTCACATTACTGGGAAGTTTTCCTTCTCCTGCTGTACTTATAGGGTGCTGACATCATCAGTGTTTAGAAAGAAGAATGTGCATCATGTAGTGTGTTCTTCTAGTTGCCAAAAGGGACATTTCTTTCACACAGAATTGCACACACACTAACCCCCTCACCCAAACACACACTCAGCATTTGCAGGATTCAAACCCCTACCTAATTGTATTATGACACTTGAGAGAGACGCATTAGCGGAGTGCGCTATTCGAATTACTAGGTATCTGTATTTCTCCTGCAGTATTTATAGGGTGCTGACATCATTATTTATATAGATGTATGTACATCTATTACTATCTGTCAGTTAGGGGGATAGCATATATATGCATTAACAGCCGCCTACTTCAGGGTCAGATATGCACATCAGCACTGCCAGGTTATGTTTTATACCATGCCTCATGACCACAGGACCTGTAACACACAACACAACCAGTTCAGACCACCCCTCCCATATCCAGGACACACACTTTGCTTCCCTGAGAACAGTGTAGGATATGAAGGTGTTCACATACACCATTACAGTGGTTAACGTCAGGTACAGGTATATTGTGTGGGGGAACTACTCAGGCCTCAACAACATCACCCTACAGCCACTACAGTTTGTGAATCCATGTGCTATGGCAGGACCACTCACCACAGCCACAAGGGGGAATACATATTGGACCTGACCATCTGCAACATGGGGACTGTATGTTCCACACCAGAGGTAGACCACCATTGTTAATATCTGACCATACCCAACTTTCCCTGGACATCCATATCCCATCCCCACCCCCAGGCAAGGAAGTCACTGCAAACAAAGTATTTATCAAAAGCAGACCTTGCACTTGTGAAGACTGGGGTGGAAGACTTCAAAGGACCCATGCTGGGGGATTATACAGGCCACTCTGCATAATCCTTGACAATAGCATTCTATGAGCATCTGGAAGGTTTGCATTGATCATGCTATCCCAAATAAATTCATGACTCCTCCACAACAGGAGACCTGTCTGGTGTACACCAGACATATATAAGCTGTACAACAGAAGGAGGGAGCTAATACATTACAGAGCAATATCCCACAGAGGGAGGATGCCTCTGAACAGTATTGGCACGACACTTCAATCCCTCAAACTCATCACGTCAAAGTGTTGACAGTGAAATTGTCCAGACACTGCAGATAAGGCTCTCCTCAGTCTGTAATTGACACCCAATTACTGTTATAAGTCCTTGCCAACCGTCTTCCAGCAAACACCAGCCGCATGGATGTGACACTGCAAATTCAACCTCTGGGATCTCCACTGTGTCCCTGCTTGATGGAGGCACAGCACACTAGCCTTAAACGGTGCCTTCTGTGACCTACTTTACAGAGGCACAGTAGCCTACTGTACTGGGGAGGCAGATGTCAAGCACACTCTGGCTAAGCTTGTATTCCCTAGGGCAAACAGCCTAGTATTGACCTCTACACCCATATGTTTAATTTTCAGATGCACAATATTTGTTGCTGATAAACTGTTTGCAGGTCTTTATTGCCATAGCTTTCCCTGTTTCTATGAACAACTTGTGTATCTGTGGAAGATGTCTGAATATGAGAGGGATCCACTATTTAACTTATGTCTCTGTAGTCATTTAACTGTGTGCACTGGGCAGATTGCTGTATTGTGGTTGGTTCCTGGATTAACACATATAAATACCAGCCAACTGCTAAACTGAGACATGGCCTAGGTGTGTGATCATGCCCAGTTCAGGCTTTCCATGGCTTGTTGCCTGACATATGTCTCATTTATCAAAGTGTCCGAGCATGCCCAGTGTGAGATTTCCATATGTTGAAATCTGCAGTCCACCACATTAGTGGTTGTGTGTGAACTTCAACAATATTTCACATTTATAGTTGTGTGTTGGGAGTCATGTTGTGTACTTACTGCCCAACTGCTTTGTGTCTGAACCCAACAGGGATTATACTGTGCCTGCAGGGTTTCCATGGGATAGTTTGCATACAGTTGTCAACATCCTTTCATACTGACCAAACACTGTAATATCGTATAGTGTACTGGTTCAGTACTTTCACTGTGGTGGACAGTATCCTGGGTTTCAGTCCTATCACTGCTTTAAATATTCATAGTGAGCACACCAGACTGGTTAAGGGCCAGTTGTGCACATATGACCATGTTGCATTTTGTTTGGATATGGACTACTTAAACCAGGCTTATCCAACATTGGTAGTGTATTTCACAACTTGGGTGGACATTGACAAACACTAGCGATGTGCCCTAGGCCATTTCTACTGCTAGTCAGAGAGTGTGTTTGTCCTTCAACACACATTGTAACTGGATTTTGACATGACATATTTCAAGGTTAGTATACTGTGCCTCTGTCTACCCGTGACATAACAGTGATACTCAGGGTAAACCTACCATCTCCCATCCACTCATCAAGATTCTTGTTGAGGAGAGTCAATGATGGACTCTCTGGCTAACCTGTAATGGGAGTTTACTCAAGAGTGGAGGGAGCTTCTGGGTTATGGATCAATCACTACAGCCATGTCCTATGTATGTCAGTGCTGGGGTTCAGGTCTCTCATGTGCATAGCTCACTGGCATTCAGATTGTACAAGGTGCAGCATGTTCATTGATTCCAGCTTGGACATGGCTTTATACATCAGGCACAGATTGCCTCTGGGCAGGCAGTATGGCACTGTGTGGAGCTGCGGTTTGTTTAATCAGGCAACACATGGCATCTGTTCGAGCTCTTTGATCCTCCTGGTGAGGTACTTTTGGGGTCTTTCCAGTTGCTGGAGGCGTCTGCTGAGGTACATCCCACAGTGGCCATTGTACTCAATTGTGAGGCTGATGAAGGATGACTGAAGAGGCACGATGACCTCCCCTGATCTAGATGTGACTACCTTCATGATTAGGTGGGTATATGGTATGTTTCTGTAACCACTACAGCCACATGGTTGTCAAATGCAAGATATCAATCAACTTGTGTCCCCAGGTCTCTTATTACTTCTAAAGTACTTAATGGGTTAACACCTATGTGGTAATTGGTGGGCACTTACTGTTTATTCACAGGGGATGACTATACACTTTTCTGCAATTAGCTTGATGACATAGCTCTGGCACCAGTTGTCTGTTTCTATGTGGCCCTTTTGTAGGATACTTGTGTCAGCTGGAGGGTCAGATATGGTGCCCAGTTTGTAGTCCTCTGCAAACTTGTTCAGACACAGTCCTTCCATGTTGGCCTGTACCTATGGGAAATATATACCAAACAAGGGAGGTCCCAGGACCGAGCCTTGTGGGATGCCAGTTGTAGCTGGTTTGTAGTCTGACATGGCTGCAGCATTTCTGACCATGTCAGTTCTGTCCTTGGGCTGGTTTGCAACCCATCTACTGACATACGGGTTTATATTTAAGCTGGTGACCTTATCTATAATGAACACGTGGGGTATTGTATGGAAGGCTTTTGCAAGGTCCAGATAGGCTGTGTGGACCACATTCCCCTCATCAATGGCCTTGATGACTGTTTTAAATGAGTCAAACATGTTTAAGGGGCAGGATCTGCCCTTAAGAAAGCCACGCTGGGTAGGGTCCAGAGTCTGTAGGTCCCCAATATCTTTATTTCTGAGGTCCATAATGATCCTTTCCATAGCTTTGCAGACCAAGCTTGTCAGGATTCTGGGGTGATAGTTTGCAGTATCCATTCAGGCACCACCTTTGTGGAGAGGGACCACTGTTGCTGTACACTGCTCTTTGGGTACATATCCTGTGGTAAGGCTGAAATTGAGCAGTAGTGTTAGTTGACATTCCATTCTTCTTGGAGTTCATGTTGGACACAGCCCAGGACACCATCTCATACCATTGATGGTTTTGCTTTGAAGATGCTGGCTGTTACATCAGAATCTGCAATGTCAGGGGGCCAGCATTCTGCTGGGATAGATATTTGGCATTTTGGGGGGGGGGGGTTGCACTGAACCTGTCAGGTTGGATGTTGGCAATGTGTGTGGGTTTGGTGTATTGTTTGTAATATTTGGTAATGCAGAGCATATCTGTGGATTCCCAACAAGGTTCCTACCATCAGTTAAGAAAGCCTTGTATTTATCCTTAGTGTCCTGTACAATTTGTATCTTCATAGGTTCATAGGTTCATACTAGGCTATCTGCCCTAGGGCATTTATAAGCCTAGCCAGAGTGTGTGTGGCTTTTGCCACCCCCTGCTATGTGAATATTATGCCCATTTAGGGTTTACTTTACTGTGCCTCTGTCTAGATGTGACACATTGAAGACCCCCAGTGTAAATTTACGATCTCCCATCCACTTGGCAAGATTCCTGTTGAAGAGAGTGAGTGAGGGGCTCTGCCTAACATGGAGTGGGATTCTGTTCCAGAGTGTAGGGAGCCTCTGGGTTATGCATCTGTCCCAACAGCACATCCTATTTATTTATGTGTTGAGGTTGACATCTCTCGCTCTCTTGGCTCTGATGGATTTGGATTTTCTGAGGTGGAGCATGTCCATCAATTCTGTATTGGACATGGCCTTGTACATCGGGCATACATCGCCTCTGAGTATGCAGTATGTGACTGCATACAGCTGGGGTGTTGTCAGCCAGGCAGCATATGACAAATATTTGAGACCCTTTATCCTCTTGGTGAGGTACTTTTGAGGTCTTTCTAACTGCTGCAGGTGTTGGGTAAGATACATCCCAAATGGGGCATTGTACTCAATTATGGGCCTGATAAGAGAAGAGTATAGAGGCACAATGACCTCTCTTGATGTAGATCTGAATCCTTTCATGATAAGGTGGCCAATATAGGTGGTCTTCCTAGCCACATTGGCAATGTGAGTGTCACATGTGGGGTTACTGTCCACTTGTGTCCCTAGGTCCCTGATTACTTCTTCCATACGTAATGGATTACCACCTATGTGGTGATTTGTGAGTACCTTGTTTGGTATTTGGAGAGACATTCATACTCTCCAGTGTCTTCAGGAAGGCTGAGTGGTGTTCCTGGGTTTGAGAGGGTGGTCTGTAGCATGCTACAAACTGTATAGCAGTTTTGCCTACGGTTAGTTGCACATGGATGGTCTCTGATGCTTCGTGCATTGTCAGTAACCTGGACATGTGGGTATCTTTGCTCAATATGGATACTTCCCCTCCTTTTGGGGTTTGGTCCAGGTTTTGGGGCCGAAAAGCATGATATGAGGTATAACCTGGTAGTGCTGGGGTGCTCTCTGGAGCCTTGATGCAGGTTTTCATCACTGCACAGACATCGATGTTCTCCATACTGGGGAGTGCCTCGAAAGCATGCATCTTGAGGTTTAGACTTCTGGCATTGAGCAGCATTACCCTTATAAAAGTGAAAAAGGCGAACCGCCACACTAGAATTCACGAACTGACATTTATTGAATAAGAAACAATGCCTAAGCGCTTTCACCCATCAATCTCGTGGGTTTCATCAGAGTAAATTCATTTACACAGCAGCTACCTGATATAATCAGACTCAACCAATCACAATCTTTTCTTAATTAATTACAAAATCCAATTCAGTAAATACATTTAAATACATACAAGAAAAAAATATATGTATAAAAAGTGTTAAAAAGTGTAAAAAATGTTAAAAAATACACAATTGTGTCACAACGGCAATGACAGTTCTATTAAATATTTAAATGTTAGTGCCCAACCTTTCACAATAAAAACAACCATAAAAAACACTTTAAATATAAAATAATCTATGTATCATAGGATTTCAGTTTTAAATAACATGCAGTGGAAACAAAAAAACTACTAATTCTCTATATATGCATAGCACACACTGTATGGATTTTAAAAGGTTTCTGTTTTTTGTTATAGACAGAATACCCCAAAGTGCTGTTAATGAGGGTGATGTAAATTCCTTATTGGAATTAAAGGAAAGCTTGTGGCAACTGAGATTGAACTCATGCAACAAGCCTGGTTTAAATGAACACATTTCCACTGCATGTTATTTAAAACTGAAATCCTACGATATATAGATTATTTTATATTTAAAGTGTTTTTTATGGTTGTTTTTATTGTGAAAGGTTGGGCACTAACATTTAAATATTTACTAGAACTGTCATTGCCGTTGTGACACAATTGTGTATTTTTTAACATTTTTTACACTTTTTAACACTTTTTATACATATATTTTTTTCTTGTATGTATTTAAATGTATTTACTGAATTGGATTTTTTAATTAATTAAGAAAAGATTGTGACTGGTTGAGTCTGATTATATCAGGTAGCTGCTGTGTAAATGAATTTACTCTGATGAAACCCACGAGATTGATGGGTGAAAGCGCTTAGGCATTGTTTCTTATTCAATAAATGTCAGTTCGTGAATTCTAGTGTGGCGGTTCGCCTTTTTCACTTTTACTAGTTTTTATTTCTTTTAGCATTACCCTTATGTTTTTTCCTCTTATGTTTTCTAGGGAGGTGGGTTTGTCTTTTCAGCCTTGCCTACAAAAGGCACTATGGAGGTGGCAAGAGCCTTAGCCAATATCCAGACGTCTAGGGGTGACAGGTGCAAGCCATTCCTGGCAAAGCAGCGTGGCTTGTCAAGCATGACATCCCAAGCAAACACACATTGGATCCCCTTGGAATGACACCAGTAATTGAGCCAATTGTTAAAGCTGATCATTCTGTGTTTGTACTGTGGCATCATTCTTGGTGGGGATAGGATGCTGCTCAGGGTCAGAGTCATACCAGCCTGGCCTACATAATCAGAGAGCTCCTCTATATCTCTTTTCATGTAGTCCAGGGAGGTACGTCTCAGGTCATTCACACCAACATGGACAATGACTGAGTCATATTTGTACTTTCTTTGGAGTGACCTGCATGCTTGTGTTATGTGGCGGATTGTAGCAGCCTACAGGCAGCTTACTGTACCCTTTTCCTTGTTCAGTCTGGTGAGTGGGACATCAGTGTGTCTGACTATGGAGTCACCTATTACAAGTGTATCAGGCATGTTGTTTGTCCTTACGGGCTGTGACTGTTTGGCATACCGACTTTGTGTACTATGTGTTGCATGTGCTATGTTTGGGGGTAGTGGTTTCTTGGGTGTCTGCTTTGGAGGCCTCTGTTGATTTGGTGGTTTTTAATTAGAGCCTCCAGGAATGTTTTTGTGTGTTTATGTATATGGTTTGCAGTTGTGATAGGTCTATGTGAGACTGGGTTTGTGGTGTGTGTGGTTACCCTCTCCTCCTGACTAGTTTAGACAGTACTGAGTTGAGAAAGCTCAGCCTCCAGTTTGGAGACGTGCTTGCATCTCTCACATATATTTGTATTTCTTGGGGGGAGGAGGGGGTTGTCTGTGTACATGGGGCAGGTGTAACATTGCCCAAGATTCACAGATTCAACTTGTTGTAGCTGGCCTTAGTGGATTTTATGAGTGGCCATATTTTATTGCCATAATACTGATCAGAGATTACTTCCCTTTTTTTGTTTGCTCTATCATGTACTAGCTTCCTCATCCTCTTGCATGGTTTGGTAATGGCTGGGGTCCACCATGCCAGATGCCTGCGTGTATAGTATTGGGCCTTGGTTTTATTTGGGATTGCATAATCCATGCATTCCTGACAGTGTTCATAGAATGCATTTATAAAGGGTTCTGAGGTGTGGCCCATATTTTCCACAGGCACAGGGCCTTTAATGTATTCCACATCAGTTTGGAGACTGCAACATTTCCTTTACACATGTTTTTCACTGTGGTTTTCTGGCCAGGGACTGTGGTCAGGATGTGAATATACAGTGTGATTACTCTATGGTCTGATCTTACCAGTGAGGGATACACTTCTCATCTGGCCATAGAGTACCCATGTTGCTGATTATCACATCCAGTATGTTTACCCCTCTTGTGGGAGTGGTACATTGTTCCTGAGCATTTTGGTTTATGGATTCTAGGAACCTTTGGCCTAGGGTGTTGGAGCTGGAATAATGCTCCCAGTCTATGTTTGAGTATTTTCAGTCACCTAATATAATGTTGTTTGGAGAGCTTGATATTTCCATGTGTTCCAACGTAGGCCAAGTGCAGTTCCTGGCATTAGGAGGGTAGTCTGTAGCAGGCTACAAACTCGCAGGCAGTCTTAGCCACTGTTACTTGACCATGGATAGTCCATGCTGCTTCTTGTTGTGGTACCAACATGGGGGTGTGGTTATCCTTGACAATTATTGCTAGTCACCCTCCTTTTGTAGTTTGTTCCATGAGGTGTAACCTGGTAGTGTTAGGGTGCTCTTGTGAGCCTTAACCCAGTTTTCTGTTACAGGACAGATATCAACATTCTCCATGCTGAGGGGAGTTTAGACTGCATGCATCTTGCAGTTTAGACATCTGGCATTGGGTAGCATTACATCTACGTTCTTATCCCTTGTGATACCTATGGAGGTGGGTTTGTGTTTTGAGCCTTACCTATTCAAGGCACAGTAGGGGTGACAACAGCCTTTGCCAGTATCCTAAAGGCCAGGACTGATAGGTGCACACCATCCCTAGCAGGTGGAGCATTGTGTCTTGCTCAGCATGTCATCCCAGGCTAGCACGCATTGGATCCCCTTTGACTAACAGCAATACTTAAGCCAATTATTGTAATTGATCATCTCGTCTTCATATTGTGGCATTATGCTTGGTGAGGGTAGGATGTTAGTCAGGGTCATCAAGTATGCATATACTACATGGTGTTACATTGCTTAACACATGGTAATCATGCCTCAGGTGTTGCTGCAGGGCTGTTTATGTTGAATGCACATACTACACTCCCTGTACATGTTTGATAGCAGGTTGTGTCAACTTAGGCATCCCTTTTACTATATGTGTGAGTCAGAGAGAGGTATAATTTCCTGGGTTCCTACTGATCCAATGTATGTGCTATGCGTTGCCGCTTTGCCAAGGCCAAGGCATACTGGGCATGCCTCCTTCTGCCTACTGGGGCAGGCTCAGGTTGTTCCTCCTCCGAGTCACGCTCTGCCTGTGATTGGCTTGGCAATGGTGGGGGGCTGTTTGGCCCAGTCCTATGCTGGTCCTGCTGCAGCTGTTTTCACAGAATCATATTATGTAGCATAGCACATACCATGACAATTTGGGTACATGTAGTTGGTGAGTACTGCAAGGCTCCACCAGATGTTTCCAGGCACCGGAACCGTGACTTGAGCAGCCCAAACACATGCTCGATTACATTTCGTGTTTGTGCGTGTGCCTCATTATGGTGTTCTTGTTCAGGTGTGTGTGCATTTCTGATGGGTGTCATCAGCCACGGCTCCAGTGCATAGCCAGCATCCCCCACTAAGTGACCATGTGGGATGTCCCCATTGGCAAATGTCTGGTACAGCTACGTCAAATGCCAGATATGGGAATCATGGTAGCTTCCAGGGCAGCCAGCAAACACATTCATTATTATGCCCTGGGCATCACACATGACCTGGCAGTTGATGAAGGGGAAGCCCTTGCGGTTAATGTAGGCCCTACCCCACTCACCGGCTGGTGCTTTGATGCATATATGCGTGCAGTCTATTGCACCCACTACCTCAGCGTATTCCGCTATTTGCTGGAAGAGACGCATATTGCTGGCCAATACCTCACGGGAATTGGGGAATTATACATGATCACTGACATGTGCTGACATGGCATCCAGGAACTGGTGCAGTACCCTGGATGCTGATGCCTGTGATATCCCCATCATATCACCAGTTGGTCTCTGGAAGGTACCTGTTGCTAGTATTCTTAGGCCAACACATACCTTGGTTTCCACTGGGATGGGTTCCCATCTGTTGGTTCTGTGTGTGAGGCTTGGCCTGCACAGCTCAACAATTTTCTGCAGGAGGTCTCTGTCCACTCTATAGTGTTCCACTATCTCCAGCTCATGTAACCCTTGGTAGGTGACCCTGGGCCTGTACACTCTTCTCCGTCTCCTCACTGTGCGTTGTCTGGCAGCATTTGCATAGTCACCACCCTCAGCAAGTTGCATATGTCTCCTTATAACAGCTATGGCAGCCCCTAGCATTTTTGGTCTGAGTGAAACTTTTTCAGTTTTCACTTCTAATAGCTTACTCCTCTGTTGTAGTGTCTCTTGAGAGAAACATTCTGCACTGTTGTTTGTAGAGTTTTAAGTGCTAGGCTGGGCTACTGTTCTGCTTGTGTAATTGCCTTCTTCTGATTGTTTTCACCTGCTAGCTCTGCCAGTAATCCCTGCTAGCTTCCTACTATTTCCCATGCTTCCTTTTTCCCTTCTGTTTCCTCAGGGGGGAGTGACATGCATACCAGCGAAAACACGCTCACAGTGGCTAACACGCGTGCACACATGCTTAGACAGACTAGAATCTGCTTATGCGGGTTAAAATGCGCACACTCACGCTTACATGCATGCACTCTAGCTTACTCGTGCCTACCAGCGCGCACACGCGTGCATGCACGCCCTGCAAGAAACTTTGGTGTTATCCATAGTGTACACCTTCCATTTCTTAGTTTTCCCATGCCTACTTGTTGACACTCCTCTTTCCATGATATGTGACTGACAGCTTTCACATGCCACTGTGCTCCAACAAGCTGCATTCCTTTCATACATTCCCCCCTGTGATGTCACCTATCTCCTACTCTGTTACTCCCCCTTATCCTACTCCTACACTGCACGGAATGTGCTCATTTCCTATGTAACAGTGCGATTCACTATCCTACCACTCATTTACATAGGATTGCCTACTAATGCTTAGTTACATGTCTTACACTCTGCTTCCCCCCTTAGCAACCCCTACTCGGTGGCCATGTTGTTTTAGCCTGCTATTCCCTTCCATTGTAAACTCATGCTTTGCATAAACCCACATTTGTGGGTTTAATATTTTTATTTTTCTGTTTTTTTATAGTGCAGCCCGTTTGCACGGTGCTGCACTACATTTAAACATCGCCGAAAAAAAAAAAAACATTTATTTTATGTTTGCTTCAGGGTACGTTGCCAGTGGCCACATATTTGTCCATTGGCATGCTGCCTGGGACATTTCCAACCTTTATTTGGAGCTGACAAGGCTCCATTGTGTTATTTGTAGAACGGTACTCAGTTATCAACTGAGTAAATTTCTGCAGATAACACGGCTCTTACACGGGCAGGTTTCTGCTTCCTGGATTGCAAAATTACCTCATTTGCATGTCTTTCGGCTGCAAGTGAGGTAATTAGCATATCCACGCCCTGCCCGTGTAAGAGCCGTTTTAGGTGCTCTCTTACACGCACATTCAGGCTGTTCCTGGATCACGGTGGCTGCATGGAGTCTTACACTACTCTTAGACTCCGTGCAAGCCATCGTGAATCCTGCTGATTGTCTTGCATCTGCAATGAAAGTAATTAGCTTTTTTTTCACAGGTTGGAACCAATGCCGTTGCTTTTTATTCAGTTATTGACTCGTTATGTGGATTGAGCTGAAGGGTGTCAGAAGATTTGTTATAGTGTAGCAAAAAAATTAACACAGTAAAAGTTATATTTTACTACAAAACATAAAAATATAAGTTCAAATGTATAAAGTAGCATGTGTATATACAGGTCTAACTACATTTTGATGGTTCTAAACAGCTCATTTATTAATTTTATCTGAAATGAGCAAACAAGCCATCTGATGGCAACTTTGCTATTTTAAAGCATACTACAACCTAAGAAAAACTAATTCACAGCTTCAGTCAAACCAATGTTATGACCTAATATAAAAAGTGTTAGAGAAATTGTGGAAATTGTCCAAACCGCACAGCCTGATATATGCTTTCCTTAAAGATAATAGGTAATAAGCACTTCTGTAAGAATTAATGGAATCATCCTCATCCTAAGATGTCTAGAAGATAACTTTACCTAGATATTCCATACAAAATTTAAGTAGCTTGGAAGGTCCAGGACTGAGGCCACGGTAAGTAGGATGTAAAGCTGAAACGATGTTTATGAACTAATTGTAGTTTAAACTCACCACAACAAAAGTCTACATACTTTATTTCATCTTAACAACATTATCAGCATAAAATTGTGCAACTACCTCCCATGGGTGATGTGACCGAGCTTCTTAATGGTCTCCATTGGCCGTAAGCTTAATAAGAACCAATGAACCATGTTCATGATGAAAAGACTGCTTTGACAGTAAGACTGGTTGGGCTGTGCAGTCTGGTCAGTAACCAAACAATTGCAGGTGATGATCAGATGCCATAGAAACCTCATTGAATAGGAGTTTTGACTTCTTACATGAGGCTGCTGAATGGCAAACTGCACAACTGATATCCAGAATAAACTTATTCTCAAGTCGATATGACCTCTTCCATCTGTACTACAACCTTTATCTCTGCCTCTGCAAGTTATGAAATTCATGAACATACCATCATGCTGTTGCTCATGATTCACTAAGCAGACAGCGTGCATTCACTAGAGTGATTTACTCTAGTGCTCCACTGTCTGGCACACAACTAGAGAATCTCATGTGTTGGCACTGAACATGGATAGAAGATGATTCTTCAAGGGCATCCATATACCTCTGGAAATGTTCCTCAAGTCGCTGTAATGAGTCAGCTCAGTACAAGGTGCAAAAGACAGGGAACAGCCCAAACACATTTGAATTAGGTAATGACTAGACAGTAAAACTAACTTCATTACTGTCTCTGTGGTGTTTGTTTTGTGCTGGAATATCAAGCTAAGTGAGTATCACATTTATTACCAGGGGAAGAAAAATGCTTAAATGTGGAAATGGTCCATGACAAGTTAAACAATCATTACTGACCTCACTGTTTAAATCATTCAAGATTAACCATCTTGAATGATTCAACTCTTTGAGCTTTGGTTGAAGAGTCTGCAGGTATCTAGGCAATCCACCCAGTTAATTTATGACTTTTCAGCAAGGACTATCTTTTTAAATATTTGAGTATGGCAATTTTTACGACAGAATTTAAAGATTGCAATGGAAATTAGAAGAAATTTGCAATTCTCTTTTCCCCTGAAAACATACTTAAAGAGTACCTTGGCTGGTTCAGATTCCCAGTAAAAAGAAATAGCTACACAATCAGTGAATATTACACCATCTAGTACTTTGGATAAAATAAGGCCTAGTGAAGAAACACCATAAAATTAGGCCTGAAGTTTCTTTTAATTATATCTCCCGAATTAATACCAAGCCCATCTTCTGAACTAAGTCTGGTACAAAGCCATGTTAATTTTACAAAGTCTGTGAAATAATGAGGCACTTCTAATAAATGTAAAAAAAAAATGCATCGGTCATACCATGTTTTGTTTAGTCTAGCTACATATAAGTTAGGGGATATCTGTAAATCCAGCATTACCAAATATGGTGGGTGGGGAGATATAATGAACTTGACATTCTATCTAATCTAAAAATAATAGCTGTTTTTTTTTCTTTTTGCTATTCTGTTTTAGTTGTAAGTTCAATGAAAAACACAAACTGGTCCACAAGGAACACTAAACTGAGAAAATGAAATAAAATAAAAACACCGGACCACCAAGGTCAGACAAAACACTTGCCTCTTTATTTGTGATACCAAATAACTAAGTGCTTTCACCAAAAGAACAGCCTGGCTTCATCAGAGTCATCTGGTTAATAAACACCCACCTTTTTAATATCCCATTACAAACCCCTCAAACCAATTAGAAGTGAAATCAAATGATTACATCACTTTCTAGTTAAAACAATCATTGACAACTGAAACATTAAGTAAATATATATATATATATATATATATATATATATATATATATATATATATATAAACAATTATTTGTTCAATCTCCAGCTCTAAATTTTTTTACTTATAATGCATTTCCATATAAGGTTGAAAGCTAAATAAAAACAACCCCTAAAAAAACTGTCTTAGATCACATTAGCCCTGTGTTTTAAAACAGGAATTAAGGAGGTACTATCATTCAATCCTGGCAACTTTAAAGCATTAAGCCTCAGTTGCCATCCGAGTTTTCTCATCTATACCTCTGTCTTTACATCACCCCCTCTCTCTCCCTGTTTGACACTCTATCAACTACAAAAAATAAAAACATTTTTTAAAATTCATACATTTTTTGCTATGTAAATAGAGTGCATTATGTTCATCCTTGTTCTTGATGCTCCTAATGTGTTCAGAAATTCTGTCATGCAGCCTGCGAATAGTCTTTCCTGCATAAAACCCATTGCAGGCTGTACACGTGGCAACACAAACTAATATAGTACTGTTACAATTATTTTTCCCAGGGCATGCTATAGTAAACTTATAGTCCCTGATAAGTACATAAGGGCCATCATTTATGTAACGACAATATCTACAGCGACCACATTTTGGCATCATAGATGTTTTAAATTTGTTTCCCTCTACATTTTCCCTTAACAAATTCTTAATGTTCTTACCCCCTATGTAAATAATTTTAGGCTTACTACTCAAAATAGCTTTTGTCTCTTGGTTTAAACAAAAATCCCAACCAAAGTTCAGGGATGAAATAAAAACAGGAGCTAACGAACTATATTTCAACACCAGTGCATCTCCATAACTTTTTTTTATCTCCCTCACTCAAATTGGTGGTGTTCCCATTTCTTAAAATTGGGTAAAATACAGTCTCCCTTCTTCCTATAATTTCCTTTCTAATCTTTAACAATAACTTTAAGGGGTAGCCCCTGTCAAGAAACATACCTATCAGTTTTAACATTTCTTGTTTGAAGACTGTACTCTGATATATAGTTCTATGTAGTAGTATATGTGGTCGCTGTAGATATTGTCGTTACATAAATGATGGCCCTTATGCACTTATCATGGACTATAAGTTTACTATAGCATGTCGTGGGAAAAATAATTGTAACAGTACTATGTTAGTTTATGTTGCCATGTGTACAGCCTGCGATGGGTTTTATGTAGGAAAGACTATTCGCAAGCTGCATGACAGAATTTCTGAGCACATTAGGAGCATCAAGAACAAGGATGAACATAATGCACTCTATCTACATTGCAAAAAATGTATGAATTTAAAAAAAATGTTTTTTGTAGTTGATAGAGTGTCAAACAGGGAGAGAGGGGGTAATGTAAAGACAGAGGTAGAGATGAGAGAACTCAGATGGCAACTGAGGCTTAATGCTTTAAAGTTGCAACCTCCTTAATGCCTGTTTTAAATACAGGGCTAATGTGATCTAAGACAGTTTTTTTTTTTTTTTTTTAGGGATTGTTTTTATTTAGCTTTCAACCTTATATGAAAATGCATTATAAGGACAAAATTTTACATCTGGCGATTAAACAAATAATTGTTTATATATATATATATATATATATATATATATATATACTTAATGTTTCAATTGTCAATGATTGTTTTAACTAGAAAGTGATGTAATCATTGGATTTCCCTTCTGATTGGTTTGAGGGGTTTGCAATGGGATATTTAAAAAGGTGGGTGTTTGTTAACCAGATGACTCTGATGAAGCCAGGCTGTTCTTCTGGCAAAAGCGCTTAGTTATTTGGTGTCACAAATAAAGAGGCAAGTGTTTTGTCTGACCTTGGTGGTCTGGTGTTTTTATTTTATTTCATTTATTTGTAAGTTGCCTTGTATTTTTCTGTTTCATATTTGCTTCAGGATTCTAGGCCATATCCCAAAAGACTGGGGTAGTGTTACATGAGTGTAATACTGAGAAGCAACATCTGTCTCCAACTAAATATATCAGCAAAGACATGTATACTGATAAGCCAGTGGGAGTACTCTACCATCCTGCTGAGTAACAGGCTATAGCTTACTACTTGTGCTACTTTTATCAGTAAACCTACTATTATGTAGTACTGGCAGTACTTACTGCCCTGACCCCACAAATAATGCCATTAAAAGATAATGGGATTTAAAAATAGTAGCTGGAATCCATGTTGGACCATAAGATACAAAGATATGTTTTCCATGTTGTCTCAAGAAATACATTTGCAGTGACATGTAACAGAGAAAGTGAGCACTGTGACAAATGCAATGAAGTTAAACTGTACAGTACTTTGAAACATAAGGTGTTTGAAGCAGTGCAGTGGCATACTGATTTGTGTGTGTTTGCGTGCATGTGTGTGTGTGTGTGTGTGTGTGTGTGTTTGCACGTATGTGCAAATATCAAGAAAACAACTTTCAGATTCTTACAATGCATTACATGGTTGCACACTGCTACAAATATAGTAGCATTTGGCATAGTGCACATGTTTTATGCTATGCGTTGGACAATGTATTAGGCAGTGGGCTATAAAAAAAAGCCATGCTGGGGGGGTCACCATTTTGAACATTCTGCAACTGGCTGATGTAGATACATTTCTTCCTTGCATTGCACATTTTTTTTGTTTTGTTTTTTGTTTTATTGTAGCATTGAATGTCTATATCTATACCCCTATTTTATTTAAATATTTATTTATGTATATTACTCACTGTTTCAGCCACAACCCAGGACAAATGCAACATGTGAACAATTAAGAATAAAACAGGAAGTGGGTTAAAGTGACAGTGATTGTTTGCAGCATAGTATAGGTGCTATTGCAGTTAGAAGGAACATAAATGCAGGTACAAATTTTATACCTCAGTTATAGTTAAATCAAACAACTAGAAGCATGTGAGGAATATCTTTTTAATAGGAACTAGTTTCTGCTACAAATAAATAAAATCAATCAATAAATATTGTTTTCATTAAAATGTTTAAAAATGCAAACAGAACAGTTTAAAGTAGCTGGCAACTATGGGGGCCTGTGAATTTGATGAGTTCTTTAATGACTCACTAGTTACCATGATAAATGCAATATGTCTTATCCAAGAAAGTAGATTAAAGTATTTCAAAATGGAGAGTCAGCTTAGATGTGGATTGCACTGGTAAAAATAGTTAAATATGTGAACTGTAAAACAGAAAACATGGTTGAAAAGTATGGTAAACTACTGTATTTATCCCACTTTTGCATGAGTTTTCATATGTTTTTGATGGCACTGTCATACTAATTTCCTGTCATGGGAATGTTGATCAGATGCAGGAAATATGCTGAAAACCTTGCTGTTTAGTCAGCTGTCTTTCTACTTGTCTTATATTTGTGTCCAGAGTGGAAATGCATTTGCTTTGGTGTACCTGGATTTTTAGATGATCATTGCCAGTCCTTGTGGTGGTGCTGCGGTAGCGTTGTCACCTCACAGTAAGACACTGCCCGGTTCGATTCTCAGCTAGGCCATCTTCTGTGTGTAGACATGCGTGAATGGGCATACCTTTGTTGAAGGTTGTGCATCAGGGCTAGCAACTCGGCACATAAAAGTCAGCTACCAATCATTAGCAGACTGGACTTCTGCTGTGGTGACCCCTAACCGGGAAAAGCCAAAAGACACATTCATTACTGCCAGTCCTTGCTTCCTGCTTAAAATAGATTACCAAGACATAATCCTGTCTCATGTCCTATAGGCAAGAAAAGCTTGTACACTGCATGATTTGGATATAACAGGCACAAAACATATTTTCAAGTTTTTTTTTCTGATATGTCCTGAAAGCTTGAGTAGTGTCTTTCCCTGAGGGCAAATTGTTTTGAAATCTGCCCCCTCTCCATATAAATAACTTACAGTGAGGGGCATTCCCAAGGGAAGCTTCCTTGAAGTCCACAAATATTATTTTATGTAGGGTTTTCATTCACAGAGAACTTTTCTTCCCTTTCCTGGACACGGCTTGCTCAACAGGAAAAAAAAGCACATACTTTGTAAACAAATATGCCTCACATTATCACAGCTTGTGCAATAAGCCAAATATGAAATGATGAAAGCTTTTGTGGTAAAATAAAATGAATGGCTTGATAAAACTTGAGTTCTAATGTGCTTTCATCAAACAAAACTTAAGACATATTTTATATACAGTTAAATGAAGAAAATTGCGTTGTGGTGGAATACATCATGTGCATAATATTAAAGACTGTGCCACATACCATGCATTTCTAAATACCTGCAAGGCCAGGTATATTCTCTTGTTTTTTTGTTGTGCACTTGTAATTATTAAGTGGTCACCCAAATGTTGCTTCAGTTATGCATACCTTTGAAAGCCACAAATTAGAATGTCTGATTGCAATTTAGGGAAATCAACTCTGCTACATTATTTATAACTACTGTATGCCGTATGATTAGCTGAGAGAACCTGAAAGCAGCTATGATTCTGTGTGAAATTGCTCTGTGGAGCGTCTTCCTAGGATGAGATGTTCTGCGACAGACATTAGTTTGATCAGGCTGTGCAGAGCATGCGGAGGAAGATTATATGTGTGTGAGCAGCTATTTACTGTAATAATAATATAATCAAATAACACAAGTCAAGGATTTATAAAAGGGACAGAACAAAGGGTTGTTTGCTTATTATTATAAAATATTAGCATTACATTTATTTTATTACCAGGGATAAAGTAAATATTGTAGGAAGAAATAGCCAGGGAATTGTTATGGCTAAGCTTGTATAGGCCTTAGGGCCAATAGCCTAGTACCATCCTATGAACCTATGAACATACCATTAATTGGAATGCAGCAACCAAGTCAGTTGCCGCTTGCTACATAATAAAATCAGAAACCCATGAGGAAATGTTAGATCACTAAGAAATTAGGATATACAGGCAAAGATTGTCTGTTATGCATACCTGACTCCAGTAAGAAAGAAATGGACATAATCAGCTTTTTCATCCTTTTGGTAAAGTTGCAACAGGAGTGGAACTTGGAAAAATCATGATTAGACTGTCAAACTAATAAAAATTGTTGGTCACCAAGTCATACAACGTTCTGTCAGATAAACAATTTAAAATAAATTGTACATGCATAAAGTACATTTAACATATTTCAAAGAAATCCAGAAGAGTTTACCATAGCTTTTAAAATAACTAGGAGAAAGGTTAATGCTAGAATACTTGTCTCAGCTTCTTTTCCACTCCTTTCTACTCCAAAACAATGGCAAATATGTCCTGTTTCCTTGCAGTCTGAATGTGGGATATATGCAAGTCATTTTGCTATTTATGGCTTTGGTTTTCTTATTAAATGTGAATACCTTCTGCAAATAAATAAAACAGGGCTAAATGAAAACTAATGAAATTCAGTTTCACAGTGCAAAATAATATAAAATTATAATATTATCAGGCAGTGTCTGCTGTTTGATAAGGATAATTAAGGCTGTGAGCTTCATCCTGTAATCCAATGTCTGATTTCCTTTCTCACTGTTTACTTTGAGATTCTGAGCACATCAAGTAACCAGTCAGCACTCTTCACACACCTCTAAAATGAGCCACTTGTACCCAGTGGGTTTGCCTGGTTAACAATCCACATGAAAAGTTATCTCAGAAACACAGATCTCCACGGAAACACGGAGTGTTTAACTCACCTAACTTCTCCATTTCCACAACTACTAGATAAGAACTAAATCCTGTTTAACAATATAATTTCTTAATTTTGTGTTTCTACACAACATGACACTTGACTTATGGCTATCCTGTGAATTTTTCTGAACACATTTAAAGTTCTACTTTTGCAGTCTGTTCCTACTGTCTACAATATCCCATACCCCTTCATAATTTTTTAGTCATTGTCACCCCTGGTAATTTTCATTTTGTGTGAACCAGGCCTTGCTATATGTGGGAGAGAATTATGGTATTCTAGATGGGTGGAGAAGAAATGGGGTACTAGTATGGCATCGTCCTGATACTACAATTTTTGTTATATCTTCCTGCATCTACTCTTTACTCCCACACAGGATGTTCAGTGGTACCACTGTGGTTCACATACATGTTTTGAGGTGTATGCTGTCCAAGGTAGGCAGTCAGTCTATTTTCCCATTATTGTTTAGCTGCCTTGGCTAGATAGAGCTGACAGACCCTCATCAATATGTTAGTCATATAGAAAAACACAATCCTCCATCCTGAGTGGACAGTTGGAAAGTGCCACTTTCTCCATCCCCTCTTACTGTCAGTTCATAGGTTCATAGGTGTGTACTAGACTAATGGCCCTGGAGCCTTTGCAAGCCTAGCCCATAGGATTATCCTGGCATCATGCCACCCGACCTTAGTTTCCAGTGCCTCTGTCGAGTAGAGCCACTGGAGTGATCCCTGGGGTGAATTTTCTATTTCTCATTCACTAATCGAGATTTCTCTTGAAGAGGGCCAGTGAGTTGCTGTTTGACATGTATGAGAAGTGTATTCCATAGCATGGGCAGTCTCTGGGTTATGAACCTGTCCCTCCAGCATGTTCTGTTGATTGTGGTAATGAGGTTGAGGTCTCTGAAGCATGCGATGTGGAGGGATTGGGATTTCTTTAGATGTAGCATTTCTAACAGAACTGGGTCAGACATGGCTTTGTAAGTCAAGCAGAGATCGCCTCTAAGTAGGTGATATGAGACAGACAATAGTTGGAGTTTTTTGAGTCTGTCCATATAGGACAAGTTTTTAAGGCCTAGGATCCTCTTTGTGAGGTACTTTTGTGGCCTCTCCAGTTGTTGCAGGTGTCTAATGAGGTACATGCCAAATGGGGCATTGTACTCGATGATTGGCCTAATGAGGGAAGAGTAGAGGGAGACAATGACCTCTTTCTTCCTGGATGCAAAACCCTTAGTAATGAGATGTGCCACATAGAAGGACTTTCTGACCACAGTGGCAGTGTGGTGGTCAAAAGAGAGGTTGCTGTCAACCTGTGTTTCCAGATCTCTTATAATGCCTTCTGTGTTCAGTGGACTACCATTGATGTGGTAGTTCATGGGGACTGGGTTTTTCACAAAGGGGGTGACAACACATTTTATGGCATTGAGCTTAAGGCCATGGTTCTGACACCAGTTGTTGGTCTCAATGAGGTCTTTCTGTAGGATGTCAACATCACTTGGGGAGTTAATAATGGCTCCCAACTTGCAATCATCTGCAAACTTTGTCAGCCAGAGTCCCTTCATGTCGGACTGGACTTCTGAGAAGTAGATACCAAACAGGAGAGAACCCAGGACCAATCTCTGTGGGACTCCACTAGTGACTGTTTGGAAGTCTGACTTGGAGTCAGCTACTTTAACACCGTGGGTTCTATCTGTGAGCCAATTTGAAACCCTCTTAGTGATATAGGGGTTGATGCCAAGCTTAGTGAGTTTTTCTCTGATTCTTGAGTGAGGAATGGTATCAAAGGCCTTGGCCAGATCAAGGTAGGCTGTGTGAACCACCTTGCCTTCATCCACAGCTCTGGCGACTGACTCAAAGAAGTCAACCAAGATGAGCAGGCATGATCTACCCTTCTCAAAACCAAACTGTGTGGGATCCAGAGTTTGGAGATTCCCTATATCCTTGTTTATTAGGTTCATGATGATGCGTTCCATAGCTTTGCATATCAGACTTGTCAGGCTAATTGGGCTATTGTTCCCAGGGTCTGTAGTCACTCCTCCTTTGTGGAGAGGGATGACTATAGCAGTGCACCATTCAGTAGGGACAAAGCCTAAGGTGAGGCTGTGATTGAACAGGGCACACAGGTGAGATGCCAGTTCATTCTGTAGTTCATGTAGAACACAGCCAGGGATATTGTCAGGTTCCATAGAAATTGTATTCTTGGCCTTGGACAGTGCTGTTTTAACTTGTGCAGCAGTAATACTGGGTGCCTGGCAATCTACTGGTATTGTGATTGGTCCTTGGGGGGGGGGGGGTAAAGTTGGCACTGAATCTGTCGGCCAGTATATTGACATTATCTGTTGGCTCAGTGTAGTAGGTACCATTGTGCAGTAGCTCAGAGCAAATCTGGGTATTGCAGTGGAGGTTCTTTACATCACTATAGATGGCCTTGTGGTTGTCTTTACTATCTGCTTCAATTTTGTTTTCATAGCTAGCTTTAGAGGATTTGATGAGGGATCTCAACTTTTTGTTGAGGCTGATAAGGGAGTTTTTCCAGTCTTGCGACTTTACCTTATTCCGCATCAGTTTCCTCCTTCTGTTGTAGAGTTTGTTTATGGCAGGGGACCACCAGACAGACTTCTATTTTTGGAAGAGAGTGTCTTGGTTCTATTGGGTATGGCGAGAGCCATGCATTTATGTACGTGCTTGTACAGTGCACTGGTGTATGAGTTGGCGGTCATGCAACTATTCTGCATTTGCATGGGTGCCGTGAAGTTAGCCACCTCTGTTCTTAGGAGCCAAAAGTTAGCTTTGGAGAAGTTTTTCATGGTGGTTACCTTTGTGGGGGGTGGGGTGGGAGGGATGTGGATTTCCAAGGTGATTAGTTTGTGGTTGGATCTAACCAGGGAGGAGTTGACTATTGGTGTAGAGCAATGTCACCCATGTTAGTAATGACCAGGTCAAAGATGTTGCTACCTCTAGTGGGGGTAAGAACGAGCTGGTCCAGGGCACTGGAATTAATGAACTCCAGGAAACATTGGGCAAGTGTATTGGTACATGAGTAGTTTTCCCAGTTAATGGAGGGGTAGTTGAAGTTGCCCAGTATAAGTGTGTTAGGTTAAACTCTAGTATTCTCCAGGGTGCTATAACAGGCTATGACCTGAATTGTTGTCTTACCCAATGTTAGCTGCACCTGAAGTATCTCTGATGCGTTATGTTGCACTAACAGTCTGGAGGTGTGTGCATCCTTTATGAATATGGAAACACCACCACCTTTGGAGCTTCGGTCCAAGTTCTGGTGCAAAAAGGTGTGAAATGAGTTATAGCCTGGTAGTGCAGGGGTGCTTTCTGCTGCCTTGAACCAGATCTCTTTTACAGCACAAATGTCGATGTTCTCCATTTTAAGGAGTGCTTCGAGTGAGTGCATTTTGAGATTTAGACTTCTAGCTTTGAGCAGCATGACCCTCAGATTGCATTTGTTTGTAGCTGTTACAGTGGTAATTTGAGCTTTGGAACACCGCTTAAAAAACAGTATAGGGGTGGCAAGAGCCTTGGCCAGTATCCGGAAGACCAGGGGTGACAGATGCAGGCCATCTCTGGCAAAGCATCGAGGTCTGTCAATCATGTCATCCCAGGCAGACAGATACTGGATCCCCTTAGAATGACACCAGAAACTTAGCCAATTGTTGAAATCAATCATTTTCTGCTTGTACTGTGGTATAATTCTGGGTGATGGTAGGATGCTGCTCAAGGGTAGGGTTGTACCCACCTGGGCTACATAATCCGAGAGCTCCTCCATGTCTCTTTTTATGTAGTCCAGGGAGGTACACCTCAGGTCATTTACACCCACATGTATAATGACAGAGTCATATTTGTACCTGTTGTTGAGGGACTTGAGTGCGTGCATTATATGGTGGGTCCTGGCACCTGACAGGCAGCTGACTGTTATTTTCTCCTAATTCAACCTAGTGAGTGGGACATCAGTGTGCAACACTATCAAGTCACCTATGACTAGTGTGCTGGGCATGCTGTTTTGACTTACGGGCTTTAATTGAGTGGCACACTGTTTAGGAGAGTTATGTGTCTCATGGTTAGTGTTGTGTTGTGGTGGTTGAGTGTGTTTCTGCCTTGGAGGTCTCTGCTGTTTGGGTAGATTTTTATTGACAGCCTCCATGAAGGTGGGTGTGTGGTTTGTGTTTTTATGTGAAGGAAGTGCTAGTGTGTGTTCTGGAGGGCTATGTGTTCCATGTGGTGTGCTGCAAGTGTTGACTTTCTCCTCTTGACCAGCTATTCCAGTCTTGGCTGGAGAGTGCGTGGCTTCCAATTTGGATATATAAGTGCATCTCTCGCAAGTCTGAGTGTTGGGAGGTAAGAGGATAGAGTTGTCAGTATACATTGCCTCAGGATGCCCAAGTTCACCAGGTTAACAGGAGAAAGCACAGGAGCTGTTTCCTTGTAGAACATTCAGTGCTGGTAGCACTTTTCTGTGCTACAATAATTGCTACAAAAAGTCTGGTATGGTAAAGTGCTAGACTAATAAGCTAGTAAAAGTGCAGGAGAGGAGAGAACTAGCAGATCTAAGGGAAAAATTGAAGAGCAGACTTTGTGACCTCTCAGAAGCTTACAAACAGTCCTGGATACAGAAAATCTGTATCTGGACTAGACTAGTTACAGCAAGGTGGGAAACAAGCTCAACGTGGGCTTTTAGACCAGAAAGTTGAAAGAGATGGAAAACACTGCCCAAACAGCCAACAAACTACAATTTCTGGGCCAGAAATCACTCCGCTTGTGGTAGATAGGCTACCTAGTGCTTACCACTCCCACTAACAAGCTAGAAGGCTTCCCTCAGAAACAGAGAGGCTTGGGGGGCTCAGAAGCTTACAAACAGTCTTGGATACAGCAAATGGAAAAAAGTGCTCAAACGGCCAATAAACTACAATTTCTGGGCCAGTAACTGCTCCTCTTGTGGTAGATAGGCTACCTAGTGCTTATCACTCCCACTTACAAGCCAGAAGGCTTCCCTTCGACACAGAGAGGCTTGGAGGGCTCAGAAGCTTATAAACAGTCCTGGATACAGCAAATCAGCATCTGGGCTAGACTAGTTATAGCAAAACAAAAAAGCTCCGTTGAATCAGGCTCAAAACTACTAATATATTCTTACAACTATTTAATGAAGCGCTTTTCATCGCTTTCAGTAAAGCAACTTATTCAGATTACATTTCAAAACACAAGTTCACATTTAAATAGTAGGAGGTTACATCACATGATCAATCTCATTAAAAATTTTTACAATTACAAGTACACATAAAATAGTCCGCTTCGTGGACAAATAAACATTAAAAGCACACTAATATTAAACGTACCGCTTCTAAATTAAAAGAAAATAATATGATATCCACCTGAAAATGCACAGATATGCATTTATAACTACTCATGCTGACATCCTCAGATACAAATATGATTATGAGAGGTGTTTCTCTAGCATCGACCAGTTATTAGACAAGTTAAAATTTAATAAAATCAAAAAAATGAGAAGAGACCGTGCTGCCTATGACAATGGTACAGCGTACCCAAGGCCTTCGTTGGCCCAAGTTGGTGCCTCATCTTCTAATAACTTTGTTCAGAGTGAAAAAAGAAATGATTTTAATGCACCCAACACAACTACTACAGTTGCTTCTCCTTCCCCTGATGATGAACATGAACAAGTTATGCGCAGCGAACAAATCCGTTCTAACAATAATAAGGGTTCGAATAACAACTAGCAAGAGGTTTCTTCAAGAGACAATAATTCAAATTTTCGGAATGCTGTTCACCCAGGTACTGTCCCTAAAAAATACAACAATCATGTTCAAAAAAACAGACAGCGCCCAAACAGGTGCAGAAGATAGCACAGGATTTCCAGCATGGTGTTGCAATTCTTAAAAACAGTACTGGTGACTTTCACATTTTTAACTATTCTTCGATCAACATTGACCCAGTACTAATTGAATTATTGGCAAAGGGAAACAAATTTATCCCGAGCAGACATTTGGACATAGTACAAACAATTAAAGATTTAAAGTTATTTGTTAGAAAATTAAACTTGTCAACTATGCTGGGTAATATAGGAGAAAAGAGTTCTTTATTTAGAGTTCCTAGTGTTTTCAATCCCCTATTACATCCAGTATTGAATATGTTTGAAAGTATGTCTGAACTTGATTTAAGATATTTCACAAATAGTCAGATGAATTTCTTTAATAGTAAAATGAATGAAGTCAACACTACACATGAGGAAATTATGGCATTACAAACCTTGAAATCTATGAAAGTAAGAGTAGTCAAGCCGGATAAAGGTGGGGGTTTGGCCATATTTGATATAATCGATTATTCTGCAAGAATACAGGCTTTGTTAAGTAGTGATGCGTATAGTAAAGCATCAATAAATGAAGTAAACATAGCCTATAATCGAATTAAAGGTTATATAAATGATTTGTTTATAGAATCTAAAATAGACATTAATCTATTTAATTATATCTCTATGTTATGGCCAAAAATTCCTATTATGTTTGCTATTCCAAAAATTCATAAAGACTTGGGGCAGGATTCACGAAGGCTTGCACGGAGTGTAAGAGACGTGTAACACTCCATGCAAGCCTCGCGATCCAGGAACAGCCCGAAACTCTGTGTAAGAGACCAGTTAAAACGTCTCTTACACGGACTGGGCATGGATATGCTAAATACCTCACTTGCAGCCGAAAGGCATGCAAATGAGGTAGAGTAGCGATCAACGAAACAGAAAGCAGCCCATGTAAAAGCCGTTTTAGCTGCAGAAATGTACTCAGTTGACAACTGAGTAAGTTTCTGCAAAAATCACAATGGAGCCATGTCAGCTCCAAATAAAGGGTGCATATGTGTCAGACAGCATGCCAATGGCCAAATATGTGGCCATTGGCAAGGTAACCCGATGCAAATATTAAAAAAATATATATTTTTTTTTTGGCGATCACCGATGTTTAAACGCAGTGCAGCCCCGCGCAAATGGGCTGCACTGTATAAAACATAAACATGAAGGTTATAAACCCACAAATGTGGGTTTTATGCAATATATGGAATGACAATGGAGAGACCAGCAGACTAAAAACAACATGGCCACCGTGTAGTGGTTGCTAAGGGGGGAAGCTGAGTCTAAGACATGTAACTAAGCATTAGTAGGCAATCTGATGTAAATGAGGGTTAGGATACTGAATCCCACAGTCGCATAGCAAATGAGCACAGTCTGAGTAGTTTAAGAGATACATAAGGGGGAGGAATAGAGTAGGCGATAGGTGACATCACAGGGGGGAATGGTAGAAAGAAATGCAGTTCATTGGAGGTCAGTGTTACATGACAGATGACAGACACAGATCATGGAAAGAGGAGTGCCACAAGATAAGCATGGGAAAGTCAAGAAATGGAAGGTGTACACTGTTACTTACACCAAAGTTTCTTGCTGGGCATGCATGCGCACGTGTGTGCGCCATGAAGCGCGAGTAAGGCAGTGTGCGCACGTGTAAGGCAGACTGAGCATGTGGGAGCGTGTTGGTAGATTTGTAACACTGTTTGCACTGGTGTGCGCGCGTTTTAACCCGAATAGGCAGATCCTGAACCATGTAAGCATGTGTGCTCGCGTGTAAGCCACTGTGAGCGTGTTTCTGCTGGTATGCACGCTGCTCCCCCCTGAGGAAACAGAAAGTAAAAAGGAAGCAACAGAATTAGTAGGAAGCTAGCAGGGAATACTGCTGGAGCTAGCAGGTGAAAATAATTAGAAGCAGGCAATTACACAGGCAGAATAGTAGCCCAGCCCAGCACTTAAAACTCTGCAAACAGCAGTGCAGGATGTTTCTCTCAAGAGACACTGCAAGACAGGAGTAAGCTATTAGAAGTGAAAACTGAAAAAGCTGAACTCAGAGCAGAAATGCTAGTGGCTTCCATAGCTGTCATAATGAGACATAGGCGACTTGCTGAGGGTGGTGACAATGCAGATGGTGCCAGACAACCCACAGTGAGGAGACAGAGAAGAGTGTACAGGCCCAGGGTCACCTACCATGGGTTACATGAGCTGGAGATAGTAGAGCGCTATAGAGTGGACAGAGAGCTCCTGCAGCAAATAGTTCAGCTGTGCAGGCCACGCCTCACACACACAACCAACAGAGGGGAACCCATCCCAGTGGAAACCAAGGTATGTGTTGGCCTAAGAATACTAGCAACAGGTACCTTCCAGAGACCAACTGGTGATATGATGGGGATATCACAGGCATCAGCCTCCAGGGTACTGCACCAGTTCCTGGATGCCATGTCAGCACATGTCGGTGATCATGTATATTTCCCCAATGCCCGTGAGGAATTGGCCAGCAATATGCGTCTCTTCCAGCAAATAGCGGAATACCCTGAGGTAATGGGTGCAATAGACTGCATGCACATACGCATCAAAGCACCAGCCGGTGAGCGGGGTAGGGCCTACATTAACCGCAAGGGCTTCCCCTCCATCAACTGCCAGGTCGTGTGTGATGCCCAGGGCATAATAATGAATGTGTGTGCTGGCTGCCCTGGGAGCTACCATGATTCCCACATCTGGCATTTGACGCAGCTGTACCAGACATTTGCCAATGGGGACATCCCACACGGACACCTAGTGGGGGATGCAGGTTATGCACTGGAGCCGTGGCTGATGACACCCATCAGAAATGCACACACACCTGAACAGGAACGCCATAATGAGGCACACGCACAAACACGTAATGTAATAGATCGTGTGTTTGGGCTGCTCAAGTCACGGTTCCGGTGTCTGGACACATCTGGTGGAGCCTTGCAGTACTCACCAACTACATGTACCCAAATTGCCATGGTATGTGCTATGCTACATAATATGATCTTGCAAAAACAGCTGCAGCAGGACCAGCATAGGGCTGGGCCAAACAGCCCCCCACCATTGCCAAGGCCATCGCAGGCAGAGTGTGACTCGGAGGAGGAACAACCTGAGCCTGCCCCAGTAGGCAGAAGGAGGCGTGCCCAGTATGCCCTGGCCTTGACAAAGAGGCAACACATAGCTCATACACTGGCTCAGTAGGAACCCTGGGAATGATACCCCTCTCTGACTCACTCAAATAATAACAGGGATGCCTAAAATGACATGACCTGCTCACAAACATGTACAGGGAGTGTAATATGTGCATCCGACAGAGGCAGCCCTGCAGCACCACCTGAGGCATGAATGCCATGTGTTAAGTAATGTAACACCATGTACTATATGCACACTTGAGGACCCTGACTAACATCCACCCTCACCAAGCATGAAGCCACAAAATGGCGATGGGATGATCAATTGCAATAACTGGCTGAAGTAATGCAGTTAGTCAAAGGGGAGCCAATGTGTTTCAGCCTGGGAAGACATGCTGAGCATGACATGATGCACCACCTGCTAGGGGTGGCATGCACCTATCAGTCCAGGCCCCATGGATACTGGCAAAGGCTGTCAGTACCCACAGCATGCCCTGAATAGGTAAGTCTCAAAACACAAACCCACCTTCATAGGTACCACAAGGGATAGGAACCTAGATGTAATGCTACCCAATGCCAGAAGTCTAAACAGCAAGATGCGTGCAGTGTAAACGCACACAGTATGGAGAATGTTGATATCTGTCCAGTAATAGAAAACTGGGTCAAGGCTCACATCAGCACCCTAACACTATCAGGTTACACCTCATACTGTGCTGTACAGCCTCAAAACATGGAACAAGCTACAAAAGGAGGGTGACTAGCAATAATTGTCAAGGATAACCACACCCCCATGTTGGTACCACAACAAGAAGCAGCATGGATTAGCCATGGTCAAGTACCAGTGGCTAAAACCACCTCCCAGTATATAGCCTGCTGCAGACTACTGTCCTAACACCAGGAACTGCACCTGGCCTATGTTGGAATACATGAATATATCAAGCCCCCCAAACCACATTATATTGGTTGACTGAAAATACCCAGACATACACTGGGAGCATTATACTAGCACCAACACAGTAGGAGAAAATTTCCCAGAATCCATAAACCAAAATGCCCAGGAACAACGTACCACTCCCACAAGAGGGGTAAGCATACTGGATGTGATAATCAGCAACATGTGTACTGGATAGCAAGATGAGAAGTGTATCCCTCACTGGTAAGACCAGACCATAGAGTAATCACACCGGATATACACATCCTGACCACAGTCCCTGGCCAGAAAACCACAGTGAAAAACATGTGTAAAGCATAAGTTGCACCCCTCCAAACTGATGTGGAATCCACTAAAGGCCCTGTGCAGGTGCAGAATATGGGACACACCGCAGAACCTGTTATACAGGCATTCCATGAACACAGCCAGGAATGCTTGGATTATGCAATCACAAATAACAACAAGACACAATGCCATACATGCAGGCATCTGGCATGCTGGACTCCAGCCATTACCAAACCATGCAAAAGAATGAGGAAGCTACTACATGATAGAGCAAACATAAAAAGGGAAGTAATCACTGATCAGTAGTATGGCAATAAAATATGTCCACACATACAATCCACTAAGGCCAGCCACAACAAGTAGAATCTGTGAATCCTGAGGCAATGTTACACCTGCCCCAAGTACACAGACAACCCTCAACTCCCCCCCAATAAATACAAATATATGTGAGAGATGCAACCATTTATCCAAACCGGAGGCTGAGCTCCCCCAACTCAGTACTGTCAAAACTAGTCAGGAGGAGAAGGTAACCACATACACCACAAACCCAGTCCCACATAGACCTATCACAACTGTAAACCAAACACATAAACACAGAAAAACATTCCCGGAGGCCCTAATTACAAACACACCATACCAACAGAGGCCTCCAAAGCAGACCCTAAGCAACCACAACCTCCAAACATAGCACATACAACACATAGTACACAAAGCTGGTGTGCCAAACAGTCACAGGCCAGAAGGAGAAACAACATGCCTGATACAGTTGTAATAGGTGTCTGGATAGGCAGACACACTGCTGTCCAACTCACCAGACTGAACAAGGGAAAGGGTACAGTAAGCTGCCTGTAGGCTGCCACAATATGCCACATAACACAAGTACGCAGGTCACCCCAAAGCAAGCAGAAATATGATGCACTCATTGTCCATGCTGGTGTGAATGACCCGAGATGTACCTCCCTGGACTACATGAAAAGAGACATGGATGAGCTCTCTGAGTATGTACTCCAGGCCGGTATGACACTGGCCATTTGCAGCATCCAACCCTCACCAAGAATGATGCCACAGTACAAACACAGAATGATCAGCTTTAACAGGTGGCACAATTACAGCTGTCAGTCCCAGAGGATCTAATGTCTGTCTGCTTGAGATGTCATGCATGACAAGCCATGCTGCTGTTCCAGGGATGGCTTGCACCTGTTACCCCTGGGCGTCTGGATACTGGATAAGGCCTTTGCCACCTCCATAGAGCCGTTCGTAGGCAAGGCCAAAAAGACTAACCCACCATCCTAAAAAACATAAGTGGTAAGAAACATAAGGGTAATGCTGACCAATGCCAGATGTGTAAACTGCAATATGCATGCTCCTGAGGTACTTCCCAGTATGGAGAACATCGATGTCTGTGCAGTGACAGAAGCCTGCTGCAAGCCTACTGACAGCACACCAGCACTACCAGGTTATACCTCATATCATGCGTTATGGCCCCAGCACCTGGACCAAAACATCAAAGGAGGGGAAGTATCCATTATGCAGCACAGACACCCATACGGCCAGGTAACTGACAATCCACGAAGCAGCGGAGACCACCCATGTGCACCTGACTGTAGTCAAAACTACTGTACAGTCTGTAGCATGCGACAGACCACACTCTCACACACAGGTACCCCACCCAGACTTCCTGAAGACACTGGACAGTATGAATGTCCCACCAAATACCAAACAAGGTACTCACAAATTACCACATAGTTGGTAAACAATTATGTATGCAAGGAGTAATCAGGGACCTAGGGACACAAGTCGACAGTAAGCTGTCATGTGACACTCACAATGCCAATGTGGCTAGGAAGACTGTCTATATTGGACACCGTATCATGAAAGGATTCACATCTACATCAACAGAGGTCACTGTGCCCCTGTACTGTTCTCTTATCAGACCAATAATCTAGTACAATGACTCATATGGGATGTACCGTACCTGACACCTGCAGCGGTTAGGAAGACCTCAAAGGTACCTCACCAAGAGGATAAAGGGTGTTAAATATATGTCATATGCTGCCTGGCTGTAGACACCCCAGCTGAATGCAGTCACAGACTGCCTACACAGAGGCATTGTATGTCTGTTGTACAAGGCCATGTCCAACACAGGAATAATGGACATGCTCCACCCCAGGAAAT
Source organism: Protopterus annectens (assembly GCF_019279795.1). NCBI lineage: Eukaryota > Metazoa > Chordata > Ceratodontiformes > Protopteridae > Protopterus > Protopterus annectens. Next base: position 1,547,719,854 of record NC_056726.1, read on the forward strand.
CAAATCCATTGGAGCTGTGAGAGTGACAGATGTCAACCTCAACACATAATGAAATAGGATGTGCTGGAGGGACAGATATATAACCCAGAGGCTCCCCACACCCTGGAACAGGATCCCACTCCATGTTAGGCAGAGCCCCTCACTGACACCCCTCAACAGGAATATTGCCAAGTGGATGGATGATCGTAGATGTACACTGGGGGTCTTCATTGTGTCACGTCCAGACAGAGGCACAGTAAAGAAAATCATAAATGGCCATAATATTCACATAGCAAGGGGCGGCAAAAGACACACACACTCTGGCTAGGATTACTAATGCCCTAGGGTGGATAGCCTAGTATGAACCTATGAAGATACAAATTGTACAAGACACTAAGGGTAATCACAAGGCTTACTCAACTGATGGTAGGAACCATGTTGAGAATTCACAGATATGCTCCGAATCGCACAGATATTACAAACAACATTGCAAACACACACACATATTGCCAACATACAACCTGACAGGTGCAGTGCAACCCCCCCCCCCCAGAATGCAAAATATCTATCCCAGCAGACTGATGGCCCCCTGACATTGCAGATGCTGAGGTAACAGCCATCATCTACAAAGCAAAACACACAGCAGCAAAGGTATGAGATGGTGTCCTGGGCTGAGGCCAACATGGACTCCAAGAAGAATGGAATGGCAAATCACACTACTACTCAATGTCAGCCTTACCACAGGATATGTACCCAAAGAGCAGTGTACAACAACAGTGGTCCTTCACAACAAAGGTGTTGCCTGAATGGATACTGCAAACTACCACCCCAGGATCCTGACAAGCTTGGTCTGCACAGCTATGGAAAGGATCACCATGTACCGCAGACATAAAGCTATCGGGGACCTACTGACACCGGACCCTACCCAGTGTGGCTGTCGTAAGTGCAGATCCTGCCCCTAAACATGTTTGACCCATTTGAAACAGTCATTAAGGTCATCGATGAGGGCAATGTGGTCCACACAGCGTAGCTGGACCGTGCAAATGCTTCCAGACAATACCCTACGTGTTCAGTATGGATATGTTCACCAGCTTAAATATAAACCCCTATGTCAGTAGAGGGGTTGCAAACCAGACCAAGGACAGAACTGACATGATCAGACATGCTGCATCCATGTCAGACTACAAAGCAGATATAAGTGGCATCCCACAAGGCTTGGTCCTGGGACCTCCCCCGTTCCGTATATATGTCCCATAGGTACAGGCCAACATGGAAGGACTGTGACTGAACATGTATGTAGAGGAGTACAAACTGCCCACCATATCTGACCCCCAGCTGACACAAGCAACCCACAAAAGGGCCACATAGAAACAGACAACTGGTGCCATAGCCATGTCAGCAAGCTAATTGCAGAAATGTGTATAGACAACCACCGTGGATATACAGTAAGTGCCCACCAATTACCACACAGGTGTTAACCCATTACGTACCTAACATGTAATGAGAGACCTGGGGACACAAGGTGATAGATATCCTGCATTGGACAAACATGTGGCTGTAGTGTTCACAGAAACATACCATATACCCACCCAATCATGAAGGTTGTCAGATCTAGATAAGGGGAGGTCACTGTGGCTCTGCAGTCATCCTTCATCAGTGTCACAATTGACTACAATAGCCCCTGTGGGATGTACCTCAGCAGACACCTCCATCAACTGTAAAGTCCACAACAGTACCTCACCAGTAGTAGCAAAGAGCATGAACAGATGCCATGTGTTGCCTGATTAAACAAACTGCAGCTCCACACACTGCCATACTGCCCACCCAGAGGCAAGCTGTGCCTGATGTATGAAGCCATGTCCAAGCTGGAATCAATGAACATGCTGCACCTTGTACAATCTGAATGGCAGTGAGCTATGCACATGAGAGACCTGAACCCCAGCACTGACATACATAGGACAAGCTGTACTGAATGATCCATAACACAGAAGCCACCCCACTCTTGAGTAAACTCCCAGTACAGGTTAGCCAGAGAGTCACCTATCGACACCCCTCAAGAGGAATCCTGATGAGTGGATGGGAGATGGTAGGTTTACCCTGGGTATCACTGTTATGTCACAGGTAGACGGAGGCACAGTATACTAACCATGACATATGTCATGGCAAACTCCAGTTACAATATGTGTCGAAGGACAAACACACTCTCTGACTAGCATCAGAAATGGCCTAGGGAACATCGCTAGTGTTTGCCAATGTCCACCTATGTTGTGGAATACACTACCAATGTTGGACAAGCCTGGTGTAGGTAGTCCATATCTGAACATAATGCAACATGGTCATATGTGCACAATTGGCCCCTAAACAGTCTGTTGTGCTCACTATGAAGATGTCAAGCAGTGATAGGACTAAAGCCCAGGATACTGTCCACCACAGTGAAAGTACTGAACCAGTACACTATACGGTACTACAGTGTTAGGTCATTATGAAAGGATGTTGACAACTGTATGCAAAGTATCCCATGCAATCCCTGCAGGCACAGTATAATCCCTGTTGTGGTCAGACACGAAGCAGTTGGCCAGTAAGTACACAACATGACACCCAACACACAACCATAACCGTGAGATATTGTTGAAGTTCACACTCACCCAAATATGTGGTGGACTGCAGAGTTCAACATATGGAAAGCTCACACTGGGCATGCTCGCACACTTTGATAAATGAGGCATATGTCAGACAACATGCCATGGAAAGGCTGAACTGGGCATGCTCACACACTTAGGCCATATCTCTGTTTAGCAGTTGGCCACACATATCTGGTATTTGTACGTGTCATTCCAGGAACCAACCACAACACAGCAATCTGCCCAGTGCACACAGTAAATGACTACAGAGACATAAGTGATATAGTGGATCGCCCTCATATTCAAACATCTTCCACAGATACACAAGTTGTTCATAGGAACAGGGAATGCTATGGCAATAAAGACCTGCAAACAGTCTAACAGCAACAAATATTGTGCATCTGACAATTAAACATATGGGTGTAGAGGTCAATACTAGGCTGTTTGCCCTAGGAAATGACAGCTTAGCCAGAGTGTGCTTGGCATCTGCATCCCCAGTACAGTAGGCTATTGTGCCACTGTAAAGTAGGTCACATAAGGCAACGTGTGAGGCTAGTGAGCTGTGCCTCTGTCAAGCAGGGGCACAGTGGAGATCCCAGGGTTTGAATGTGCTAAGCCACATCCATGTTGTTGGTGTGTGCTGGAAGAGGGTTGCTGAGGACCTCTAACAGTAAGTGGGCGTCAATAACAGACTGAGGGGAGCCCTATCTGCATTGTCTGGACAATTCCACTGTCAATACTGTGTTGTGATGATTATGTGGGATTGAAGTGTCGTGCCGGTATTGTTCACAGATGTCCTCCCTCTGTGGGCTATAGCTCTGCAATGTATTAGCTCACTCTGTCTGTTGGATGGCTCATATATGGCTGGTGTACACCTGACAGGTGTCCTGTTGTGGAGCAGTCATGGGTATATGTGGGATAGCATGATCAATGCAAACCTTACACATGCTCATAGAATGCAATTGTCAGGGATTATGCAGAGTGGCCAGTATAGTCCCCCAGCATGGGTCCTTTGAAGTCATCCACCCCAGTCTTCACAAGTGTAGAGTCTGCTTGTGCTAAATACAGTTTGTTTGCAGTGACAACCTTGCCTGGGGGTGGGGATGGGATATGGATGTCCAGGGAAAGGTGGGTATGGTCAGATATCAACAATGGTGGTCTACCTCTGGTGTGAAACAGTGAGTACCCATGTTGCAGATGGACAGGTGCAATATGTATTCCCCCATGTGGCTGTGGTGAGTGGTTCTGCCATAGCACATGGACCCACCAATTGTAGTGGCTGTAGGGTAAAGTTGTAGAGGCCTGAGTAGTTCCCACACACAATATGCCTGTACCTGATGTTAACAACTGGAATGGTGTATGTGAACACCTGCATATCCTGGCACTGTTCCCAGGGAAGCAAAGTGTGTGTCCTGGATGTGGGAGTGGTGTTCTGGACTGGTTGTGTTGTGTGTTACAGGTTCTGTGGTCACGAAGCATGGTATAGAACATAACCTGCCAGTGCGATGTGCATATCTGACCCTGAAGTAGGTGGCTGCAAATGCATATATATGCTATCCCCCACCTGACAGGTAGTACTAGATGTACATACCTCTGTAGAAATAAAGATGTCAGCACCCTATAAATACTGCAGGTGCAGAACAGATGCCCAGTAATTCGGATAGCGCACTCTGCTAATGCGTCTCCCTCAAGTGCCATAATATAGTTAGGTAGGAGTTTGAACCATGCAAATGCTCAGTGTGTGTGGGTAAGCAGGGTTAATGTGTGTGCAAGTCTGTGTGAGGGAAGTGTCCCTTTTGGCAACTGGGAAAACACTCTACAGGATGCACATTCCCCTGTCTAAGCACTGATGATGTCAGCACCCTATAAGTACAGCAGGAGAAGGGAAACCTCCCATTAATGCGAATAGCGAGCTCCGCTAATGCGTCTGTCACGAGTGTCATAACATAGTTAGGTAGGGATTTGAATCCTGCAACTGCCCAGTGTGTATGGAGGGGGGTTAGTGTATATGCAAGTCTGTGTGAGGGAAATGTCCCTTTTGGCAACTGGGAAAACACTCTACAGGATGCACATTCCCCTATCTAAGCACTGATGATGTCAGCACCCTATAAGTACAGCAGGAGAAGGGAAACCTCCCAGTAATGTGAATAGCATGCTCTGCTAATGCGTCTGTCACGTGTGTCATAGCATAATTAGGTAGGGGTATGAATCCTGCAACTGCCCAGTGTGTGTGGAGAGGGGTTAGTGTGTGTGCAAGTCTGTGTGAAGGAAATGTCCCTTTTGGCAACTGGAAAAACACTCTACAGGATGCACATTCCCCTATCTAAGCACTGATGATGTCAGCACCCTATAAGTACAGCAGGAGAAGGAAAACCTCCCAGTAATGCAAATAGCGTGTTCTGCTAATGCATCCGTCACGAGTGTCATAACATAGTTAGGTAGGGGTTTGAATCCTGCAGCTGCCCAGTGTGTGTGTGGAGGGGGGGTTAGTGTGTGTGCAAGTCTGTGTGAAGGAAATGTCCCTTTTGGCAACTGGGAAAACAGCCTACAGGATGCACATTCCCCTATCTAAGCACTGATGATGTCAGCACCCTATAAGTACAGCTGGAGAAGAGGCACCTCCCAGTAATCTGAATAGCGCGCTCTGCTAATGCGTCTCTCTCAAGTGTCATAACATAGTTAAGTAGGGGTTTGAAACCTGCAAATGGCAAGTGTGTGTGTTTGGATGAGGGGAGTTTGTGTGTGTGCAGTTCTGTATGAAAGACATGTGCTTTTTGGCAATCAGGAGATCACACTACATGATGCACATTACCCTTTCCAAACACTGATGATGTCAGCACCCTATAAGTACAGCCAGAGAAGAGGAACTTCCTAGTAATCCGAATAGTGCACTTCACTAATGTGCCTCTTTCACGTGTCGTGACATAGTTAGGTAGGGGTATAAATCCTGCAAATGGCAAGTGTGTGTGGGGGGTAGTAGGGTGTGTGTAATTGCAAGTGTGAAAGAACAGATCCTTTTGGCAAATACTACAATACACCAGATGCTGCATATTCCCCCAGTAAACACAGGGGATGTCACCACACTATCAGTACAGCCAAACAGGGCTACTTGCCCAGTAATGCCAATAGTGCGCTCCGTTACTGAGTCTATTACCACTGTCAGAGCACAGATAGGTATGTTTTGGAAACTCACAACTGCCACGTGTGGTTGTGTCACACAATATGACCATGTGTGGGTTGTTGTTCATAACAATGCATGCCATTGCTTAAACCAGCAATGGCAATGCACACATGATGTATGTGTGTGACACATACACAGATATACCTGTGACCTTCAGTAGTTACCATGTCTGACACGTGCCTCAAGTGGTTAAATGGTATTCGCAATGCATAACAATATGACTGTGTCTTACTGTGCAGGGGCCGCACGCGGTATGTGTCTATACAGTGTGGGTTGTATATGGTATAATACCTACAGCAGGGGATACACATCTGGTCTGGGCCATATAGTCTACATGTAGTCGATGAACAGGTGCTGCATGTTCCCACCTGTTGTGGGAGTGATAACATGTTGTTCCACTGCAATTCAGTGACTACATGCTGGGAACCTTTCAGCTAGTGTGGTGTAGCTACAGTAATGCTCACACACAATGTTTGGCTGGATGCAGTCCAGCCATATAAAGACATTTCTTGAGACTGTCATATTGCCAGTGTTGTTAGGGAGGATAGGTGGGTTTCCTGTGTATGGGAGGGTTGTGTGTGCCAGGCTATGAACCAGAAGGCAGTCCAACACACTGTTAGCTGCTCATGGATAGGCCCTGATGCTTTGTGCTGTGCCAACAACCTGGAGGTGTGTGTATCTGTGGTGCCTTGAGATACCACCCCCTGTCCATGTGTGTTACATGTGTTGGGGACGACAGGCATGGTATGAGGTATAACCTGGCAGTGATGGGTTGCACCTGTGAGCCGTGAATCAGGAATCTGGTACTGCACAGATATTGCAGTTCACCATGCTGAGGACAGTGTCCAGTGCATGCATCTTGCAGTGTACACTGCTGGTGTTGTGTAGCATCACTGTTAGTGTCCTATCCTGTGTGATACCCACGGAGGTGGCTATGTAATCCGTGTCCTGCAGCAAAAGGCACTATGTGTGTATCAAGGGGCTTCGCCAATATACAATGGCCCATGGGTGTCACTTGCAAGCTGCCCCTGGCAAATCATTGTGGCTTCCCTAGCATGTAAGCACACGTTGACAGCCATTGGATACCCTATGAATGACATTGGAGATCGAGCAGAATGTAGACATAGAACACCCTTCCTACATATTGTGGTAGCATACCTGGTGAGGGTATGATGGCAACCAAGATCAGGCTCATACTGGCCCATGCCACATGCTGAGAGATCCCTTCTATGTTCCCTATCATGTAGTCCAGGGAGGTATGTCTCAGGTCATCCATAGTGGCATGGTCAATGACTGAGTCATATGTGTCCATGCCTCTGACTGACCTGTATGCATGGGTTTTGTGGTGGACCATAGTGCCCCACAGGCATATCACTGTGACCTTCACCATGTACAGCCTGTTGAGCGGGACCCCACTGCAGCGGCCAAGAGAGGTACCTGATACATCTGTAGCAGGTGTGTTGTGTAGCCCTACAGGCTGTGAGTGTGTGGCACATGGGATGTGTGTGCCATGTGTGGCATGTGCTCTGTTCTGACGTAACGTATGCCTGTGTGTCAGCTGCGGAGGTGTGTGATGCTCAGGCAGGAGGCTATTCTGAGTCTCCAAGTATGCCCCAGTGTGTTCGGATTGCTGTCAGTGCGGGTCTATGTCAGACTGGTATTGTAGTCACTGTAGTATATCATGCCACCTGACAGGGTATGGCAGTACTGGGTTCAGAGTGCTCAGTCCCCAGATTGGCTATGTGGTGGCATCCCACACATGTGTTGTACGTTCCTGGCCAGGGGAGAGGGTTGACTGCATACATGTGGCAGCTGTGACATTGCCACATGACTCACATAAACCACAACTGGACCATAGAGGTGATTCTCAGGTTACCTTTGCACATGCTACCATAGTAGTGTGATTGCCATGGTGATTACCAACATATAGGGCCAATGGGGAACAACATACTGAAGGTGAGTATGTGTGGGTGTACTGCTACTGATTTCATAGCACTGGCATATATGACTGCACACATGGGTAAATGCCAGGTAAGTCATGTGCAATGTGTCACAGACAACGTACATGCGAACAGGACAGACAGTGACGTTCTCTCATGTGGAAACTTGACATACATATAGTACGCTATGCAGATGTCACTAGGAGTCCACAGAAGCTCTGTAACTCTGCATTACAGGTGGAAGCAGTGTTCCAGGGAACCCCAAGCAAACATGCATGCAAACAAAGCTACAGTAAGCAGGGCTGGAAGTAGTCCATTGTACAACAAAGAAGGGGCAACACTTACAGTAGGTAACAGTGCAAATATGTAGGCACTATCAACATGTACCCAGGAATGCACAGCTCAGATGTCCATGGTAGAACCGATATTATGTCATAGTTGATTGTGATTTGTATTACATTGGTACTGCACACATATCAACATGCACAAACATCCACATTGCATAGTCATTGTGGGCAACTTGCCACCATTACTGTACATGTCCATCATTGTGTATCACTACTTGCATTAGCTTCTCCCCTGTGCTACCTATGTATGTGGCTATCTGTTGACATCCTTACCACCGGTATGCAATAATGTGCAGCTGTTACACTATGGTACTTACTATGGGTGTAGATAACAATTCAGGACAGTCATACAGTTACTGCATCAGGCATGCTGGGATATACACACAGTCATATCAACACACTGTACTGTTACCAACATGATACTAGTAATACACTTCTATGTAGTCACCCTGTGCATCAGCAACGTGTTTACCTGTTCCTGCACTGATGTTGGAGATTGCAGGAGGTGGCACAGTTTCATCATATGCACAGGGTGTGAATTAGATATGCCTGAGTCTGCCACTGATACCACCAATTGACATGTGTGTGTATGTGTGTTGGTGAGAGACAGCAGTACAGGGTGAGGCTCTGTTGGTGCAGTGTGTACGTGTATGTGGTAGCCCTAGGTGTTAACATTTCTCATGAGTGTATGCATGCACACAGTTCCACCTCATGGCTGCCATATACTGGAGTTTGTGGACAGCCACAGACTGCACCTGGCAGGTCATACAGATCAGTGTCTGTGGGCACAGACACGGTACCTGTGCCTGGCAGGGGTGCTATGGACCGTATCGGGTACTAAGCCAGACTGGGTACTGTCATCAGAAGCGGGAGTATGTTGACTGGACACAGGTCCCTGTTGGGACTGTCCAGAGCCACGTGCACGTGGTCTCCTGGGGCGTTCCGATGACAGCACAGACCCAGCATTGCTGGGGCTGCTGCTGGCACTATGGGGGTGTCTGCGGGCCTGTTGTCATCCGCGCCGACTGCCAGCTGCTGCTGTTGCTGGCATATGGCCACGTCGATGCCGCAACTGTCCACCATTGCCCTGGCTCATGGACATGCTGTAATATGTCCCCACAACGTCTGTCTATGACATCGGTGAAATTACGGATAGCATCCGCGATGTCACGCATACTGTCAGTCATGGCTGTGCGACATGCTCTCAGCTCCCTCAGACCCTGTCTGGTGTACCTTTCCATATGCGACTGTGCCTGCATGACAGCCCAAAACATAGCTGAGGTTGACAGACCTCTTTGGGCACATCTGCCAGAGGCAGTACACCCACGGATGCTCCCACGAGAACCCATGGGCAACTGTCTGTGTGGTACCATCGCAGGACCCTGCCCATGGCTGCTGTGTGGGGAAGCATGTGCCACAGATACCACATTACCTTGGTCAATGTCCAATGTATCCTGTCCATCACCTAGGGACAATGGTGACATAGGATGTACTGGCAGGATGACTGTGCGCAATGATGGGGTTGACAGCTGTGTACTGTCAATTGGCTGACCAATGACGGACCCTGACACACCTTCCTGTGCAATTACACAGATATCATCATTATCAGTACCTGTGGCACCAGATTCAGGTTCCCTGCTGCAGGACACCAGAGTAGCACCAGAACCTGTGGGAGGAAGAGGAAACACAGTTTACAATGTCTACACAATATTACCAGTGATGTACTAATGCACACATGCACACATGCACATGTGGACACATGCACACATGCACACATGCACACGTGGACACAGGCACACATGCACACATGCACACATGCACACGTGGACACAGGCACACATGCACACATGCACACATGCACACATGCACACGTGGACACAGGCACACATGCACACATGCACATGTGGACACGTGTACACATGGACACATGCACACATGCACACGTGGACACAGGCACACATGCACACATGCACACATGCACACATGGACACAGGCACACATGCACACATGCACACGTGGACACAGGCACACATGCACACATGCACACGTGGACACAGGCACACATGCACACCCTGCAGTATACACACAGAGCACTACTGAGTTACACTAGTATTACTAGCACTATCAGGACTATTATAGGTATTGTTAAAACACACTCACCAGCATGGATGGGCTGCCTTGCTGTAACACCGGAGGGACCTGCAGAAATGAGGAGATTAATGTCAGTGGGCACAACTGTGCCATTGATACTGCGTATGATACAGTGCAGTAGTACACCAGTTGCCTTTCACATGTCAACTGCTGATATTGGCAATATCACACCTGCACAATTACATACTATGTTGACAGCTACATACCACGGACACACCTTACACATGCATAAACTAACAGTGTACAGAACAGTCAAGTGTACATATGGCATATTACCTGCATGCTCCATGTCATGTTGCTGTGTGGATCCAGCCTCCATCATGATGCAGGTGTGTTGCTGTTGATGTTCCGGGGCTAGAGCCACAACACTTAGGAGTAGCCCCTCCAGTCTGTTGCCTGTGGGTATCCGACGCACGCTGATGGACATTTCTGATTAAATCACTGCAGTGATGTCGTACCTGCTCATATGTCCTATTATGCGTGCCAATGTCATTTACCCTACGGACAAGGTCTTGCCACAGTGCAGCCCTCTCCTGCTGATTCTGGCTGGTGCGGGAAAACAGTATGTCATCCCGCACCAGGCTCTGGTGTATCTCTTCATCTTCTGCAGCAGAGTAGGCAGGATTTCGCTGACGCCATGTCCCTGGAAGAGAACACAAACAGGATATCAGCAGACTATGTCAGCAATATATGGCACACATACTATACATGATACTCAACTGTAGTGATATACTACTACTCCCATATGTAGCACGTGTGTGTCTCTTGGTGGATACACAAGTACATGGCCAGATATCAGTGCTCAGCCAACACCTGTGCAACAATACCTGCCACATTCCATACAACATAGTAGCATGCCCCATCGGTCAGCACACTGAGACAGGTCCAATGCACAACCTCACTCTGGGGGTTCATACCAAGGTACTGTATGTGGAACGCCATCCACTAGTGTGATCTAGACACAAATTACTCGGCCTGGATATACATATCCCACCACCACCACCACCAGCACAGTAGACTACTTTGATATATATGTGATTAGACAGATATTCAGTCGTTAGGACTGACATGGTATCCATGCAGCCCACTGGGCCAGTGGAAGCCACAACCCACACTGCTGACCCCTTTGCGAATGCTTCCCATGGATATCCCAAAGAATGCATGGAACATGCACACACATTTCTAACCCAGACCCTATGCACAAAGGTTAGGCATCCTGTCTGGTGGACCCCAGCCAAAGGCAGATTGTATAATGATAGAAGGAGGCTACTGCAGGACAGAGCAGATTCACATAAAGGGAAGGCATCTGTGGTCAGCACTGGTAATAAGCTACGGTCTCTCATAACAACATCTACGGCCTACTCTGGGAGGGAAATGGCCACGAACACTATAGATAACCACAAGGCTTTCTTCAGTTATGTTAGACATATGGACCAAATGCCTCAGATATGCTCTGAGTTACTACACACCTACTTAACATTCACTGAACACACAGATATTGGCAACATTCTGGCAGACAGGTTCAGTGCACGTATCCCCCCTCCTTCTCCCCCACACTTAGAAATACTTATCACAGCTGAATGTAACCTCCCTATCATCTCAGATGTCCAGGTGAGGGCCGCCCTCAGCAAAGCAGAACACACAGCATCAATGTGACCTGATGGTATCCCTGGATGTGTGCTACGTGAACTCCAAGAGGACATACAACCGCATATAAGACTGATATTTAACCTTGGCCATACTACGGGATATGTACCTGAACACTGGCATACAGCAACAGTGGTCCCACTCCACTAAGGAGGCACCTGGTCTGCAAAGCTATGGAATGATTCAGTATGGGACACATATACAGCAATATTGGGTACCTGCAGACACTTGATCCTACCCAGTTTGCCTTTGTGATGGGCTGATCCTGCCTTTTACTTTTGAACCTGGTTGACCTTTCAAAACAGTCACTACAGCCATTGATGAGGGCAACGCAGTCCATACAGCCTACCTGGACTTGCTTAAGGCCTTCAACACAGTACTCCACTCAGGCATCATAGACAAGCTCATTAGCTTACATGTTACTACATATATCACATGATGGGTTGCACACTGGTTGACATACAGAATCCATAATATCGATAATGCGGGAGCCATGTCAGACTCAATGCCAGTTACATGTGGTATCCCACAGGGCTCTGTCCTAGGGCCCCTCTTGTTTGGCATTTACTTCTCAGATGTGAAAGCAAACATGTGCGGGTTGTGGATGACAAAGTTCCCAGATGACTGCAAACTAAGCGCCATAATCGTTACACCAGCTGACACACACATCCTACAGACAGGGCTCACTGAAATGGACAACTGGTGCCAGGATCATGGCCTAACACTGAATGACATGTAATGTATAGTCATCCCCTTTGGGTGGAACTATGTGCACACAACATATCACATGGACATACCTATAGATACAGACCTATGACACATATGGAGGGTTCACAGTATGTAGACTATTAACTTGTTACTTTACATTACCTGTGTTTGTCGCAGCTGGTTGCATTACTGTTACTACAGCTTCCTGCTGCTGCTAGCCCAGCTTGGTACTGACACTGCTGACAGCTTCAACTTAGTTTGTGTAACGTGTGTTGTTGTTTGTGTTATTTTCTTTTTTTTTTTTTTTTTCTTTCTCTCTCTCTCTCTCTCTGTCTGCCTCCAGACGGTGCAATGAAAGTATTGCATGTGTGGAGTGTGAGTACAGGATGCTTTTGTAGGTATCTGCATAGGTCCATGTGATGGCCTCTGCACCAATTGTAAGCCAGCATTTCCTAATTGCATGCAGCCAGTTGTGTACTGATTGCAGTTCTCACTGTGATTTCAGGACAGTGCTATAAAAGGGTATGTGAGATAGGCATTGCCCTTTCAGATTGTAAGGGCGGGGACCATGCTGATATGCTGTGGACACTGTTCTGTGAGTGTAAAGGTTAGTATCTCTCTCATGATTCAGGCTATGTTGTAGATTCACATTTCTCCATTCCTCTCTCCTGTTTCCTGTAGTAAGTGTGTATGCACACTGACACCTACAACTATATATATATATATATATATATATATATATATATGTAAATATACATACATTTATATATGTACATTAACTGACATTATTACCTACTAGCTACCAACTAGCATGGCTGTTTCTGTTCACACACTACTATTATAGAAATCCACTAGATTTGACAGTAAGTATACATGACATGCTTTGTGTACTACACATCCTATATTCCCTTTACATTCATTCCTACTATTACATGATATATTTATTTTAGCACAATGTTCTTGTATATCAGTCATGGCTTAGTGGTAGGTCATGCAGACTACTGTTTCCAAGGTCCTGGGTTCGGGACTGACAGTGGGATTTTATTTTGCTTTTGAACTGACTACAGGACCTGTCAATCAGAGTGACTAAGGCACTTTTAAGCAGTTGTAACCGGGTTAGCGCTGGTTTGCGCGGAGCTCCTGCATGCGCACTGGCGTTCAGCTCCACGCACACCCGCTTACAACCGCTTAACAGTGCTTACTCTGGCGCACACCCGCGCTATTTTCTTTGAAAGAAATGAAAATGGGGAGACAGGAAAGTGGTGAAAAAGGGGTCACAAAGAGGATAAGACAGTAGGGAAACAAGCTTGGGTTTTGCAGGAGGGATGTAGGTAAGGCCCATAGCTGCCCATTTCTTCATCAGCAACAGCTGTGCATATGTTTGTAATTTGGTGTGACATTTGAAACCTTCCACCCCTGAGAGAGGTGTCAGGACAACAATAATACTTGTTGTACAGCCAATTGTAATTGATAGTTTCCATGTCCAGCAGACATGTGTGCAGAATGGGCAGCTATGTATGGGTTGTCATTTTTTTGTGGGTAGAGAGTGCCCTTTTTTTTTTTTTTTCAGGTGAGAGTGGTATGTCAGGTAAAGTAAGTCGGTATAGCTGGGGAGGTAGGTTGGGTAGGTCAACAGACAAGACAAACAAGACACATACAGGGGTGGTGTTTGACACGTGTGGGGGGGGTTACACAATTGATGGGGATGGATGTTTGGATATCCAGAGCCCATGAGCCCACAGATGGCAACAGTGGAACTGATATCCCCACCCATGGGCAGTTGCCACTGTTCCTTCACTGCCCAGGACGGGGCTGTGCTGGGGGCTGTGTAGGCCGGGCAACATGCATGCCCGTAAGTTGTGCCACCTGTGCCTCAAGCTGGCGTAGGGGCCTAAGAACAGAGTCTCGGATCTCCCTACGCACCACAGTCCGGACGCTACGGAGGGTGAGTGGTGGTTCTCCTCTGGCCACACTTGCAGAGGGGGGACGGGCCCCATCCCCTGCAGTGCTTCCACCCGCAGGTGGCATAGGGCCACCGGAGGAGGGTCCAGACTGGGCACTAGTGCCAGGTGCACTCACCAGCTGAGGTGGGAGAGGTGGGTCCGCTGGAACCTGCCTTCCCTGTCGTCCTATGTTTTGCATTATGTCATGACAGTTTGGGTTAGTAACATACAATACCATTCGCAATTAGTTGTAACAGCATGCATTAGTATTCCCATTAACCAAACACCCAGATATTCACACCATTGAACAGCGAGCATAACACATGCCTAATTTGAACAGCAATACACAGTCCAACAACATGCAGGGTTGATTGATGGCAACAGGCCATCAGGTTTGGATGTATGAACAGGGCAGATGCATCAACGTACATGCAAATATTTATAACCCAACAGGACAAATGTCCAGGGGTGTTAATTGTGATTGCACATACCAATTTCACGTGGAATAGATTATATGTGGTTATAGGGTGGGGTGAAGAAAATATTATTAACACCTTCGAATACCAATACATATGCTGTACATTTCTAATAGCTGCAGAGATATATACACTACTGTTCTAACTACAGTTTCCTGTATGATAACTACTTCAATTTGGTGATAGGACTGTTACTGCTACATCAATATACATTTTATTGTTATTCATACACGTTCATATCTAGCTTTGTTCAGCTACATCATCCTGCTACATTTGCTTTATATAGCTATAGACAACTGTGGATGTTTGGTATTTCAGACAATCATACTATCTGCATATTGCAGACTGAGAGCAACATATCCAGATTTTGGGATACACATTCCAGCTGCAGCAACACTTTGAACACTTTTCGCTGTTTGGTTCTGCTTGTCACATTCATTTAATTCTGTACTGACTGCAGTATACTTTATTCAGGGGTTATTACTACTTTATTGGTGGATTCATAACTCTTTCTCACACTCTCTCACTTGTTTTCATTTTACTATTCAGGATGGTACTTACTTCTAGGCTTTATTGACATGTTTTACCTGTAGTTATTACAATCCTTTCCAGCAGTCTCACTTCTGTCATGTTTCAGTATTTCAACAGGGATATATTTCACACATGTGATTTGCTCATCTTCTGCAGCTGTACTTTTCAGCCTGCTGCAGGTTGTGTACTATTATATTACAGGTGGGGCATCTTTATTTCAGACTTTATTTCAGAAATTTTCATTTTTCTGTTTGGATTACAGACTGCAACACACTTTTGTAATCAAGCAATACTTGCAAACACTCTTACACTGTTACTTGCACATTTTATTACTTAGTGACTACACTGCACTCTTTTGCTAACTGTCATACTTTTATATTTCTTTACAGTTACTGGGAGAGGATTACTGACCTGCCTGGTGGTGCAACCGCACCAGCCTATCGCCATAGGCTCTGTGGTTCGCAGAACGGACACCTGCAGCTGTAATATAAATTAAGTAATATTGGAATACACATCTCCATAATATCAGCTAGTTTAATTTCTTACATACATAATTAAATGTAACTTACTCAGTAGTGGGGCGTTGGGCATTTGCCGGGCCTCCTGGATCCAAAGGTTCAATTGGTCCTGCTTACGTCTCTTCAGGTCCGCATGGTGGTGACGGACTTGCTTACCAGTCCTTGGAATCCCTGTGTCACTGGTGAGATCATGAGCCAACCGGTCCCACGCCTCAGCCCTATATGCTCCCCACAGGACCTGGCCCTGCATGAGTTGGGCCTCATGATTGTGGACTAGGAGCCAGACCATATATCTGGACTCCTCAACGCCCCATCTCTGTGCTCGAAAGCAACTACCCTCGCCTACTCCTGACATTCTGGCTGCAAGTTAGTTCTACAATCGTTTATGCTGTGTATTCCTGCCTATGGGGCTTATATATGCCGTTTTTCCCGCACTTATCTGTGATTGGCCATTTTGGAATTGTATCAACTTCACAAAACCTGCTTTGTCATGCTCCACTTTCTATTCATTCCTATATATTTGCTATTACTGCATTTCTAAGTACAAGTGTCATGGCTTAGTGGTTCAGTACCTTGACTATGGTGCATAGTATCCTGGGTTCGAACCTGGCCACTGCTTTTTAAATTTTATGACTGTCTAGACAGGCTAGGGGGTGTGTCTGTGTAAAGGCAGTTTTGTTACAGCTTGATCAACGTTGCCCGTCGGTTAGCTTGTTGGCGCGGTGCGCAGCTCCGAGCAAACGGGGTACTCTGGTTTATGCTTCATTTGGCTGTCAGCACGCAACTTACGCTCAGCTCAGCTGGGGGCACACAGTTTCAGCGTGTTAAACCACTGCTCACCTATGGGCACTCATTTTGCACCTGTTAAACCACTGCTCACCTATGGGCACTCATTTTGCACCTGTTAAACCACTGTTCACCTACGGGCAGATGCACTCACCTTGTTAAACTGTAGCTCAGCTATAGGCACATCTGGCATTTTTCTTATTTTGTTATCTCATATTTCTTCAGAATAAATGGCCTATTTCATTACATTTTACATAAAATATAATTTTATATGTGTACATATATGTCAGGGACTTGTTTCGTGCTTATTTTACTAAAAATAAAAATTGATGTTGTGGGGGCTCGAACCATGACTGCCTGCTCTTCAGCTGACGTTTTTACCGCTATGCTATTGCTTTTTGGCTTACTTTGCATAGTTAGTTCTTATATGCTTTTCCACTTACTGCTAACTGTGGCTGAGCTACGGGCACGCCCGCGTAAACGAGCGCACTCACGGGCAAACATCTTTACAATTTAAAAAAATATATAACATGTTCATTTATATATTTTATGTTCATAGTCTGTGGGGGCATGTGTTGTGTTGTGTTTATTCACATTTCCATGGACTCTGTCGTGGGTGTTTACTTTGGGCACTTTTACTCTTCTGGGGGCGTGTCCGCTTGCAGGGCTCGGCCTACGGACATGCCCCCTACTGTCTTCCACGGACCGTGTTAGCCTTCGGTGTGATTCAGCATGCCCTCATGCATATGCATGACATGCTGACATCACACCGTTTAACTGCAGCCTCCGTGTAAGCCTTGTATCTCTTACATGGAGGCTTCGTGAATCCTGCCCTTGGTCAATCCACCGATGAGACCATTAATTGATGGTCGTGATTCCATCACATATCCTTGTGCAAAAGTCGTTGACAGCATATTGAAGAAGTATTTATTATCTGAGCCCCAAGTTTGTAAGGATTCATGGTCTTTTCTACAGAATATCAATAACTTAGATTTCGATGCAGAGAATAATTTTTTTATGATTGATGTTAAAGAATTATACACTTCAATTCCACATGCTGAAGGCCTTGAATGGGTTAGCCTTACACTTAGTAGTAAGGGGGCATCTAATCAAGAAATTTACCTAGTTGAAGTTTTGTTTGACATCATACTTACTAACAATTACTTTATATTTCAAATGATGTTTACCTCCAGAAACGTGGTGTAGCGATGGGCTCCCCATGTGGAGGGAGCTTTGCAAACACCGTTATGGTATATTGGGAGAAACAATTTGTTTTCAACAACTTGTTTCACATGGCGAAAATCATCTATTACACGTGTTTTCTGGATGATATTTTCATTTTATTTCGTGGTGATGAAGGTTAAGCAAAAAAGTTTGTGGAGTATTTGAATAGTTCAACAGATTTTCTTAAATTTACATGTAACTTTCAATATTCTTCTGTTGACTATTTGGATGTCAAATTATTCAAAGACACTGTAAACCATAGATACACTTCTAAAATCTTTAGGAAAGGCACCTATTGTAATTCATTTTTGCATTTCACTAGTTCTCACCCACTTTCTCAGAAGCATTCGATAATAAAGGGACAATTAATCAGGGCAGCCAAAATGGTATCATTAGATTCTGACTTTTTAGAGGAATGCAACTTATTAAGTGACATGTTCCATCAAAGAGGGTACCCTTTGAACTTTATTGAGTCACTTGTTGATGAAGTTCTCTTGAAAAGATTTAATGGGACAATGAACCCTATTTTAAACAAAGTAGTAGTCACAAGTGAGGTTGAAGTGACGGCAGCTGGTGAAAATCTGTTAGCATTAAATAGTCAGCAGACAATTAGTAATAGCTCCAATAATACCTATGAGTGCAGTTTTATTACAATGTTTACTATAGATAGTGAAATAGTAAGAATGATTTTACGTAAAAACTGGGAACTAATTAAATATGACAAATTATTGTCAGAAAAATTGGATAGTGTTCCAAAAATTGTCTTCAGAAGAGGAGTGAATCTTAAAAACTTTCTTGAAATGAATAATACAACAGGTGTTCATAGGTTTGCTGGTATGTCCACATGCGGTAGATGTAGCATGTGTAAGTTTATTGAAACAGGTAGGACATTTTTCATAAATAAGAGAAAGGATGAGTTAAAGTATAAGTTGCACTGTAATTCCAAGTTTGTTGTTTACATTGCTAAGTGCACATCTTGTAAGGCATTTTATGTCGGTAAAATGGAGTGTAGACCCCGGGATAGAGTTTATGAACATACATATGCAATTGAGACAAATAAACTAGATAATGCACTAGGTAAACATACAACATCAAATAAAGGACTTACATTTACATTTAAAGCAATAGATCAGATACAGTGTGACATTGGGGGGGGGGGGGCCTTTAATTTGCTCCTTGAAGAAAGTTTACTTGCATTGCAAATAAGGCTAAACTCATTTACTGACCCTGGTTTAAATGAGTCTTGCAATATTGGCTGTTTACTTAAACTAAAGAGTCTTCACAGATAACTGTTAAGTTATATATATATATATATATATATATATATATATATATATATATATATATATATATATATATATATATATTTTTTTTTTAAATACAGTTAGATGAATGTGACTATTTGTATCATATCTGTGCATTTTCAGGTGGATATCATATTATTTTCTTTTAGTTTAGAAGCGGTACGTTTAATATTAGTGCACTTTTAATGTTTTTTTGTCCAAGAAGCGGACTATTTTATGTGTACTTGTAATTGTAAAAATTTTTAATGAGATTGATCATGTGATGTAACCTCCTACTATTTAAATGTGAACTTGTGTTTTGAAATGTAATCTGAAGAAGTTGCTTTATTGAAAGCGACGAAAAGCGCTTCATTAAATAGTTGTAAGAATATATTAGTACTTTTGAGCCTGATTCAACGGAGCTTTTTTGTTTTGCTTTACAGTATTTTCTAACAGCTTGTTCTCTCTAGACTAGTTAGAGGAAAGGTGGGAAATATGTGCAAATGCGAGCTTTTAAACCGGAAAGTTGAAGGAGATAGAAAAAGTGCTCCAACGGCCTATAAACTACAATTTCTGGGCCAGAAACCACTCTTATTGTGGTAGACAGGCTACCTAGTGCTTACCACTTCCACTGATAAGCTAGAAGGCTTCCCTCAACATAGAAAAGCTTGGGGGGGCGCAGAAGCTTACAAACAGTCCTGGATAGACCAAAACTGTATCTGGACTAGACTAGCTACAGGAAAGGTGGGAAACAAGTGCAAACATGGGCTTTTAGACCAGAAAGTTGAAAGAGATGAAAAAATGCCCAAACGGACAATAAACAACAATTTCTAGGCCAGAAACCACTCTTGTGGTAGATAGGCTACCTAGTACTTATCACTCCCACTGATAAGCTAGGAGACATCCCTCCAACACAGAAAGGCTTGGGGGCTCAGAAGCTTACAAAAGTCCTGGATACAGCAAATCTGTATCTGGACTAGAGTAGTTACAGGAAAGGCAGGGAATCAGATCAACTTACTGAATACAGGTTACCAGTGTTGCATCCAGAAGCTTTTCCTCTGTAGCAGTGGCTGTCATATGCCTTTGTTAATATTGTTTCTCCTTTTGATTACATCATCCTGTTTAGGAAGAGCATTTGAAATATTTTGATGAAAAAGTACTTCCTTATATATCCTTTGAGCCTTCTGCCTTGCATACTCAAATTATGCCCCATTGTTCTGTTGTTTGACTAACCTAGCAAACAATAATACTCAACAGGGTATATGTTATTGTGTAAATAATGCCTGCCCACAGGTGTTCTGAGGCTGGAAGCCACAGGCGGAGGACCTCTACACCCCTGAAAGGGAGTTATGCTGCCATGAATCATTGGACTTGTTTTAGCAGGCATTAATTTTATGTTAACACTCAGCTGGAGAAGGTTCATCCTCTTTTCAGGGTGCGATCTACAGATCACCTATTCTCTAAACAAAAATAACATATTGACTGTTAGCTTTGTGGTGCAAAGGAATGAGAAACATAGCTAGCTTATCTGGAGCACTGTGTGGATGCCCAGACTGGCACTACCCCTTTATAAAACTAACAAGCAGCATGCTACAGTTAGTAAACCCTTATCTCTAATATTAAGCACATCCGCACTTTAGCTGTGACTACAAATGCAGTACTGGCATTCATTTCCGAAGCCATGATGTGCTTGCAGCTTCATAAATCAATGCCTGTGCTATGCTCTTGTACCATTGGCACCTGCTGATTGTGTCCCCTGACAACCTGTACCTCAGGCAAGCTGCCCTCTTTACCCAACCCTAGTTATAGCTCTGAGAAGATTGAAGCCCTGACTGAGACATAGGTGACCTAGGTGGCCTGAGACTGATTAGTGAGCCAGGTACTGTAGGAGCCAAGGGGTGAGTGGAAAATGCCAGTTCACTGGTCTGAGGGAGGGGGTAGCATGTCCACTGTACTGCCTGATTATAGCAGAGGCTCAGAAACAAAGAAAACAGTACTGAGGGCTGTGGGCATGAATGGACATGAATATCCAGTCAAACAATATTGCATTCTGTACATAGGATTTGTATTTGCCCTCCCTTTAATAACCTTACATTTCATCTCTAACACTGAAAAGCTGCAAGTTGCAGAAAATAAAATATGTTGGTTTGTTTTGCTGGCCAGAAAAGGACACACTACTGTGACATACTAAAGGGATTTTAGTGGCTGCTTATTCATAACCGAACCTCTATGATCCTTAGCATACTAACCTTTAAAATCATAACCCTAGGATACTGCCCTCCTCAATGCTCTATACTTGAATTACGGAGCCTTCCTATTTCATTGTAGAAAACCAATGAGATGCTGCATGTCTTATCAGACCTCGCTTCAAATTTTCCATAGGGGAATGTCCTTTCAAACAATTGTCATTGCAAACTGGAACCACCTACCTCAGTAACAAAGTTTATTATTAGAAGAATCTGCTTGCACCTGATTTAGTAAGAGAGTTAACCACTATTTTACTCCTCTTTTTAGCATCCATAATTTCTTTACAATTCTTTGTACAAACTGCTCAATTACATACTTTTTTATGTACATATTGTTTATACTGTATGACTGTACTGTATACTGTATGTTTTAGAGGGCCAACTATGTGATGATGCTGTTCATTGACTTCAGCACTGCATTTAACATGGTGGTACCACTGCAGCTGATTTAGGAATCGGTAAACATCTCTGTAACTGGGTCCTGGACTTCTTGATTGACAGACCACAGAGGGTGTATTCAGGTAAGAACACATCAAGGTGCATCACAGTTATCACCGGGGTTCCACAGGAATGTGCTCTCAGCCCACTGTTATTCACCATCCTGACCCATGACTGCTATGCTAAGCACAACTTCAACCATATCATCAAGTTTGCTAATGACATCACAGTCGTGGGGCTCATCACAAAGGAGGGTGAAAGGGCGTACAGAGAGGATTTGGCATCTCTGATCAGTTGGTGCTAGGGCAATAACCTTGACCTGAATGTAAGCAAGACCAAAGAGATTATCATCAATTTCAGGAAAAGGAGAACAAATCACCCAGGGCTCAGGATCAATTGTGAGAGTGTGAAGAGGGTTAAAAGTAAAAGTACAAGATTCCTGGGTGTACACATATCAGAGGATTGGTTGTGGTCAGGAAACACCAGCCAAGTGGTCAAGAAAGCACACCAATACCTCCACTCAGGGGGGGGGGGGTTCTTTTCGTATATGAGTGTTGTGGTAAATGTCTCTGCTCTTTCTTGCGTGTATTGGGAGTAGCATTGTATTTGTTAGTTATGTTTATTGCTCCCCTTGTATGTGTTGTTTCACTTTCCATTGTAATTTCAAGAATTGAGCTGATGCACGAAATTTTGTTTAGGCTACACGTGTGTAGTTCTAAATGACAATAAAGTTTATTTTGACTTTGACTTGACTTTAATCTTGCTTACTCTCTTATTGAACATACTGTAACAATTAGTAATAATTGGTTCTGAACCTTTTACAGCACTCCATTGCATTGTTTTCCACACACACACACACACACACACATATATTTATATATATATATATATATATATATATATATATATATATATATATATACATATATATATATATATACATATATGGGTCTACTTTGACCCATCAAAATTACACTTCAGCAAAATGCAATTTCGCGAACCCATTTTCGTGAAAGTGCATTTATCCGAAAATGCACTTTCATGAAAAACCAGTTCACCGAACAGCATAAGAGAAAAAATACACTAAACACATTTATGCAGGGGGGCTTGCCACCCCCGTTACTTATATAGTCTAACTCCGAGATCGCACTACAATGAGGAATAAGGAATATTCCTTTATCCTCATTGTGCCACAAGCTCCTCTCCCATACACCAGTTAAGAAACACCGTGCCTGCACCACCACAGGATCCTGGAACTGCCGAACTCTCTTCGGTGAACTGGTTTTTCATGAAAATGCATTTTTCGATAAATGCACTTTCGTTAAAATGGACTTGTGGAATTGCATTTCACTGAAATGTAAATTCGATGGGTCAAAGTAGATCTATATATATATATATATATATATATATATATATATATATATATATATATATATATATATATATATATATATATATATATATATATAAATATATAAATATATATATATATATAGGTTTATGGTAGCTGATCGACATGCAAAATCTGGAGACAATTCATCGATGTTTGCATGTTGAACGGGACAATTACCTAAACCAAAACCTATCAAACTACAAAAAGATCACAAAAAAAAAAAACCTTTCATTTTGCTGTCTTACAAGGAAAAAAAATATCACAGATAGACTAGATTTGTCTGTATAGTGGTGCAAGGCTAGGGTTAGGAGCATGAGCAGGGTTAGGGTTAGCAGGTATTAGTAAAGTGGGTGAGGGGGGAGCAGGTTCTGCACCACCTTACTAATACCTGATAACTCCAACCCTAACCCTGCATCTTTCCTTAGAAAAAACCTTCCATAACACTGTCATTAAAAAAAGACAGTCTCAAACAAACACCAAACGTACTAACAACCCACCGACAAAACTGTGTGTACCCTTACCTAACCCTTACCCTAACTCTAACCCACAAATGCTTGGAAATGAACTTTTATGGTGAGATATCAAAACATTTGATATCACTGAAAGTTTCTACATAAGGAAAATAAACTCCACTTACTTACAAACACATAGGTGACCATATCATTCCACAAACCCTACACTCAATTGTCCTGACATTTGACAATACTACATGCAATATACACTTTTGTCAAAAATGTAATTTGACCAACTCACAATGATCCACTTCCGCATATTATTTTTTGTCTTTTCTGTCTTGGGCCCAGCCTGTAACTGAAAAGGCTCCAAGGACCAGGCCACCTATGTGGTTAATAAATTGTAAAAAAAAATAAAAAAAAAGAACATATAATCCTTTTTCAAAATGGGAGCTCATAAGTTCATATGTTCACTGATGTATACTAGGCTAACAGCCACTAGAACCCTTATAAGCCTAGCAGTATTACCCAAATGTGATACACAAATTTGCATCTTCCTTTGACATAGTATAGATGAGGAACTAAGGGTTTAGGAAATCTGCCATCAGTGGTGGCAAATTAATTTATGAAAGTGGCAAAGGGAAGAATCTGTGCTGTAGCTTACATCTGATGAGGTAAGTGATACTGGCAAGTGCTGGCAAAGGGAAGAATCTGTGCTGTAGCTTATATCTGATGAGGTAAGTGATACTGGCAAGTGCTGGCAAAGGGAAGAACCTGTACTGTAGCTTAAATCTGATGAGGTAAGTGATACTGGCAAGTGCAAGAACCTGTGCTGTAGCTTACATCTGATGAGGTAAGTGATACTGGCAAGTGCAAGAACCTGTGCTGTAGCTTACATCTGATGAGGTAAGTGATACTGGCAAGTGCAAGAACCTGTGCTGTAGCTTACATCTGATGAGGTAAGTGATGTTGCCAAGTGCTGGCAAAGGGAAGAACCTGTGCTGTAGCTTACATACGTTCATAGGTAGGTACTAGACTCTCAGCCCTGGGGCCTATACAAGCTCAGCCAAAAAGGTACACTGGCTTTTGCCACCTAAGAAAATTATTTTCCTGTGCCACTGTCGAGCAGAGCCACAGAGGTGATCCCCGGGGTGAATTTCCTATTTCCCATCCAATCATCAAAATTTTTCTTGAATAGTGCTAATGAGGAGCTTTGTTTGATATAGATAGGTAGTTTATTCCAGAGTATGGGAAGTCTCTGGGACAGGAATCTATCCCTCCGACATGTTCTGTTTATTGTGTTGACAAGGTTTAGGTCCCTAGAGCGTGCAGCTCAGAGGGATTGGGATTTCTTTAAGTGGAGCATGTCCAACAGCTCTGGGTTGGACATAGCTTTGTATGTTAGGCAGAGATCACCTCTGAGTAGGCGATATGCAACGGAGTAAAGCTGGAGTTTTCTGAGATGGTCTTGAGATAAGTGATATTGTCCAGTGCTGGCAAAGGGAAAAATCTGTGGTGTAGCTTAATTTGATGAGGCAAGTGATATTGGCCAGTGCTGGCAAAGGGGAGAACCTGTGCTGTAGCTTACATCTGGTGAGGTAAGTGATATTGGCCAGTGCTGGCAAAGGGAGGAACGTGTGCTGTATCTTACATCTGATGAGGTAAGTGATAGTGGCCAGTGCTGGCAAAGGGAAGAACCTGTGCTGTAGCTTACATCTGATGAAGTAAGTGATATTGTCCAGTGCTGGCAAAGGGAAGAATCTGTGGTGTAGCTTACATCTGATGAGGTAAGTGATATTGGCCAGTGCTGGCAAGGGGACAGACCTGTGCTGTCACTTACATCTGATGAGGTAAGTGCTATTAGCCAGTGCTGGCAAAGGGAAGAACCTGTGCTGTAGCTTACATCTGATGAGGTAAGTGATATTGTCCACTGCTGGCAAAGGGAAGAATCTGTGCTGTAGCTTACATCTGATGAGGTAAGTGATATTGGCCAGTGCTGGCAAAGGGAGGAACCTGTGCTGTAGCGTACATATGATGAGGTAATTGATATTGGCCAGTGCTGGCAAAGGGAGGAACCTGTGCTGTAGCTTACATCTGATGAGGCAAGTGATATTGTCCAGTGCTGGCAAAGGGAAGAACCTGTGCTGTAGCTTACATCTGATGAGAGAAGTGATATTGGCCAGTGCTGGAAAAGGGAGGAACCTGTGCTGTAGCGTACATATGATGAGGCAAGTGATATTGGCCAGTGCTGGCAAAGGGAGGAACCTGTGCTGTAGCTTACATCTGATGAGGCAAGTGATATTGTCCAGTGCTGGCAAAGGGAAGAATCTGTGGTGTAGCTTACATCTGATGAGGTAAGTGATATTGGCCAGTGCTGGCAAAGGGAAGAATCTGTGGTGTAGCTTACATCTGATGAGGTAAGTGATATTGGCCAGTGCTGGCAAAGGGAAGAACCTGTGCTGTAGCTTACATCTGATGAGGCAAATGATATTGTCCAGTGCTGGCAAAGGGAAGAATCTGTGGTGTAGCTTACATCTAGTGAGGTAAGTGATATTGGCTAGTGCTGGCAAAGGGAAGAACCTGTGCTCTAGCTTGCATCTGATGAGGTAAGTGATATTGGCCAGTGCTGGCAAAGGGAAGAACCTGTGCTGTAGCTTACATATGATGAGTCAAGTGATATTGACCAGTGCTTGCAAAGGGAAGAACCTGTGCTGTAGCTTACATCTGATGTGGTAAGTGGTATTGGCCAGTGCTGGAAAAGGGAAGAATCTGTGCTTTAGCTTACATCTGATGAGGTAAGTGATATTTGCCAGTGTTGGCAAAGGGAAGAATCTGTGCTGTAGCTTACATTTTATGAGGTAAGTGATATTGTCCAGTGTTGGCAAGGGGAAGAATCTGTGGTATAGCTTACATCTAATGAGGTAAGTGATATTGGCCAGTGCTGGCAAAGGACATCTGATCTGCTGTAAGGGCATCTGATGGGAGTAAGAAAAAAGAGAGTGGAAGAAAGGGAAGAACATCATCTGATGAGGGTAGTGATATTTGCCAGTGTTTGCAAGGGGAAGAATCTGTGCTGTAGCTTATGAGGTAAGTGATGGGAAGAATCTGTGGTATAGCTTACATCTGATGAGGTAAGTGATATTGGCCAGTGCTGGCAAAGGGAAGAACCTGTGCTGTAGCTTACATCTGATGAGGTAAGTGATATTAGCCAGTGCTGGCAAAGGGAGGAACCTGTGCTGTAGCTTACATCTGATGAGGTAAGTGATATTGGCCAGTGCTTGCAAAGGGAAGAATCTGTGCTGTAGCTTACATCTGATGAGGTAAGTGATATTGGCCAGTGCTGGCAAAGGGAGGAACCTGTGCTGTAGCGTACATATGATGAGGCAAGTGATATTGGCCAGTGCTGGCAAAGGGAGGAACCTGTGCTGTAGCTTACATCTGATGAGGCAAGTGATATTGTCCAGTGCTGGCAAAGGGAAGAACCTGTGCTGTAGCTTACATCTGATGAGGGAAGTGATATTGGCCAGTGCTGGCAAAGGGAGGAACCTGTGCTGTAGCGTACATATGATGAGGCAAGTGATATTGGCCAGTGCTGGCAAAGGGAGGAACCTGTGCTGTAGCTTACATCTGATGAGGCAAGTGATATTGTCCAGTGCTGGCAAAGGGAAGAATCTGTGGTGTAGCTTACATCTGATGAGGTAAGTGATATTGGCCAGTGCTGGCAAAGGGAAGAACCTGTGCTGTAGCTTACATCTGATGAGGCAAGTGATATTGTCCAGTGCTGGCAAAGGGAAGAATCTGTGGTGTAGCTTACATCTAGTGAGGTAAGTGATATTGGCTAGTGCTGGCAAAGGGAAGAACCTGTGCTCTAGCTTGCATCTGATGAGGTAAGTGATATTGGCCAGTGCTGGCAAAGGGAAGAACCTGTGCTGTAGCTTACATATGATGAGTCAAGTGATATTGACCAGTGCTTGCAAAGGGAAGAACCTGTGCTGTAGCTTACATCTGATGCGATAAGTGGTATTGGCCAGTTCTGGAAAAGGGAAGAATCTGTGCTTTAGCTTACATCTGATGAGGTAAGTGATATTTGCCAGTGTTGGCAAAGGGAAGAATCTGTGCTGTAGCTTACATTTTATGAGGTAAGTGATATTGTCCAGTGTTGGCAAGGGGAAGAATCTGTGGTATAGCTTACATCTGATGAGGTAAGTGATATTGGCCAGTGCTGGCAAAGGGAAGAACCTGTGCTGTAGCTTACATCTGATGAGGTAAGTGATATTGGCCAGTGCTGGCAAAGGGAGGAACCTGTGCTGTAGCTTACATCTGATGAGGTAAGTGATATTGGCCAGTGCTTGCAAAGGGAAGAATCTGTGCTGTAGCTTACATCTGATGAGGTAAGCGATAATGGCCAGTGCTATGTCAAATTAAGTTATATAACTCCAATCTAATCTGAATGAATTTCTTGACAAGTTGAGCAGTCAGGTCAGTGTTGCACAGTGGACATAACCAGTCTTCAGAACGACTTTTGAAGCTGTTCAGCATTTTAAGATCCAGGTAACAACATAGACACTAAGGGAGGAAAATTGCTTGCAGTTCTGTTTCAGTGTGAGTAAAGAATTTGAAATTATTTAGCGTGCATGTAATTTAGTGATGAAAATTATTGAAGCTTTCTCAAGTTTGGTGCTGAAACTGATCCTTTATTATTGCATGCAGCAGAGCTTTAAGGGAGTAGAACCAGAAGGCATTTTTTGCATGTGCTTCCCACTGACCTTAGAGCTTTTCAAGCATCCATTTGAGATGATGGAACCAACCACGAGCCTTTAATTTTCCCCAGTGCTAATGCATTTGATCCATTAACACCCATTCGATGGGTGCTTATTTAAAAGGACATATTTCCTGTGTGGATCCTCAGAGTCAGACTAAACTGTGGTGACATAGGAATCAGGGATTAACCAGTAAGGGGCACTATATTTTTGTAGGAAGATAGAATTGTTCTTATGCAGAGATATTTTTAATCGTACCTGTAGTGTGAAACTAAAACACATATATGCGTTTACTCAATGTGGAGCAAATCTATCTGTGCCTTCTCACACAATTGTGTTTCAACCAAAATTAACAGCTGGCATGGGTCAAGGGGTATGTGTAAATTAGGACTTTTCCAGTCCTGTTCCCTAAGGTAAAAAATGTGATCTGTAGTCACTCAGTCCTTCCTTTCCTCAGCCAGTTCACTTGCACCAGGCTGCTGACTGACCTAATTTACTAGTCTTACAGACTGGCAGTTTGGCCCTATTCCAGTGGACCAGTACATGCTGGAATATACCTACCATGAAGCTTAAAGAAGAGGAGGCAATTTAGGGAGGCATTTCGGAGGGAAGAGAGATGTCATTGTTTAATTTAAAGATGGGAAATTAGTCAAAACCTCTTTCACTGTCAGTTACCAAATCATTACCTCTGATCAGCAGAATTAAAACAAATTGATTATGCTCCTTACAGCACGACTGTAGTTACAGCTGAATTTTGAGTAGTGAGCACATTTTTCTTTTTTCTTTTATTCAGTACTCTCACGCCATTATTTGTTCCCCTATTTGGCAGTTGTCTCCACTATGCCCAGGGTAGCATTAGCTTATGGTTATCTTTGCTTGGCTTTTGTGATTTGCTTCTAGCTGTACTGGGAGCATTGTCTCACTGGATATCATTCTTTTCACACTGCTAATACCATTCTGGTAGAACTCCATCACCCGTCCCTTACCTTCCTTGTGTACTTAGCTTGCTAACCCTCAAAGCACTAGACAATATGGAGTACCAGGAAACTTGTTCCCTTTCTGTTGCCATCCTGCTAGGACTTGTTATCTAAGGCAGTGTAGTAATTTCCTTATGTTCAAAGAGGTACAAATACCTAACTAATTCAGAAGCATCCCACTCACAATTAATAGCAAGTAGCGAGCATCACATAGCCACATCCTCACATCAGCCGCTACCACATTCTCAAACAGAACACACAAAACTGCCATATAGTACATAAAAAAGCCATATGCTGAAAGAAATCTTTATATATGCCTCCTAGAACTT